>NC_079907.1:6644422-6993196 GCF_024868665.1 Triplophysa rosa | reverse complement strand
ACATGGCCGTTTCGCACGGGATTAAGATCACAGACAATCTCTGCGATTATTACAAATGACCAGAGGTCCCCAGATAATACTAATCCTGTGCGAATAGGACTTTAGTTTGACTTACCGCATGCGGTTCATGTCCGGCATCTTTAACCGCACCTATCAGTTTCAAATGATCTCCAAATCCAGCTTTATATGTTTATATAACATTCATCACCGAAATGCAGTGAGCAAACAAACACAGCTAAACATCCGTCAGCCGAGTGAAGCGACATTGATGTGCGTACTCTTTCTCACGCTGGCTGGTTGACACGTGGGCGTGCTCTTTCTCTTTTCAGGGAGAATTATCCAATAAGGGACTAAGAACCCTTGTTACGAAACCCAAATCCATTTTTGAAAAAAACTTTCCGAAACCTGTACGAACCCTGGCGGAGTGAATCGAGCACAGAAATACTGCGTCATTCGTTCAACTCGTTTTTTGACAAGTTCACCATGTTAAAGGGATACTTCACCCAAAAATGAAAATTCTGTCATCATTTACTCACCTATATTTGGAGGAATGCTTATAACAAGACAGATTTTGCCCCCCATTGACTATCATAGTAGGAAAAAATACAATTGTAGTCAAAAGTGCCACAGAACTGTTTGCTGCCCTACATTCTTCAAAGTGTCTTCTTTTGTGTTCAATAGAACAAAAAAAATGATAAAGTATTTTTTCCTACTATGGGAGTCAATGGGGGGCCTTGGGCCATAGCAGAGCCATGACAATATTCCCTGATATGCTGTACCTAAAAAGTGTTTTGTCCACTTCGTACCATTTTCCTCATATTTTGATGCTTTTGTCTAACCTAAGGGGGCATTGAAAGCAAATATAATTCAAATATGCCATCTGGACATCACTTTTCGCCACTACTGTAAATATCATAATATCATTTGTATATTATACAAATTTTATTATAGGCCGGGCTTTAATAGCTCATTTTCACAGCATACTGTATGTACCAACCACTATTTCGTTCTATCAGTCTCTTTGGCACGGTGAAACAGTGTTGTTGATGCTTTATTAAGGGAATTTCCTACTTTCCTCCTCAGGTACGAACCACAATAGGAAAGCCTGAGCCAACCTCCGTGTCCTCACCCAAGAGTGCCTGTACCACAGTGGCCGACTCTGGTACTGCAATTCATTATTAAACTGACCCTAAATACTCACATTGATTTTTTTTCAGATTAGATCAGTGCATTCTCAAACATGAATGTTTTGTGTTCTCGTATACCTGGCATCAGAATGGCATTTGAACGTCTTTTAAAACAGGAAGATATAAAATGTTTTGGCATAACCTGGATTAGTCTAAATGTTCAGAAGTTTAGAGAGTCATCCGCTGATGAGATACTGGGGTGTCTGTAGGATAATCCAGCTGACATGCTTCTGCTCTCTCTTCGTTCTGAAAATAGATAAAAACATCAACACGACTCTTAACTCCAGGTGAACTCAAGGGTAGTGAACTCTGTTCGGGACAGTGTTTCATTTCATGGACAGGCACCTCTGATAAAGCCTTCTTTAGCACTGATTTGAAACAGATTGAAACGCCAGCTGTGCTGAAAGGCAATCATGAAAATTTGTTTCCAAATGTTTTGAGTTTGTGGTCAGACTAACCTCTGATGTCTTTAACTGCCAGATGGATCTCAGATAGAGTGAGAATAACAAAGGTGAGGTGTTTAATATTGGATCAGGAATATCCTATGAGGAAACCACTGGGGGAACAGCACATTCACACTGTATTTACAGGTGTTGAAGTGGTAACATATTTAATGTGACCCTTACACGAATAGACCCCATTTATTATCTGAATCTGTGTATGAGTCTTGGGTCCAGTTGCATAAACATAGCCGCTAAATTGAGATTGTGTCTTAACAACTATTCTCACAGACTAGCAATTGGTTAGGACTAATCAGTCTTACTTTTCATATTTCTATTAGACCAATCTACCTTTTTATGTAACTGACTTGAAGAAGTTATGACCTATGTCTTGAAGGAAAAAAATTAGATGCTAGGCAACCGGTAAAGTTTCTTTACTATATACCTTAAAGCGGCCCTAACACACACGGTTTCTCATATGAATCTTGAGTACCTATAGAGTAGTATTGCATACTCTGTATTTTCGAAAAAGTATTTAGTTTGATCACATTTACTGTATAAAAGATAGATACAGCTGTACGATTATTTCCGAAAGCATACGGCGCGTGCGGGGGGGAGGGGTAGGCTGAACTAAAGCACGTGTGCACCCATTGCCAACAAAACACAGACATCAGTTTCACTCACCACATGCGGTTCATGTCCGGCATCTTTTAGCGCTGGGACGGTTCCACTTTCACACACAAGTGAAAGTGACTTCTGCGCATGCTCCTTCTCCTGCTCTCCTTGCTGCTGCGTGGGCGTGCCGCGTGCTTTTCCAGGAGAATTGTCTAATAAGGGACTAAAAACAATTGTCACGAAACAGTTTGAAAAAAACTCTCCGAAACCTGTATTGATCACAGAAATACTACGTAATACGCCCAACTCATTTTTTGACAAGTTGACCATGTTAAGCATGAGAAGACAGCACGTTTAACTTTGTAAAGAAGTCAGAATGCATGACACACCGTTGCTCCGCCCCTTTAACATCTTAGGAGGGTTTTCTAGCCACTGTTGTCTTTGACTTTCTTACTGTGGAATCTGTTTTTATTCTTTTTAGACTGTATTATATATTATACTGTATATTATATTATATGTTTTATATGTATTATATGAAAATTATTATAAAATGGCTACACAAATCCATTGAAATTCAAGTGAATTAACATTTTTTAAATTCCTGAATATGTAGAAAATCGTGTATTTATCAAAAGCGATAAAAACAAAAAAGCAACTATCGCTGCTGTCCTTCTGAAGCCTCACACTTTCATTTTTTCTTTTTTTGTAATAAATCATTATTATTAGTCACCCTTTATGTTTGTGACTTGAATTTTGCATATATCTAACCAATATAAAGTATTGCAAAGTGCCTGTCAACTTTCACAGCTCAGTATTTAAAGGGATAAGTTCACCCAAAAATGTCCTGTCATAATTTACTCACCCTCTTGTCATTTCAAACCTGACTGAATGATGACAGAATTTTCAATTTCACAACTATCCCTTTAATCGTTTAAAAAGAAAAGTGTTTTTTCCATTTCCTGAAAAATAGCGAATTTGGATATCTGAGGTTTCAGAAGGACATCGACGATATGCAACTCAGGTCAGAGCACACACTGCAGTCTAAGCTCAGTTACACGCTGCAGTTATTCATCATAAGAGGATTTAACAGTGGGACACTATTTTGAGAAGAGCATTGTGCTTTCTCTCCACTTCACTCACGCAGATCTGAGTTTGGTTTTTGGAGAAAACAGCCTTGTGCAAATGATTTTTACTTGTGTTTAGTTATGTGCAACATCTGTGATGAAATCTGGGGAAATTATGTTTATACAATTATTTATTATTTATACGATTATATAAACATAATTATAGAGTTTTGCAAAAAAAAAACATCTGTTTTGCTGATACTCATTTAGTCTCTCTTTTTCTTTGCCCAGATGTATGTGTAACTGCTGTCTGTAAACCCAGCGATACCTTCAGACCACCAGAACCTCCGTCTTCCGGCATCCAGCTCAAGCCTGAGAAAATAAAGCAGGTGTCCCTGATCGTTCAGTTAGTTTGACATTTGTGATTTTTGTAACTCATTGTAAGTTGCTTTCATCCTGAACTATGCTATTCTCTGGGAATCGAACGAATGACTTTTGCATTAAGCTAAAGAGATCTGTTTTTAAATCTTATGAGAGCAAAACCAAATGAAAGTGATATTACTGCCAACAAGCCCATGGCCCAAAATTCTGATTTATGGAAACATTTTGAATTCACGGCAAGTTTAAATGTTGGTTACCCATCACTGTTTCACTATCAGGAGTTAATCTCATTGTTGTCTGCCATTGGACTGTATGAGCTGTAAGCATGTCATTTGTATCTCCTGTGGATGGGAAAATCAATAGAGACTATACCACATCCACAGTACATTCTGTAGCACTGTGTGTAGAAACACGGTACAGGATGGACACTTTTAACGTTTTTTATATACACAAGGGCGTCCACATAATTAGACAGTAAGGAAAATGAACCTTGAAATGAACAAAAAGTTTCACATTTTGAGGAAAACTTAAGGAAGGAATGATTTTTGTTCTGCGCTGTATCTGGGTCACCAATCAAATAATGAAATTTATAACATTGAAATTAAATCATGTTGCTGTAGGTTAATCATGGATCATCAGGTTTTGTTCAAGCTTGTGGAGTCATTGCCAGCCCGAGAAGAGGGACGTACTTAACACTAACTTGTTAGAGTTATTGCGTTTAGCAGTGGTGTAAAGTATTGGAGTAAATGTTTTTAGTTACTGTACTTAAGTATCTTTTTGGCTACTTTGTAGTTGTACTGAGTATTAAAGATATTAGCAACTTTTACTCTCTACTTGACTACATTTTTGAACAAGTATATGTACTCTTTACTCCACTACATTTGTAATGACTAATGCAATTACACATTACATTTCGCCTAGTACCTATCATTCTTTTGCGGCAGTTTATTTTTGATACAGAAGAATTAATATTGCCATTTACAGGGCATTGAAGGTACTATATCTTGTGGGTTTTGCTCTTACTTACTAAAACTTGTCAACATGGCTTCTTTATGTGAATACAAGTGCATTATCAATTAGTGTTAGGATAGGGTTATCAATGTCATTCGCTGGTGGTTTATATGTGAAATGAGGACATGACAGCAGCTGATGATGAGGCCAAAACCAGCTCCAATTCAAAAAGGCTTTGACTTTTTAATTTGACTTAACATTATTTTATTTATCCGTTAGATTGAAGAAACCTTTTGAAAGAGTTTGGTTTATTATGATTACTTGAGCTTAAATGAGACTTGAGTGTTTGTAACAGACGTAGGTTAGGGTGTCGACCATGATTTGTTGCAATTTTTAGGTGTTCAGTCTTATTTTGATTTAAGAAAATAAATGTGATTGCTCTCCTCATGAATCGACTGTTTCTTGTTTTTCACTGACTTGTCTCTTAAGTGTTGAGGACTAGTGCTGCTTTGAGCCTACATTCAGTACGAGTAAAATACTCAAGTACTGTTAAAATCAGATACTCGAAGACTTTTACTGAAGTCATTTTTGAATTGGTTTGACTTGTAACTTGTAATGGAGTAGTTTTCGCTGCAAGGTATCTGTACTTTTTCTTAAGTATGGTTTTCAGGTACTCTTTACACCACTGGCGTTTAGTGACGCAAAAGTCATGGTTTCAATCCCCAGGCTACACTACTGATAAAAAAGCAGTGATATCTTATTTTTTAGAAATAGAGAAATGTACAGTATAATAAAATACACAAGCATTGCAGCATGTTTGTGTGAGGGAGAGAGTAAAGCCGAAGTCGTGACCACATTATGCACGTTCTGTCCACAGTCACTGGAAACCCTGGGATTGAAATCGACAGCGTGTCAGGTCCAGACTCTAAGAGAAAGACTTTATTTGAGCCCAGAAGGGACAGTGGCCTTTGGAGGTGAGAATAATTTATGTCACAGACGAATATGAGTGTTACATTAGTGTTACACAAGTACAATACATTTTGTATTATTAATTAATTTTAGTTTTAAAAGTATTTTTTTCTGTAAGATTTTGAGAGAGTGGCAAAGGAACTCTTCAAACTACCGCCAAAGTCTAACTCGGAGCAGAAAGTAGCGAGATTGACATCAGACGATCTCATTGATTCTCCATCAAACCCTACGGTAAACTTTTTTTGTGTGCACCCGAAACATGCAAACACAATAAGTGCACTGCCACACAATCAAAATAACAACAAAATGTTTTGATTTATGTCACTTTTTAGCCATCATTATCAGACTCGGATGATCTGGATGAGATGGAGAGATTAAGAAAAGATCACATCGAGGCCTTGACTGAGATCAAGCGACTACAGGTAACCCCTCCGCAACAACTACAACACTGTCACATGCTGGAATGTGTGACTTTCATTCATGTGTCATTGCCTGTGGCTCTCAATAATCCGATTTGCGAGAGTGAGTCAGTGCGCTAACTCCAATGCTGATTCATGTGAAGATATCTGTTCTCACAGGATAAGCTGGTAGAATCCCAGAGCCTTAATCGTAACATGCAGCAGGATCTAACAAAAGTTAAACAGGTGAGCAACTCTTTCTTACATCTGTTTCACATCACATCACATTATTTTGGTCTTTTTCTCTGTTTGTCACTGTGCAGTGTTAGATACGCCACAGGGGGGTGCTCCGGGCACACACTTATGTGCACTTAGGGGAGATTCAGGTGTTTTGTAGAGTTAGTTTGATGCTGAATATGATCTTCTCAACTGCAAAAAAGTCAAAAGACGCCGTACTATGAGCAATATCCCAAATCTATTTTCAGCATCTGCGTGCAATGCGTTCACCTCAGCAAGCTTAAACACCCACGTAAGAGCGTGGTGTAGGAGGTGAAGTATGTAGGATGTTATGGGATGGCAGTCGGTGTTTGGAAATAGTTCCGTTCGATAAGTTATGAAGACATGGGCTCCCACCAGCCCTTTTGGTTCTGTCTCACAGCCTCAGAAGATTTTGTTATATAAACCCAAATCCAAAGAGCTTTAGCATTCTATTCATGATTCTTTGGAGGTTCATGGTTTTATTTGGCTGTTACAAAGGTAGCAGAGCATTACAGTATAAATTTGAGACATCATTCTGCTGTATTGCAAAATTGGTCAGATCGAGTGTACCTATTCTGTGCAATGACAAGCATCATGCCTTGAGCTTAGATATACTTGAAAATATAATATCCCAATATCTTTCTACATGCTGATGGTATATATCATAGATATATCATAGATACATATATACATAGAATATGGAAATAACAGCCTAGCCACAATCACTTCAGATTCACATCACATTTTCCGCTCAGAACACGATTGTTTATGTATATTTGTATCTTGTAAAGTGCTTTTGTCCATACAGTTCATTAAATCAGCGATTGGTGTCACTGGTTGTACTTCTCTCACACAAATATTCATCAGCAATTTCACTTATAGTTGACCTTCTGAGACGATCTAAATAAAGTAGGAAAGTACAGTTCTACCATTTATCAAAGAGACACTCAAAAATGTTTAGTCAGCTGTCTGAACCCCTGTGACGTTTTCAATGGTGACGGGGTCAATGCAACTTCTGTCTCTCCTTCCCAGAATGCTTTGCTCTAGCGTGTGGAGTCGCAGCTGCTCCCTCCTGAAGCACTATAGAGGGCTCCGTTGCTTATCCAGTTCATGACATACAAGCGCTAGTACATGGTCAGCGCTCCCCCTCGTGTGAAGCCCGTACTGTATGTTTCTTTAAAGTTCAGTTGTGAATTGAATTCTTTCTGCTCTCCTCACCCCCACCCACACGCTACCGTCTATAGTTGCCATTAGAGCTACAGGTAGGCTGATGGGCTTTTCAGCATTGAAGCAGTAGGCTTTTAAGCCTCCTCTCCTGTGAGAATTGTGAGGCTATATCACGTCCACGCAGTACATTACAGTACATCCCCGGGTACATTACAGTAAAACGTGTGCGGGGGTAGTCATGACTGTTGTGAGGTGTGACTGTCCATGTGGCTCCTGGGATGAGAGCCTTACGTGTACATAGTGTGCCAGGGTTAACGTGGAGAGTGTCTTATTTTAAATGGATTGAAATATTGTGAATAAATGATTTTGCGCTAATGCATCCCCCGTCTCTTCTGTGAGACTGTGAAGCTCAATACTATACTGCACTAATAAAAAATAGACTCTTAAGTACATTCATACAGAATGCACACAATACATAATACAAATACTGTACATAATAGCACATTTTTTGTGTTATGGAATTTTAACACATTATGTTTTACGCAATAGTTTTTAGAGTGTACTAGTAAATCTTATTGCTTAGATGTTATTCACAGAGCACACAAGATTATGGACGTCTTATGAATATCAAGAATATTTCGTACAATTCTGGAAGATTAATACAAATTAATGGTTGGCAAGTGGAACATCGTTGAGATCTCTTCTAGTCACAGATCTCTAAGGCTACTGTTGTGTTTTTCTCTGGAGAAACACCCCATAGGAAGATTGTTTTTTGCTTAAAGGTTGCTCTTTCATTGCTTGGGAGATTTTTTTGACGTTTTAGTTGTTTCGTTTTAAGTATTAAATAAGTCTCAGATGTCTTGGATGTCTCAGACTATTGTTAAAATACATTAAGAGTACGGAGCTTAGTGTTGTAGTCAAGACCACATAAACCGAGACCAAGACAATACCAAGGTAGGCAGAGACCAAGACCAGCCCTCTTAAAATTCATCTAAAAGATCCACAAAACATTAAAAAGTTATATACAGAATAATGCGTTCTAAGTGTTTTTATCTATTCCATAGCAAAATAGCTGTTTTCTGATTTGTCTAGATTTGTTTGGGACCAGCCAAAATAGAACAAAAACTTGTGTTTGAAATTATGTCTAAAATTTAAGTGTAATTACTGCAGTTGCCGTCTTAACTGGTCTTGAAATAAAATCCCTGAGACCGAGACAAGACCAAGACCATCAAAAGGCCAGTCTCAAGACCAAGACCACGTCTCAAGACCAAGAGTGCTACAACACTAATGAAGCTGTAAAATGAATGTTTATACGTAAAATATCTGGATTTGGGTAAATTTGATGAGAAATATTTGAGTTCATATTCTTCAATATTCTTCATATTCTTCACAGACTTGGCAAATCAGAGTTCAGTTTCTTAAGATCTTGCCTGAAGCTGAAAATGGAGACATTTGCAAGATTTCTAACTATTTGCATATTTCCCATCCTAAATACTATTTGAAATTAAAAGTAATATGTCACAAATTATGGTATGTTGTGGTATTCTTAAAGTACCTGGATGGTCTACTATTTTCATGAAAATTTCCGGTCCATGTTTGGTTACAAAATAACAATTTATTTTAAATTTCATTTCTATTAATATTATTTAATATTATTATTTTATTGTACATTAATTTTATTAAATTAATTTAAACTACTCAACAGTTACATATTCTTTGCGGAGGTCTACCAAATGTTAAGTTTGGGCCACATAACGTTAGTTTATGTTGTTGCCGCTGAAACCGTCTATAGAAAACAGGTGACTTCTGTTTCGTGTTAGTATTTCCCAATGTGCGCATACTGGTTTGCTAGTACACACTAAAAAGTATACACTTTTCCTTAAGTGTTTCCTTTAATCTCATCACGATCATAAAATATTACAGAGATCTCATCTGTATTTTTACTTTCTTATATAATCCAAGTAGTGCAAGGCTGCATCAAGTTTTGATTGCTGTCTAGAAAAAAATAGTCTTTAAATACCAGCTACATTCACATTGTATACCCTGTGACCAATGCAGGATCTTTATAACGAAAGTCACATAGTCTTCATTATGCATAGACGTTAAATTGACATTAGTGCCAAGTTACATCTTTCCTATATAATAGAGTCCATGTGCGATCTATCAATCCTATTAAGTCTTTATTCAGTAGGCAATCATCTGTACTCTTTTCATATGTCATTCCTGGTGTTTTAAAAGAGTGACATCTAATAGGACTCATAATGAAGTGTGTTTTTCAAGCTTTAATAGAACCGTTGTATAAAAGTCAATCCAAGCAGCCAAAAATTAAGACATTTCTGCACTCTTTCTTTCTACAGCATTTACGGTGATGTACCACGCTTTGCATGCATTTGTAAATCCTCACAGCGTGCTTTCCATAAAATTTCTTCAAGTTTGCAGTGTTAGGGGGCGTTGTACCGCTCTACTGTACTCGCATTCTCAGCATCACAGCTCTAAGTGGAACTCCGCTGTTGCAGGATGCAAAATCCGCAGTGGATGAAAGCCGATCACTACGGACCCGGATCCATCTGGCAGAGGCTGCTCAAAAACAGGCCCGGGGTATGGAGGTGGACTATGAAGAGGTTATCCACCTCCTGGAGGCCGAGATTGCAGAATTGAAGTGTCAGATAGCGGGGCAACCTGGACAGGTATGTCACTTTGAGAATTTTACGTTCACATTCCCGATCCATCTGGTTGCATAGATCCAGACCAGATTTTTGCTCTCGCGTGTACTGCAAAAAAGTAGGTCAGTGTTTGCTTTGTATTATTCAGTAACTGGGCTGATGTGCTGTGAAGGCTTTAACATGATCTTGCAGGGTGACGTGGGCTGATGAGGTTATTTTTGAAATCTCTGACTAGCAATCTTGAGTGTCAACACGAAGCAATTGATTTTCACAAAGGTTATTTTACATATATTCATTTGATTACTTTTTTTGTAGGGATTGCTATGGAAAACTGGTTATTGCGCACATGAGTTTCATTTTAGTATAATCACATTTTCATTTTGCTTTAAATCCTGATGTATATAACATTTTTGAATTTTTGTTCTGGTCACTTTTTTCATAGTAAAAGAAGCTAGTACCAAAGTTTCATAAATGTGGTCCATACAACTTGTTTTCTGTGTTCCAAGTCTTATAAAGCCATACAAGTGTGCCATTAAAGAGACAGTTCATCCAAAAATAAACTTTATTTAGTCATTCTTTTTTCATCCTCATGTCGTTCAAAACCTGTACAGTATATGATCCTTTCTTCTGTAGAACACAAAAGAAGATATTTTGAGAAATGTCTCAGTGGTTTTGTGTTTATACAGTGGAAGTCAATGGGGGTCAATGTTCAATTCAATTTTATTTATATAGCGCTTTTCACAATGTGGATTGTTCCAACGCTTTACAGGAGAAAAACAGAAAAACACAGAAAATGTAGAACACAGTGCATGGTGTTTATAGAACAAGCAAGATCATTCTAGTAAATAATATCTAATAAATGCAGTCTCCCGGTGAGCAAGCCAGCCAACAATGCCCTGTGGCGAGCAACCCAAACTCCAATGATAAATAAATGGAGGAAAAAAACCTCGGAGGAAACCAGTCTTAGCGGAGAGGGCCAGATCTCATCTGACGTGTCACAGCTGCACTCAGTTACTTTGATTAAAAGTTAGGTAGAGTTATTAAGAGTTATTAAATTATTAAGAATAGGTAGAGTTTATTAGTTGTGATTTAGGAAGTTTCATTTGTTGAAACAGTTTGGGTCTAATTTGTCTTGTTTTTATATATATTTTTTTTATCGATATCAGGCAACAGAGGAATGTTATAAGCAGGGAAATAATAATGGCATAATGTAACTGAGTGCAGCTATAACTTCAAACTGCTGTCATGTGATGTAAGTTTAGCATTTAAAAGTAGTCCGTCTTTGCTCTTGGTTGGGGATGGAATTGCCTGGGATGGTCAGATGGTCACTTTGCTCAATGTTGTTTGGTTACCAATGTTTTTCAAAATTCTTTTGTGTTTTGCAGAAGAAAGTCATACAGGTTTGGTACATGAGGGTGAATAAACAAAATCATTTTCATTTCTGGGTGAACTATCGCTTCAAGTGTATTTTGGTCACAAAACACATGGGAACCAATGGCTTTTGGGTGCCATCAACATGCTGGTTTAAAAGTTTATATGACCTTGTAGGCCTACATTTCATCAATAAAGACTTTCCTTTAAGGCTGTTCTGTTCAGAGCTGTCATATGTCTTCAGGTTTACAGTCCCATTTACTGCAACTTTACTTTTAAGATTTTAAAATTGTATATTTTATTTTATTAATATATATTTTATGACTGTACATACTGTACGTATGTATAACAACCCACTTGTCCATGCTCAGTGGCACAATGCACACTTTTTAAACAGTAGGGTTTTATTGACAACGTAATTGTGCAGTTCTTACTGAGCATTGTAAATTGGTTGAGATCAGTTTAATGGGAGGAGAAGAATGCATTTTATGACTCTGTTTCTCTGTCTGGAAATCCTGGAGGAACTTAAGATGAACTCTTTATACAGGAGGAGCTACAAGACCTGAAAAAGAGAATCGCCGTTCTTGAATGTCACCTAAGGAAGAGCGAAACTGCAAAGAAGGGTTTTGTGGTCTCTACTGGGAAACTTCTACAGTTTGTGGAGGTGATACATGAATCACTTATAAAGCATAACCAATTATTAAAACATCAACCACTTAAAAAATTTATTATTACATCACATCCAATTGTAATGTTTTATTTAAATGGCCATTTCTTCATATAGTACATTTCTCTCTAAGGGCAAATTAAGCAATGTTTTCAGTCAGTGTTAACACATTTTGAGGATGTTTACCTACTGGATTCCTGTAGTTTTGTGCCTTGCTCACTATGATTGGATAAGTGTTTAAACTTGAAGAATTACACACTTTACAGTTTTTTTGTGCAATATTAAATCTTTAATACTAACTTATTTCAATCTGATTTAAACGTCTACACTTTCAAAACCCCACAGCTTGTCCAAGACGTTCTCTCTGAAAACCAAAGCTGTCCAAAAGGCCTCAGGTAAGAGAATAAATCATGTACGTTCTTCAGTCTTGTCCTAAAGGAGAAGTTCACTCAAAAATGTCAAACTTGTGTGACTTCTCCAGAACTCAAAAGAAGATATTCTGAAGAATGTTAGTAACCAAACATTTTTTTACTTGTATCTATTGTATGGACACAAACCAATGCAAGTCAATGGGGACCAACGGTTTTCACTTACCAACATTCGTCAAAATATCTTCTTTTGTGTTCTGAAGAAGAAAGAAAGTCATACAGATTTGAAATGACAAGAGGGTGAGTAAATTGGCTCTATATCTCGCTCCTCTTCACCTATAGCACCGTTGTACTGTGGCTGCCGTCGCATCATCCAGGTGGATGCTACACACTGGTGGTGGCTGAGGAGAGACCCCCCTCATTTGATTGTAAAGCGCTTTGGGTGTACAGCAATACACAATAAAGCGCTATATAACTGCCTCATTCATAAATGATGACCGGATTTTTGTTTTTGGGTGAACTACTCCTTTAAGGTAAAGCTAATAAATCGACTAAAGCCTCCAGTTTGGTTTGCAATACATTTCTATCAACAGGTGTATAGTAAAGCCTGATTTATGAACAGATACACTTTTCCTTTACAGAATCGTTTAACTTTGTCTTTGATAGGAGGTTGAGTATTCACACTGTGTAAATGGTAACTTGAGTGGAATAAAAGCGCCTTCTATTCTATTAAAAGAGAGCCTCACTTTTGGGTTAGAAGGCAGGAATAGGTAGTGACAGGAAGGTCAGTATAACACCTGTCTGTGGCAGTGATGTTGATTAGGCCCAATCAACATGGACGCCTGCAGATTCGGCTAGCAGAGCACATCTGGAGAGCCTCTTTTTCCCCTAATGATCATCTCCACCAAAAGAAAAAGCCGTTGTGTCTTCATCTATTAGGGCCAGAAAATATTACACATGTCCAGATGAATCAAATTGAAGGCTGTCAGCAATTTGCAACCTGGAGTGTGTATGATTTTTCTTTTTGCAAGAGGGTGGATGGTGTTAAATGACTTCTGGAGCTCTTTAAGCTTTTTCTGAAATACAGCAGACCAAAAGTGGATCATTTATCGAATGCTAAAACATTAGAATTAGAATAGTAAAACATGTTCAGTGTGTTTAAGGATCTACACACATACAGTACTTCGGGTACTTTTTTGTGCTGTGTATAGACTGTTTCAGCAGCAACAACATAAACGTTATGTGGCCCACTTAATTTCCGGCAGACCTCTGCAAAAAATCAATTACTGTTTAGTAGTTTTAATTTATTTGAATACAATTAATATACAATAAAATATGAATATAAGTTAATATAAATATAAATAAAATAAATTGTTATATTATAACCAAATACAGACCGGAAGTTAATTTCGGGCACGTGCATCCGATGAAACCGTCTATATGGTTGGAATATGTTCTGAATTGCATTATGTACAGTAATGAAGGTTGTTTAGGTGATACTATTAAAATAATTGTTTAGTGTCAGAGGTTCTTGCAGTGCATATTTTGTGTCACCCAAAAATGAAAAAAAAAATGTGTGTCCTTACAGTGGAAGTCAATGGGGGTCCATTGTTGTTTTGTTACCAGCGTTCTTAATAAAAATCTTGTTTTGTGTTCTGCAGAGGAAAGAAAGTCATGATGATGCATTTTCAAACATTTTTGCACACTTTAACACCTTTTTTTCTGTGGGTTTTTGCAAATCCATGATTGACAGCAACAAAATAATGTGCAAAAAAACCATCCGTTATTCTTTCATAAATTCAGATTTTTGGGCTGACAGTCATCCTTTCATAACCGGTGATAGACAGATGTGTGATAATGTAAAACGTGTCATAACACCAGCAGATACGTTGGAACACCAGTAAAGGAATATGCCATATTGACATCCTACATTATGTTCTGCTTCTTATAATATGCTTATTCATTCGCTAGTAATTACTAACGTCTTTTCAAACTAGACGGTAGAATAGTTCCAATATGTTTTATGTGCATGTGATAATTCAATCAGTCTGGACCAATTCATACCCTAGCGGTTTCCTTCCAATGACCCAAAAGTGTGGTCATTTTATAACGTGTTTTCGTAACACCTGTCCATCTGTGTCAGTGGGTCTGAAGCCCCTTCCTCAAAAGTCCAGCCTTTATTAGGAGGTCATACTGCGCTCTTCTTTTATTCCAACTTGGCCTGCATGCTTTGTTCATTGTAGGTTGAAGCGAGCACACTTTTCTATGGCACTTTTATTGTACACAAGACTGACACAGTTTTCAATCTAGTTATTTGAAACAAAAAATAAATGTGCATATTTATTAATTATTTTTTTCTCTCTGGAATACTTGAATACCTCCAAGGTCAGCTATTCAGCAATAGTGTCTTGTTCCACATGCTTTCAAAATATGAGTCAAAATACCTGTGCATTACATTACCCCTTAAATATACTGTATTAATATACTAATACCTTTGAAAGAAATAGTTTACCTTTAAAATGAAAATTCTGTCATCATTTACTGTTATCATTTTAAACCTGTGTGTTTGTCTTTCTTCTGCAAAACACAAAAGAAGATATTTTGAAATATGTTGGTAACCAAAAATGGTCGGTCCCCATTGACTTCCATTGAATGGACACATAGCAAATGCAAACCAATGGGTATCAATGGTTTTCTGTTACCAACATTTTTTTAAATATCTCATTTTGTGTTCTGCAGGAAAAAAAGTCATACAGGTTTGAAATGACTAGAGGGCATGTAAATAATGAATAATTTTCATTTTGAAGGTGAACTATCCCATTAAGCAATATCAATAAATATCAATGAGCAAAGCTAAATTTTAAGTGCTGTTAGTTTTGAGAGCTCTTGTACTGAACATCACTCATATTTAATGTATTTAATGTAATCACTTGAAACATTTTAAAGAAAACAATTTGGTCTTTTGTTTTTCAGTTCTGCTAGCGATCCAAAGTCAACAACGCTGCCTCAGACACTGGCTTCTCAAGGAGGGAAGAAACCAGCCTGGACAGCGTCTGCTCTTGCAATGGAAGCTAAAGAATTAAGTCATGCTGTCAGAGCCATTCTAGAGTTGGACTGTAAGTGATGCCCGCAGCCACAATTTCTGCTTCTCCATGAAAATCTTAATTGACATCGTCTCCCTCAAACGGCCATGAATATTCTCACCGTGTGACCCCTGACCCACTGTGAAATAATCTCAGCATCTCAGCTATATGTTGTTGCAAGACGGTCACATTTATCATGTGTATATTATCTCAGAATCAGTTTAAAGGATATGTGTGTCAATTTTGTGTATTATTTACATTGTTTGTTTGTTTTCCAAGCAAAGTGACTTTAATAAAGGGTGAAATACTCTGATCTGCGGCGTGAATTTTAGTTTCAGCATTTCATATGTCACAACGCTAATTTGTATGAGCCAACATTTTAACATAAGCTATATAGTGACATGAAACTGATTAATATGTTTTCATGTAATATAATCTAATGTAAGTGAACTGCTGTGTATTATCAAAAGTTATTATAAATTGTTTTCAAGCTAATTATGGATTTTAAGTTTTAATATATGAAAGTAAACCAAAGCTAACACGAAGTTAGGACACATTTAACATTTTATACCTTAGCATTGCTACATCTTCTCCAAAAATACTTATTTGTTAACAAAAAAACATTAACAATGACCAAAACAGCAGATCATGTCTTTTTTCTGACATGATCTTTTACTTTGGTTTAGACTAATTTAGCAATTGCATGATCTTCTCACCCCATGTAGCTCTGTAGAAAATATGCAGCTGCCTTTAAAGCAATGCATGATCTTACAATAATAATGCATTTTATGACCTACAGAGTTCAAAACATGTCAGTCATTTTGTGATTCCACCTCATTCCTACACTAGATGCTTTTAATTAACATTATAGCACTATTTTGTCAAGAATATTGTAAAAATGTACAGAGCCTATTCGGAAATCATATTTTTATAATAGTAAAACCTTCCTGTACACCCCAATGATACTTTTAAGTTCCATTTAATCATTTGTTTGCTTGCTTGTCCAGGTTTTCATTTTATTTTCCTGTCTGCTCGATTACGTGTGCTGTAAATGTTTTACATGTTACATATGGTAGAATATAAAGCAAATGACTACAATCTTGAAATCAAACCCATTTCGATACACTTTGTAAAAAGAATTAGGTCAATCCAATAAGGAAACACAATACACGGTACATTTGCCGTTAATACGAGCCTTTTGGGTCTGACTCACCTCACTGCAGCGATCGTTGCCTGGATACAAAGCTACTGGAAAGCAACTACAGTCTGCTTCTTTATGAAAATTGTAAATCATGTTACAGACTACTCGCTGATACACGCATTCAGAAAATGAGCCTTAATTGACAAGTGGGACATGATATGGGTTTTTAAATTGTCAGATATCAGGTTTTCCACACATAATGTCCAAATGTTTAGAAGGTCCAAAACAAACTTGACTATGAAAACACATTAAAAATAAAAAAAATCCTTTTCAGCTTCGTAAAAAATTATTCATGGCCATAGTAAATATGGCTCAATAAAACAGGCTGATTTTACTCAAAATAATTTAGTTTTGCACATTACTTAAAGTCCCCGTGAACCGGAAGTTTCTTACTTCCGTATTCTGACACATTTCCGATTGAAAAGGAATTTCAAAGGAGAAAATTTGTGGGCTTGGCTTGCGTTTTTCACTGCGAATTGATTGGATGTGTAAAAACAGCTGTTGCGTTGATTTTGAAATGAAACTGGCAGCAGACTGACAGTTGAAGGGGAGGAGTTAACTGATGCTCCAGCCAAGCCGTCTAATTTACGTCATTTGAGATGGATAGTCATTTCAGGGCGGAAGTGCATTTTCAGATTTTAACTGAAGATTATGAGGGTACATGAATTTTAAAAAAGACCCATATTGATAAGCTATTTACTATCAATGCTGCAATATTTCATAAAAAATAAGACATTTCATTTTTAATTTCACTGGGACTTTAAGTAAATAAATGACGTTTGTTGAAACAGTGCTACTTGCTGACAGGATCAGGTGCTGTTAACAGCGTGGCACAACGAGTGCTTCAGAGATGAGTTTAAAGGAATTAACGTAGAAAGAAATCACGTATTTTCCTGTGACGTGACCGCTTAAAGGGGAATTTCAACCAAAAATCAACTTTGTGTGATTTTTTACTCACCCACATGACGTAAAACATGTTTAGAGAACTTCCGGCGTCTTCGGAGCACAAATAGAGATATTTAGGTGACATCCGAGAGATTTCCAGGCCTCCTCATAGACTTCGTCTTCTGCATGTAAACACAGAGTTGTGCTTCCGCGTTGTGAGTCAGAGCGCCGGCATCCAATAGGGGCAAGCGCCATGCGGCGTTCGGCGCACAAACCTGTCTACTTTTGAATTGCTCTCGTCCAAGAAGAAGTGCTCTCGTAAACGTGAGTAAACAAAGTATTTTTTAGTAAAGTCATGAATCTGGTTATTAGTCAATTTGACACATTTTTGGGGTCAGATGGCGCGAATACGTGTTCTTCTGTGTTTTTGGTGTGTTATAAATTCCCCGTGCATGTATTAGACACGTAAAATTGCTAAAATTAAAGTGTTGGAACGAAAGATTCATTCTATCTAAAAGCGAATGCTCACCCAGACCTGCCTGAAACGCCTCGTGTAACCACACCCCCACAAATCTACCTCAGTTCGTGGTATGATTTGACTAAGACCGCCCAAATGTATATGCAAGTAAGGTGGGCATACCTGTCAGTACAATTGCTTTGGAACCCGATGTTCCAACTATGGTAAGAGGCGTTACATTTCCGTCACATGCTTGCAGTATTTGACCAATCGCTACGCACCGGTTAACTGGCCAATCATAGCACACCTCGCTTTTCAGAGCGATGAACTTTGTAAAAAATCTGCGCGTTTCAGAGAGGCGGGGCAAAGAGGAGATACAAACATGCACGGTATGTGGAAAATACAGCGTTTTTTAACCTTAAGTCGTGTATACACATTGCATTACATCTAAAACAAACGATCATATTCGTTTTAGCTGCGTCATATGACCCCTTTAACAGGATATTATTTACATTATGTTGGTTGCCCGCTGAAAAAATAATAGAACACTGCTCAAAACACAACAGATGCAGATGGGAATCAATAGCACTAGGAAACCACTATAATTAATGTAATACTATTTTTGCAGGGTTTATGTAGAAATAGTACTTTACAAATAAATGACTTTATAGCTGGGTTTTCACATGGATCACAAATGTGCATTGAAAATTGACAGCTGATCAAACCTGTGCTTTAGGGTTTGTATACATATACCATCTAACGCTAAATATAACTCTTAACTGACTGATTTATACAGTGACTGACTAGCAGTTAGTTACATTTACATTTACGTTTAGTCATTTAGCAGACGCTTTTATCCAAAGAGACTTACAGATGAGGGAAACAATGGAAGCAATTGGAACAACATAAGGACAACAAAAAGCATAAGTGCAAAAAAAGAAAATTGGTCTCATATAGCCTATCACAGTATACAAAGCTAAGGAATTTTTTTTTTTGAAAGAGTAGAAAAGAGATAGAATTCAGAACTGATCAGTCAGGTGTTGACGGAAGAGATGTGTTTTCAGACGGTTCTTAAAGATTGCTACAGAATCTGCTTATCTTGCAGCGGGCAGATCATTCCATAAATGTGGAACCGATCCCGAGAAGGTACGTGAGTGAGATTTTTTACCTTTTTGGGATGGCACCACAATAATGTTAGGAATAGTTAGGAATAATGTCTTTTTTTTTTTATTTTATTTTTATCTATCTTTTTTTTTATGTTTTTCTTACTTTTTTTATTTATTTTTTTTTTTTTTTTAATAATTATTTTTTTTACTTTTTTGTTTTTTCTTTTTATTTTTTTTTTTTGTCTTTTTTTTTGTTTTTTTTTTTTATTTTTTTTTTGTTTTTCTTTTTTTTTTCTTGGCGGCCATTTTCTGAAAATCATCTCCTCAGACGATAAAGGTGAGTAAACTAAACTTGTTTTATACTAAAATGTTTTATAAAATAAACCCTATCAATAGTGTGAATATACGTGTTTATTAGTGTTTTAATTAAAAAAAAGTTTAATTGTGTTGTTGCACGTTTCTTACTGTTTTAAATAAGCTCCAATCAAATGAACATACATGCTTGCACAGTGGGCGCTTCAACTTTTTATTTACGTTGCTTTTGTAAGATTTGTGGTAAACAATCACGATTGCCTACTTTTATGACGGCATGAAAACACGTTGATAGTTATATTCGCTGTCCAGCTTTTTAGTTTCAATTTGACACAACGAGCCACGTTTTAAGTGAGTTAAGTGTGCTCAAAAGAGTGCGAAGCCGCCTTTGCTTTATTTCAAACCTTTTTTTCCACATTTTTATATTTTATTGAATGTACAAAAAATACACGAGATTCATGGTACGTAATTCTGTCAAAAACACCAACAAAACAGATTATCTACAACAAGGCATTTCGTCTCATCTCGACACTAACCTGCCACTCACAAAAATCTCGCGTGACTTCATTCGTCTCTTCTCGCCTCCCTTATTTCAAACCTTTCATCTGTACATATACCGCGTCGCCTTGTTGTTGTCTTTTTTCGCATCTAGCCGCTCGCATGCGGTGCGGACAGGGTGTGACCGTTTGCCGTTTGAGCATAGTGCGAGGCGGAGGGCGGACTGGTGGAGGCTGGAACAGCGCACTCAAAATCTTTATGCATTGTTGTGTTGGTTAGAAACTTCCTTAAAACGGCACACTAACCAAGTTTACGTTACCTTTCAAAATGCGCAAATTAAAATAGCGCATTGAAAATACGCCCAATGGAAAAATGATGCACTATATTTTAAGTAACTTCAGCGTAAACATTTTTTGCAGCGAGTGTTTTAACAACGCTTGGTGAAAGGAGCTTCTTATCCTTTAGGTTTATCCGCAAACTCATGAGGTCAAACTAAATATTAAATGAGATGTTTTATTTTCAATTTATTTTCTATGAGTTTTGCAATTTGGGATATGTATAAATCTTTGATTTGTCCTGTTAATTTCCAACAACAGTATATATTCTGTGGGCTTAGTAAATATCACAAAAATAAACAGCTATATATAAACTTAATAAAATCTTCTTTTAAAATCATTTAACTGATTTTTTAATGGGACATATAAAATTTTTTATAAAAAATCCAATAGTTAATTAACAGTTAATAATCTCTCAAATTAACATATATCATTTACATTTATTTAATGATTTTTTTATTTATTATTTAATTAAGAAATTATATAGTTAATGTACACTTTTTTGGTGATGTTAATGTACACTTTTTTGGTGATGTTAATGTACACTTTTTGGGTGAATTCCAATAGAAATATTTCAGTTACTCAGATTTACGACATTTTTTTACTTACAATACATTTACTCAATTTAAACAGTATATTTCATAGATTTAAAATTTACTCAAATTTTGAGTGTAAATTATTTAATGTAAAATCAGTGTCAAATTTTTTTTAATAAACAAACATTTTAATTAAATTGTAAAATGTCAATTGAAACCTATTAAGCATGTTCTTTATACATACTTGTAAAAAACTGTTTTAATCCTGATGGATCCAGAAGGTCCAGCCCATCTCCACAAAACTGATGATGAAAGTAACACCGATAATCAAGTGTTGAAGTAAATGTATCTTTCAGAGGTGCAAAGTTAGTGGAAAAATATGGAAGCCCAATCCTGCCAAAATTAAAAATAAATAATTACAAAAATAAATCCATGAAGAAATGTAAAAAAGCGAAAATAAATAAATGTATTACTTTTATTACTTTATTTTGTACATTTTTGTATTTCTTTTATGCATTTATGCTAATATATATGTATATGTATTTCCACATTTTTACATTTTAACATTTATTTATTTATACATTTCTGTGTCCATATGGTAATGGGGGGGCGAGTCTTGCTTCAGACATGGCAGTCGAGCACAGAGTGCTGCTGTGACTACAGGCAAACTCTAAGGCCATAGTAACATCTTGTGCTTTGACAAATGACATGCAAGAGATGAGTGTGACCAAATGAAACAATAATATAGTATATTACAGCATTTACTAAAGTAAACTGCAGCATACTATATATTACAGTAATATATACTGTAGTGTACTATAGTATTTACTATAGTAGGATTTAAAAGCCCTTAAGGAAATCAACCATGATTTTATCATATTGTAAGTGTAGAAACCATGTTTTTTTGGCAGATTTGTATGACCACAGTTCCACTACAAAAATCATGAAGCAACACCATGGTTAAATTGTAGGGATGTGACGAGATCCGATAAGTCTCAAGAACACAATTTCCTTATGCAGTTGGCATGATGGAGTGATGGTCTCGAAATTGCGACCATTTTAGTCGCATATGGTCCCTAAATTTAACCTGTGCGACCCCAAAATATATTTGGGAGCATTTGTGCGAGTGCACATTTTGTTGTGGTGTGACCTGTTTTCATTACTGTACAGAACACGCTAATAACTGCACAAAGTATGTGCGTGCCGTGCTGTGAGCTACAGTGACGGGCCCGACCATTCATAGACAACGTGATTTTCCATTCCGTGGTGCTACTTTCCCACCGTTTTTCTGTGTAAAAACGCGCTAGACGGACGAGTATCAACTGGCCAGCATCTCATGCGTCTGCAGTGCCTCGCGCATAAAAGCACTAGTGTTTGCGGTTCGCGCTGCCAGCAGCGCTTTGGCAGCGCAGCTGAACAGCAGCTGAGCTGACAGTACCACAAGTACAGTATAGCAACTGCAAGTTCACATTATGTTATTTTAAATACATCACAGGCAAACAGATCATCTGTCTCTTATGTGCAATGTAAGCATAAAACATGATGTGTTTATGTAGTTTTAACTGTTTCTCTGAAGGCTATGTTCAGTCAGTGGAGGAAGGAGGATTGATAGTGTGAAATGATCGCCACCTCTGCTAACACGGGCACTATGTAAAAGCATATAGAGAAAACAACCACAGCTCTTTACTTAAAGCTACGCCTGTTAAGAAAACAAAGCATAAATTTTGTGCAATTACTGCCTGTCATTTGAGTTTGTGACCAAACATTTTGCAGTGTTTACATATTGTTTATAACTGTATAATATAATTAATTAAAATAGAAGTTTAATGTGTTTCATAAAGTACAAGTTGATTTTATAATACCTACATGTTTAGCATTTTGTGTTAAGGTGAATAAAAGACAATTTCATCATTGAGGATCTTGTCTCGTCTCGTTCTCGTCTCGTCTTGTGTCTCGTCTGGTGAGATAAGGGTCTCGTCACACCCCTCTTAAATTGTGGTTACAATGGCTTAACTATAGTGGCCATTTTATTTGTTTTAGTTAAAAGTTATTTTATTCAAGTTATTTTCATAAGGGAACACTGTAGTATCTGGGAATTTTACTACACTTTACTTTATTAAATAAAATGGTATAAGCTATAGCAGGGCTTGTCAAGCACATGTTCATAATTTTAAATGAATCCTGAATTATTAACTTACATTTTTACACAATTGCCTGTTCATTCATGTTGAGGCACAATAGCAACAAACAACAGACATTATATTAAATCACTTAAAGCATGATGTTGTTGTTGATGCTGGTAGTCCAGTGAACTGTATGCCAACACGTTGTTCGGAAGCACTTTGGACCCTCTGTTCCCCTTTCTCTCATCCCGTAATTTCCCGTCTCTCTCTCAACTGTTCCTGGATAGGCCAGCATCCTGCAGAGTTTATTTCCAACCCTAATCAAACACACCTGCCCAAGCTAATAATTCAGGATTCATTTAAAATGATGAACAGGTGCTTGACTAGCCCTCCTATAGCTTATACCATAGTATTTACTAAAGTAAAGTAAAATTCCCAGATACTACTGTGTTCCCTTATGAAATTAAACTTTCAATTAAAATAAATAAAATGGCCACTATAGTTAAACCATTGTGACCACAATTTATCCATGGTGTTGCTTCAGTATAACCAGAGTTAACCATGGTATTTGTAGTGGAACTGTGGTCATACAAATCTGCCAAAAAACATGGTTTCTTTCTACACTTACAATATGATAAAATCATGGTTGATTTCCTTAAGGGCTTTTAAATCCTACTATAGTACTATAGTGCACTACAGTATACAGTATATTACAATAATATAGTATGCTGCAGTTTACTATAGTAAATGCTGTAATATACTATATTATTGTTTCATGTGGTCACACTCATCTCTTGCATGTCATTTGTCAAAGCACAAGATGTTACTATGGCCTTAAAGTTTGTCTGTGGCCTACAGCAGCATTCTGTGCTCGACTGCCATGTCTGAAGCAAGACATGCCCCCCCATTTCCATATGGACACAGAAATGTAGAAATAAATAAATGTAGAAATTAATAAATGTGAAAATAACTAAATGTGAAAATTTAAAAATGTGGAAATACATATATATTAACATAAATGCATAAAAGAAATACAAAAATGTACATTTAAATAAATAAATAATATAATATACGTTTAAATAAACATTTTTTCATTCATTTTATTTTCGCTTTTTTACATTTCTTCACTGATTTATTTTTATAATTATTTATTTAAAATTTTGGCAGGATTGGGCTTTCATAGAAAAAAGACGTAATAAAGGAAGCTCACTTTTATTTTTTACTTTTATTCTTTATTTAGCAAATAAAATCAAGGTAAAAAATTTTTATTGTACAGTAGTAATGTCAGACGTAACAAAGCTGAAATTTTCTATATTTATGTTTTTCTGTACAATTTTCTCTTGTTTGAATCTAAGCATGTTGGTCGCAAACAGATTTTCGTGTTTTTTATTTTTATTTTGGACATACATGAAACAGACGGTTAAAGGCTGTGCTGCAACCATGTCAAACTACTGTCTCTATTTTTTTATTCTTTAAAAACATCAACTCAGTTTTAACACGGAATTACAGTAAATCAATTGGACTCAATTTTACTTTTTTCAACCGTTTCTATCTTTGTCCAAACACATTAAAATGTTCCTTAGCATTAGCATTTATTTTAATTTGAGTCAAATAAAATGTCACTTTTAGATTGCCTGCCCAAATTGTGGTTCTCTTTAAAACAGGTAACGCATTAAATATTGTAAAAACAAAAGGCTTTAAAAAAAAAAACTTAACAAAATCTCAATATGGGAATAGATCACCAAGTGATGCACAGAAACACGAGAGTGACGGACAGATGGATGGATGAGAGGGGTGGGTGTGAAAGGATCAGTGTAGCTGAGGGAGCAAAAGACGGGCAAAAACGAGAGCCTAAGGCACGGAGAAACGTGTTCCATGCACTCGCCTGCATGTGACCTCTTTGTGAGTGATGCTCATGTTTTGGCTGAATGCTCTCTGGGGGGGGGAAGAAGAGAGAGGTTTTGAGTTGCACGTGGAGACTGCCGATTCATTGCTTTCCACGTGATGGATGTTCTTTATGCCATGTGATGGGCTTTGCATTGCTTTGTGCCTCATCAATAAGGCTGCCATATTCTTTCAAGAGGAATATGGGAGGATGATATACAAACAGGCCATTGTAAAATCCTTATACTTGGCATATCTGCGAACAATATACCAAGTATTTTTTCAGAATCTTTTCTTATCTGTGGAATAAACAAGTGGCCTGAAGTGGTTCTTTTTTCAACGTGGAAGTGTTGATCTTTTGAAATCTTTGGCTTGTTTAAGTGTAGGGCTCTTAGAAAACAAAGAGCTGATTGAATTACAGTATGTGATAGGCATGTGATGAGTTACTATGAAGAGGTAGTCCCGTAGTATCACTTCTTAAGGCTTGAGCTGTCGGCGCTTTGCATGAATTGGGTGAAGAATAAGGCATGATTTTTATTTTATTTTTCCACTAAAATGCAGTAAAAGGAAGTGCTTAGCATCCCAAGGTGATGTTTGCAGATCTGGCTTTGCTTACCTGTCTTTTCACCTTGCTTTACAATGAGTTGTATGATGTCAAGTCTCAGAAGGTGGCTTCTTCTTTAATTTGAAAAGAGTCTTGTATTTAAAAACACAAATTTAGTAACTATCTTTCATTCTTAATTTGTGAATTCGTTCTAGTATAAAAAAAAGTTTTAAAAAAACCCAAAGATTATCCTATTGGAAAGTGCCAGTAAGTTTTTGTGAATTACCATGGGCACTAAAAAGCAGTGTTCGGTACACTTTAGAAAACATAATTTTGCTATTTTTGCATTGGCATTGAAATATCATTTAGCCCATCCTTTGCTTTTAAGATGATAACCATCTTCAACAGTAAAGCTGAAGTGATTTTAATGACAAGTTGCAGGCTAATGACAGTATGTTAAACGAAACAAAATATTTTGTAATCCAAAACTGTTTACATGGCCCGTAGGGTAAACACTGAATTTATTGTAAATGCCCATATGCACTGCTGTATATGCATTACTGGTTCATGGGGGATTTGTTTGCGGAAATGTGAGACGACATAAATTATTCTTTGGCCTGTCCTGTCAAAATGGTGATTGTGTGTGAAATATAGACAGTGGGAAATGCATCTAAATACTCTGTATATTCTTTTCACATAAAGGACATTTTTATAATATGTGTGAAGCCCTTTACAAAGTGTGTTGTGTGTGTTGTGAGAGGTGTTTTCTTGCTGCACAGAAGGAGTGTCAAGATCTGTCACGATTGTGGAGTGGAGGAAGAACCCAGATGCAGGCAGCGGCAGTGAATGGGTTAACAAAGACTTTTATTTAAAGAACACAAAACAAAACACCCTCCATGGGGGAAAACGAAACTAAGACTATATATATATACAGGTGCTGGTCATATAATTAGAATATCATGATTATAACTGACAACTAATGAAAACCCCAAATTCAGTATCTCAGAAAATTGGAATTTTCTGAGATACTGAATTTGGGATATTCATTAGTTGTCAGTTATAATCATCAAAATTAAAAGAAATAAACATTTGAAATATATCAGTCTGTGTGTAATGAATGAATATAATATACAAGTTTCACTTTTTGAATGGAATTAGTGAAATAAATCAACTTTTTGATGATATTCTAATTATATGACCAGCACCTGTATATATAAAACAAAGACTTCCCACGTGGGGGCAAAACGTAAAGACAGAAACAACTAAAACCTAACTAAAAAACAATGACACAATGTCTTACAAAACACGGAAGGGAAACAAGGGCAGGGCAAGGTAATACACAAGACTTACTATCACAGACAAGGCAAGGAAGCAGGACACGGGTAGACACGGCAAACTCTACAAACATGGGTACACAGGTACAAGTACATACAACGCAAGAGCACAGAACAATGAAACAAGAGGGCATTAAATAGGGCAAGACAAACGAGGGATAATGACACAGGGCAGGTGGGAAACATCAGACACGGCAGGGAAGCAATACATGAAATGAGAGGGGCAAGACACGAATGACAAGACATGAGAAAACACGTGGAATGTCTAAAGACAAACCTCCCATGGTTTTCTCACACAAAACCAAAGGCTTTGTCATGGCTCTGCCACAGGACCAAGAAAAACATGACTAAATAAAGGCAGAGCCATGACAGAAGCCCCCCCTTTAATGAGCACCTCCAGGTGCTCACCAAGGGGTAGACGGATGCGACAAGACAGACTGGGTGACAGACAAGATCCAAATACACATAGACAACATAACCAAAGGCAAACATGACAGAATGACAGCGGGGTTCGGGTGAGATAATAAAAATAACAAACATAGAAGGGGGGGTGGGGCAAAACAAGGGTTCAAAGGGGGCAGTCCAAAGGGACTGGGGGGAATGGTCCTAGTCCCCGATTGCGCTTGAGGGCGCGGAGTTCTGGGGGACTTAGGGGAGGAAGTCCTGGGCGATGAACCGCCGACTGGAATGTCGGCGGGACAAGGCTGGGCGCCGGCTGGAAGGCCGTCCGCACAAGGCTGGGCGCCGGCTGGAAGGCCGTCCGCACAAGGCTGGGGACCGGCTGGAAGGCCGGCTGCTGCACCGGCTGGAAGGCCGGCTGGAAGGCCGGCTGCTGCACTGGCTGGGACGCCGGCTGCTGCACCGGTTGGGCAGGACAGGACACCGGAATGGACTCCGGCTGCACCGGACTGGATACCGGCTGCACCGGACTGGACACAGGACTGGGTGCCGGCTGCACCGGACGGGACGCCAGCTGCACCGGACTGGACGTCGGCTGCACCGGACTGGACTCTGGACTGGACACTGGCTGCACCGGACTGGACGCCGGCTGGATCACCGGCTGGACAGGACTGGACACCGGCTGCACCAGACTGGACACGGGACTGGACACGGGACTGGACACCGGACTGGATGCCGGTTGGATGGCCGGCTGGGACGTGCTCGGCTTCCCCCTCCTTGGCTTCTTCCTCTTGAACTGGCCCACAGTACGTGCGGCCGGTTGCTGGGAAGTGGTGGGGAGCCAGAGGTACTCCGCACCGGAGGAGTCAAACGGGGAGTCCCACGACTCCCTTTGTCTCTGCCGGCCAAGGGTGTTGCCGAGGAGTGCAGCAGAAAGCACCGAGGCGGATGGTTTGGAGGGACCCAAGGTAATGGTACCAATGTTAAGGCCCTGTTCCTTAGGCAAGACATGCTGAGGCCCATGAGGCCATTCAGGAGACCTCTTTTATCCACCTCCTTGAATCCGCTAGCGTAAGCCACAGGTGACGGTGGAGAGACACCATGAAGCCCATGCTGCGACCTATGGCTTGGGCTGTGCACTTAGTTGCCATGAGCGCGAAGTCCGTGGCCGCTCGTGGGTCCCTGAGGCCATCCAGGTTAGGCTCCTCCCCATCCAGAGTTCATAGCAGCTGGGCTTGGAAGACCTGGAGAACCGCCATGGTGTGCAGAGCAGAGGCAGCTTCTCCAGAAGTGGCGTACGCCTTCTTCGCTATGTGGGCAGTCATCCGACACGGTTTAGATGGCAGGACAGCCTCGGACCGTAGGGAGGATGAAGACGGGCGCAGAGGAGCTGCAATCGCCTGTTCAACGGGGGGAATATGCACACAGCCGCGGGCTTCCGGCCCGTCTACCAAGGCAAAGATGGCCGATCCTGAAGCGTGGGTGCACGCCGACTGAGGCGCAGACCATGTTATCACGACCTCCTCGTGAATGTCGGGGAAAAAGGGGACTCGTTTCTTCTGGGCAGCAGCGCGGCCCAGCTGAAGAAACCACGTTGTCCAGCTTACTCTTCGCCGGCTCGTCGGAGTAGTCCTATTCGAGGCCGAGGTCTTGTACAGCCTTAGTGAGGACGCGTACGATCTCCTCGTGAAGCGCAGGGGGAGCATTCCACTTCGCTCGCTCCCTATCCGACACCGACAGATCCCTGTCTGAAGCCGCTAGCAACATGAGCTCATCTTCATCCGCCAACGCACCAAACCGGACCAACTCCACAGCTTTGTCCATAGGACGGAGGCTCTCTTCAGCAAAGAGGACTGGAGAGCCGGGGGTCCAAGAGTGCCGACGGCGCTCCGGCACTTCATCTCCCCGGGGGGGAGGGGCAGCGGTCCCGCCAGCTGCTTGCTGGCGGCGGCGGGACTCTGCCTAGTAAAATCTCGGAGGGCGGCGACCCTCCAAACCTTCAGCACCCGCCCCGGAAGGTCCTCGCAGTGCGGGCAGATAGACTCTGAGAGAGCAGTCTCTGCATGGGCCAGTCCCAGGCAAAGCACGCAGTGGGCATGCGTGTCCTGGGGGTCGATGTGCCCCGAACATAAGGCACAAACAGGCATGCTGGAACACCGAGTAAATCCTCTTCTTCCTCGTCTCTTGGGCGTATCCTCGACAGCATGCGAAAGGTGAGTGAAGGAGAAAGTTTCTGAGGTTATGTGGTCCAGACGGTGTAATATATAGGGGTGGCGACCACGCCCCTAAGTGCAGTCTTGGTTACATTTTCATTTCTACTGGCATTGTTCAATAAGGTTTCAGTAAAGGTTACACGCAATGTAGAGAGACCTCTCTCGAAAGGGAACGCCGCCTTCAGAGTTAACACGGAAACGATAATGCCGTCGTTTTCAAAAACTTGCACTTTGAGACCCGTTTTCAAAAATTGTGTTTTCAGTCCCCTAAAACGCTGTTGTCGTGTAAATGAACAGCCAAAACTCATAAAATGTCTTTCCCTTCGATTAAATATACTTTAAACACACTCACTAAAACATCCTCATTGCCAATCATATTACATAGTGTCTGACAAGAATTATATAACCTATTCAGCACTATAGATACAAAAACAAAACCTCTCCTGCACATCAATGCTCCTTTATTTGCATAACTTTCAAAACAGGCTATTTGAAAAAAGCATCCATCACTCTTTGGAGAATTTTGAAGTGAGATGCCACACCACACCATTGAGTTCAGCACCAGAGCATTTACCTGCACGCTCAAATTTCCTGCATGTGTCTTTAAAAACATTTCCAGTTTGGCAATATAATTTATATGTGATATTTCTTATTTTTCCTATACGGACATGTTACTCAAACCACGTCATAGACTCACCCTGTAATGAGTTCTCTGGGTCTGTCAGAAGCAGGAATAAATAACCAACCACAAACTCTCCGGAGTCCAGCACTTCGCCGAAGGCTAGAGACAAAGACAATGTCTGCACTGTCCTGTCACTTTCCACAGAACTGTGTGTCAAACAACACCCAAATTACAGCAACTCAAAGGAAATGTGCATTGCTCTTATTAAGTGAACCTGTTTGCTCATGGAAAATCCACATTCATTAGATAAATTAGATTTTCTACATCAGTGCATTTGATATAAATGTATAAATATTTGATATAAATGTTGTAAAGTATGTGAAACTCTTAAACCAAAAACTTCAGAAGGCACTGGAACTGGTTGAGGTCGAAGTGCTTTGATGCGTCAAAAATTCACATTTGTTTGAGTTTTTATTGTTTTTCTTACAATTTAGGAATTTCCTTTTAAATTGTATGCTGTTCTCTGCCTATTATGTACCTTCGCAACACAATGGCGAGCCTGTTTTCCGACTTGCAGAATAAATCAAACATTATTGAGTGGTTAAAGTCAAAGGACACGCTCTCTTTCGGTAAAGCAGGAATAAACTTTTACATTTGTTAGATTTGACCAGTGTTTTGTCTACTTTGATCTAATTGTTGAAAGCAGGGTTTTGGATTTAGACATGCAGTATAAATTTGCTGAAAAAAATGTTCACTTTTGTTTACTGTTGTATTTGGAAGGGGAACCTTTCCATAATCCTTCCATATACTGTTGCATTTTTTTATCCTTAGTCCAATGTATTGCTGTTTTGCAAGGTAGTTGTGAAAATGCTCTACCCTAAACCTAATTGTGTAAAACAAACGTAAAGACACACCATAACACATTTGCTCTGATTTCATTCTGCCTAGTACTAAAAGTCTCACAGACCATAAATAATGAACATGTATGTTTCTATTTCAGTGTGTATAATGCATGGTTGTGGTTGTAATAAATTCAACCGATAAAAACCCATCCACATATTTTGCCTTTTGAAAAAGTATTAGGTCTGTCTATTTTAGGCTGAGTGCACTTCACACACTCTTAACACCCAAGGTAAGAGCCATTGATTTTTTCTCTCTATAGCAGGTGATGTTATATATATAAGTATAGTTGCTTTCAGGAGTTTCAAATCACTTCAGTGTTTATACGCTTATCAGGCCTTACATTTTATATAAAGATGTTCTCTTGTTTCTCAAGGCCTCAGAAATGAACAAAGAACATCTATTTCCTTAGTGTTGAGCCAAATGTATACCTTCCAGATCCATTTATTAGCACAAAGCAGCCAAAATCAAAATAATTGCTGCCATTATTCTTTTTTTCTTTTTAAAAAACTGTCACGAACTGTGGCAGAAGAAGAACCCAAGCGCAGGCAACGGCAGTGAAGGGGTTAACAAAACACTTTATTTAACAAAACAAAACACCCATGAGGGGGAAAAGGTGGACACTGTAACAAAACAAGAACACTAACAAAAACTTCCCACGATGGGGCAAAACTAGAAAATAACAAAACAGACTTACGACACAACGTCACAAAACAAGGCACGGACCAGGAACCAAGGTACACAGGACCATGAGCACAAACGCAATGCATACACAACATAGTACACGCAATACAAGAGCACAGGACAAAGAAACAAGAGGGTATATATAGGGAAGACAAACGAGGGATAACGACATGGGGCAGGTGTGGGACATTAAACACTCAGGGAAAGATAACGAGGAAACGAGAGGAATGGGGCCAATGACAAGACACTGGAGAGAACGTATATTATTGTCAAACGGACAATAATATGTTTCTCTCCACACATAACCAAAGACTTTGTCATGGCTCTGCTACAGGACCAAGAAAAACATGACTAAGGAAGCAGAGCCATGACAGAAGCCCCCCCTTTAATGAGCACCTCCAGGTGCTCACCAAGGGGTAGACGGACAAGACAAGGCAGACCGAGACAAAGACAAAAACCAGACAAACATGGTGAACATGACAAGGGGTAGACAGGACAACAAGACTACAGGACTGGGGTGGGATAACAAGAACAACAAACATGGGAGGGGGGGTGGGGCAAAACAAGAGTTCACGGGGGAAAACCAAAAGGGTTGGGGGGAACAGTCCCAGTCCCCGGCTGCGCTCGAGGGCGCTGAGTCCTGGGGGACTTAGGAGGAGTCCCGGGGGGAACAGTCTTTGGCCCTGGGAGTCTCCCAGGGACCGGCTGGACAGGGCTTGACGCCGGCTGGAAGGCCGGCTGGACAGGGCTTGACGCCGGCTGGAAGGCCGGCTGGACAGGGCTTGACGCCGGCTGGATCGGCCGGGCTGGGACGCCGGCTGGGACTGGACGCGGCTGCACCGGACTGGACGCCGGCTGCACCGGACTGGACGCCGGCTGCACCGGACTGGACGCCGGCTGCACCGGACTGGACGCCGGCTGCACCGGACTGGACGCCGGCTGCACCGGACTGGACGCCGGCTGCACCGGACTGGACGCCGGCTGCACCGGACTGGACGCCGGCTGCACCGGACTGGACGCCGGCTGCACCGGACTGGACGCCGGCTGCACCGGACTGGACGCCGGCTGCACCGGACTGGACGCCGGCTGCACCGGACTGGACGCCGGCTGCACCGGACTGGACGCCGGCTGCACCGGACTGGACGCCGGCTGCACCGGACTGGACGCCGGCTGCACCGGACTGGACGCCGGCTGCACGCCGGCTGCACCGGACTGGACGCCTGCTGCACCGGACTGGATGCCTGCTGCACCGGACTGGACGCCTGCTGCACCGGACTGGACGCCTGCTGCACCGGACTGGACGCCTGCTGCACCGGCCGGGTTGGAGACTACGCTGCCCGCCGTTGCCTCTTCTTCTTCCGCCTAGCCACCCGGCTGGTGGTCGGGTGATGGAAGGAGGTATACGGAACGGCTGGCTCCGGCTGGGACTCCTCGGAGTTGGTTCCCCAGGACGCTCGCCTCTCCCGCTTGCCCACGAGGCTGGTGGACGGTGGAGAGGCTGCCGAGAGTGAGGGGGATGGCGTGGCGATGCCCACAACCCCGATCTGCAGAGAACCACCCTCAGGAATCGTGACCAGCGGAGATGGGTAATTGGAATCTGTTGAGACCGTGGATTCCAACCGCTCCACGGCGGACAGCCACACAGCGTTGAAGTCCAGCAGCCCCAACGCCCTCATCTCCGCCCTCGAGAGTGGATTCCTGAGACCGGAGTTGAAAAGCACGGCAAGCTCCTCCTCCCCAAAGACGCCATTCTCGGCGACGTCCAGGAACCTCTCCACATAATCGTCCAGGCTCTCACTCACCTGGCTGATTCCGCAGAGGAGGCGAGCTAGGTGGGACCGTCCAGTGTTCATACCGCTGTCTGCTGGGTTCTGGGGGGGCTCTTGTATTCTGTCACGAACTGTGGCAGAAGAACCCAAGCGCAGGCAACGGCAGTGAAGGGGTTAACAAAACACTTTATTTAACAAAACAAAGGAACAAAACACACCCACGAGGGGGAAAAGGCGGACACTGTAACAAAACAAGAACACTAACAAAAACTTCCCACGATGGGGCAAAACTAGAAAATAACATAACAGACTTACGACACAACGTCACAAAACAAGGCACGGATCAGGAACCAAGGTACACAGGATCATGAGCACAAACGCAATGCATACACAACATAGTACACGCAATACAAGAGCACAGGACAAAGAAACAAGAGGGTATATATAGGGAAGACAAACTAGGGATAACGACATGGGGCAGGTGTGGGACATTAAACACTCAGGGAAAGATAACGAGGAAACGAGAGGAATGGGGCCAATGACAAGACACTGGAGAGAACGTATATTATTGTCAAACGGACAATAATATGTTTCTCTCCACACATAACCAAAGACTTTGCCATGGCTCTGCTACAGGACCAAGAAAAACATGACTAAGGAAGCAGAGCCATGACAAAAACATTCATTTTTATTCCTTTATTTATTTAATTACTTTAATTTCATTAATATTTTATTATCACTGATTATTGTTCAGAAATTAATGACTATTAATTATTCTGAAGCTGACGCATGCATTGTTTTCAGAAGATAGCAGTAAATCTTGTCATTGTGCTACATGATCAAGACAATTAAAATGTGCTGATGCAGTCACATTCTGAGATCACCAAGAGACAACAGCGCATCATTCAGGAAGGAATAGCTTACACATTATTAATAAGTTTTGGTACAACATGTCTTTTAAAAAATATATGACTAAAGACAATTAATTAATCATTCCAGAGCATGTAGTTTCGATTTAGACCTGCTTGCCACCATCAATCTGTTTCCAATCTGTCAGACACGTTACAACATGTGGTTTAGTTGTTCCAAATTAGAGGAGTGGCTTGTCATGTCCTACTTTTCTGCAAGATACCTGACATCTGATGGCTTTAGCAACCGGTTACCAAGGTAACAAAAAGAAGAAAGACAAGTTCTATAGAACTCTGACACAAAAATCCATTTCCGTTGTGCTCGGGTTGGTTCATTTAGAAAAAAGCTTAAGATTAATTCACATTTACGGTCCATTACTGTTTATCGTATTGTGAGCATTTATATTCAGTACAGTACAAACCAGATTTAAGTTGTAATATTTACAATGCTTTTTTTGTTTTAAATAATGAAGACCACATAAGACATGAGAAAGTAGTCACAACGATTATACAGTTTCTGCCATGAAAATTGTACTTTGACAAATTTCCGTGTTTTCCAGCAGCAATTTTAAATCCCTCTTACTGTATATTTTGTGCGTCCTCCAAACAATAATTTAGTATGCAATTAAAGCATGCATACAGACATACACCGGTCAAGCAATTTCCAATAAGTCTCCTGTTCTAATTGTATTTGGTCCAAACATGCAAGGGTGGTACAGTTAAAAAAGCAACACAGAAGACTGGAAGAGTTCAGAACATACCATATGCTTAAATCACCAATGGGTGCTTCCATGGTCGTCTTTTGTACCTTTCAAGTGCTCACAGGGCATTTAATATCTGTTGATGTGATCACTCAAGCAGCATTTCACACCCATCTGGTAGCTTGATGTATCATTCTCACCACCTATAAAATGATTATTATATAATACTTATAGCAAGACTTAATTACATGTAAACACTGAATACAAAGCTATATATTAATTTCTAAAGCCCGCATGACATTACTCTCTGTTATCTACAATATGGAAAAACAAGTAACATTAGACAACTTTATATGCACAAAGACTTGAATTCATAATGTTTGAATGCGCTGCAGAAGCGCTGGCGGGTTCACTGAAGTTTGAGTCAAGCCACGCCCCTTTATTTGACTAAGCTTTTCATTTTTCCACTGCGTGAATCTGCATGGGATGGGAACGTCAAGACAATTTCAAGCATTTCGTCTTAAGAAAGCTGTTCCCTGGTAAACTAAACTATGGAAATCTTCAGTAAACATTTTGCCGACATGTATATATTAGTAATTTCGTTTGCATAGTCTAAACTGCTGCTGGAGCGCAAGCCCGCCTGGCCCCGCCTTGTGCTGTTTGACGTCACATGCGTCGGTCCTCACACATGGTCATAATCATCACATTTTTGCCCACAGCAAAATCATACACTGACAGACACGCAACTCGAGCCGGTCCTGTAGAGGAGGAGCTCGCTTCACTTGTTAGACCAAGGATCGATTGTTTACGTGTTATTCATCGTTTTTATTTTCACTTTAATTTTATAAAGATAATATTCGTGAGGAACCGGAGAGATTATGTCCAGACCGCTCACCATGAATCCAGCTTTCCTACCTACGCAAACTAACGGCGTTTTGAGGGCGCTTTTGGAAAAACCGATGAAACTTAATTTGCGCCAAGATGAAGGTAACCGAGAGCTTTGACTTGTTGGACTGACTGTTTTGAGTTGTCTGTTGATTCCTAATATCTGATTAACATGCTTAGTAAGACTACATTTTATGATTTTTCAGATACTTTTTTGGGCTGTCCATCAATAACGTTAACTGTCCTATTCAACGAAAATAATTTTCGTCAAGGAAATAACTTTAAGTTTTGAAAACATATCTGAGATTGTGTTTATAAAAAATATGTAAATAGAAAATGCAATAATAAAGAAAAAGGTTGGAAAAATGTATTTGGATTTCAGAATGAATCGAAATGGTCAATATTCTTTCAGGCTATGGGAAGTTGAGAGATAAGACTAAAAGTCTGGAGGACGATGGGAGCGCTCCACTGTCAGCTTTCTTGGGGCCAACTCTTTGGGATAAAACGTTGTCTTATGATGGGGATAGCTTTCAGCTGGAGTATATGGACCTTGAGGAGTTTCTCACAGAAAATGGTATCCCTTCAAGCCCTGTACAGCATGACCAAAGCCTTCCTCGCCAGCAACAGCAGCAGCAGTCTCCCATTCAACAGGGCCCCATCTCAGTCATGGACCTCAGCAGCCGGTCCATCACCAACATCCACACGGGTATGGTCCATCAGAACTGCCTCCAGAGCCCAAGCAGACCAGGTAAATTACTCTTTAATGTCCTATGATATCAGTCTTGACCTAGTTTTTGTAAAAAAAAAAAAAGCTGGGTCTAAATATGAAAGTGTGTGGGTGGTAAAAGAGAAAATGGGAGTGTACATAGTTTAGTTTGGCTGTATGGGTCATGGGGCATACAGTAGTTTTTTTATATGTTGGCACTTAATTTTGTCTTTTGTATCTGCCATTTGTGTCTGAGGCTGACAAGTTACAGAAAGAGTTTAGATGGTAAAATGATTTAATGTGTATATATTTTTTAGATTTTGTCAAAATTTATGGTAATGAAAGGCAAATTTATATTGTGGAAAATCATGCCTTTTTAAGTGACAGATCTGTCACTTCTGTCAAATCTGGGCTCTTAAACATGTCATTAACATTTTCAGTTTTACCACCCTTAACAAACTCTAGAGTTTTGCTAATAAAAACATTTCAAACTTGACTGGTGCTTTTGACCTGAAGCTGACTTACTAAAATTTGCATGCAGTCAAAACAGAAGATCATTTTCCTTGTCTGAACAATTGGAGCAGAACATTTAGTCTTATGGGAAACTATTAATATTTTTATATTATATTTTTAACAAAGTAGACTGGTTTATAGTTTCTGTATCATAGATTTAAAATAACGAAAAACATCATTTTTAAATAATTCTAAATGGTGGTACATTTATGGATTTTAATATCAAGCGTAAGTTCTGATGTTTTAAAACGTGATTATGTTTTATGAATGTAAAAACAGGTTATGTTAACTGATTGCAATTTGTTAAAATCCTGTCAAATTATATCAGTTGCAGTCCAGAAATTTTAGTAAACATAGTCATTGTTAATTATTCGGTGAAATCTTTTTCATTTGAACAAATCACAAATATAAGTCTCAGGAGGAGAGTTCGGTTTTATTGAGGTCTTGAAGCAGTCCATTTACTATTATCAATGTGTTATTCGCCACCTAGTGGACTCATTACTCACAACAGCCTTTTCATGTCCAACTAAATTATTCTTGTGGTGCAGTAAAAACTACTATTTCTCTTACAGTTTTGCCTTCACGTAACACACCGAGCCCAATAGACCCAGAGACCATTCAGATACCAATGAGCTATGAGCCCGATCCAGCAGACTTGGCTCTGTCCAGCGTACCCGGCCAAGAGACTTTCGACCCACGAAATCACAAGTTCTCCGAAGAGGAGCTGAAACCTCAACCTATGATCAAGAAAGCACGCAAAGTCTTCATTCCCAATGAATTTAAGGTAATTTTGGTCTTGTTATTCAGTCCTCATGTCATTGGTCCCTCACCAACCCTGCTCCTGGAGATCCACTGTCCTGAAGTTTTCAGCTCTAACCCCAATCAAACACACCTGAACTATCTAATCAAGGTGTTCAGGTTTGCTTGATAATTACAGACAGGTGTGTTGAATCAGGGTTGGAGCTGCAGACTGCAGGATGGTCGATCTCCAGGCGCAGTGTTGGCTCTAGATGACCATTGACCAGCTGGGCTACCGGCTCTTAGAAGGAAGCTTACGTCCATTCATTCATCCTTTGCTAGCCAGGCCCACACGTGATCTTATTTTTCCTGGTATCGCTCCAGTTCTGCTGGGTTTAGGATTAAAGGATTTGGCTTTTTTAATAAAAGTGGATCCCTCCCCAGCTTTGCAGAGAAGTAAATTGCTCAAAGCTGATTGCACAGCAGCGAATGCAATGATGGACGATTCTATGACCTGTCGATCATAACCGATTACAGTTTTATTTATCTTTGATCATTATCGCCAACAAAATTCAGAATTGACTGTGTTTATACTATATATACATCATGTGATACATTTTTTTTTATATAACTAATAACCAAAGTTGGCATATTCTGGTTATGCTTCTATTTAAAAACTAAACATCTAGGCACATTGTAACATGGCACCCACCTCATCTCTACCCCTCCCTTTTTGTTCTGCATATTTTGAGCAGGATGAAAGATACTGGTCCCGGCGCAGAAAGAACAACGTGGCCGCCAAGAGGTCACGGGATGCTCGGCGCCTCAAAGAAAATCAGATTGCAATCCGGGCTGGTTTCCTAGAGAAAGAGAACATGGCTTTACGGCAGGAAGTCGCCGACCTACGAAAAGAGCTGGGGCATTGCAAAAATATCTTAACAAAGTATGAAGCTCAGCACAGCCCTCTGTGAGACCCCGGGGTTCATGAGGTCTCTGCACTAGTGGCCCTTCCAGTCTGAAGGACAATATTGTTGGGTTAAGGCCCATTTGACCTGTTTTTCAGCCAGCCCACACCTCAATCTGTTCTTGGCACCTTAGAAGGCAGAAACGTTTTGCCGTGTGTTTAACTCAAATGCCCTACTCTACTATTCTGTGTTTGTTAGTGCAAACAAACCCAACGTTGTTTGCTGTCCTTGTTTCATTTAGGATGTCATAATTCTATTTTTGTGTTATTGCATTTCACTTGCCCAGAAACATTTTGCCTTAGTTTGCTGTCGTTTATCAGTTTTCTTCATTTTGGAATCAGAGCTAGCAGATGGTCCGCTACACCTCCAAATCCCAGATCCATGATGTTATCTACTGTAAGAGAGTTGTACAGTACATGTGCATAGCTGCTTTGGGGTTCAGACGTGTTTGGGTTTTATGTCACTGTACATTATTCTCACAGACAGAACAGAATGTAGCAAGTTTAAAACACTTGTAATAATGTCCGAAATTCAGGTTTGTCTAAATTACATAGCATTGCGAAATAAGGACACCCTCTTTTGAAAATCATTATTAATCGTGAATTATTAATACAATTGGCTGTCACCTTGATGATGAATTAATAGTTGAATGCAAACTGTAATCAAAGGAATGCGCATTGAACATTTTGGCACCCTTGCTTATAAAATATCAACAGATGATGATATTGCCTTTTGTTGGTCAGTTGTGAAATGAATGTAGAAGTACAGTGTATTTCATGTTTATCGCTTTACTACAGACCAAATTATATAAAATAAGGTTTTATTGTCATATTTCAAGTAAATGTTTTTACAAGGTTATTGTTTTTTGTATAGTATTTTCATATGGATTTCTGAATATATATAATTTGATGTGTATATTTCTATATAGACATCAAACTATATGAATGAATTGTACGTTTTACAGGCAACTGTATGGGCATTATTACAATACATTCAGCACACGTGACCATGGTTTCTTTTTAGAAGAGTCGTTTCTTATACAGGCACTTTGGTGTTTTGTGCACCAATATGGAAACAAATATTTATTTGTTTCATGTTTTCTTTTATTGTTACAATTATATTGTCAATACTTTTCATGCATTGGTGGTGATGTACAATCATGGAATATAATATTATTGTGCTTTTTGCCGAACATGGCAGAAGAAAGCTATTCTTTGCTATGTGGAATGTTTAATTGTGTATTTTAATAAACAGAAATGTTTTTTATATGAAAGCATGTTTAAATATTAACATTAATTCTTTCTGCAAATGATGAATTTACTTAAATTTTCCAAAATGTTGTCTGCTGTTGTCCTTTTTGGTTCCTTATTCTCTTTCAGTAACCAATTTAATAAAAGCTTTGAAAAGCTTATTTCTGGTGATTAACAATCATAGTTGTTTAAATAAAGTTACAAGGATTGATTACTAGATTTCTAGATACGACATAACTCAATAAAAATGTATACTTATTCAGTGGAGTATATATTCAAGAGAATAATGTACAGTAGCATATGACAACATGCAATGTAATAGTAAAATGTAGTATTCAGAATGATTTTTTCTGGTCCTTAATTTTTATACACAATATATAGACACATTAGATACTGAAACAGTAAAAGATAAAATAGAGGTAGACCTACAAAGTAGTTTAAAATTCACTCTCTCAAGAAAGAACTATAAATCTAAAATGTACCACTAGATGGCCTTATATTTCCAATGTTGGAGATTCGCATCTAAACAGTCATTAATCTATGCTATTCTCCGATTATTTTCATCATCACTGTCGTCTTCAATAGGGGTGCAAATGTGGTTTTGGTTCCAACACAAAGTTTTTGCGAACCAGTTATGAAAACAAAAATGAATAAGTAAAAATAATAAAACACGTCAACGTTGTTCAAAATATTTTCTTTTGTGTTAATCAGATGGTGGGTGAGTAAATGATGTTGAAAAAATGAGGATGAAAAAATTGGGGTGAGCTGTTTTTTTCCTGATTTTTTTTAAAACTGCACATCCCTTCCACAGACACGCAAACTCACATGTGTGCAATAACTACTCTCTCTCTCTTGCATAAACAGTATGACGCTCACTGTACCCTTGCAATGACATGTGTTCTGAGCAGGCCCCTAGTACGTGCTGTTTCTGGGTGTGGCCTGGCTGACTTCCTGTGGGGATTATGCAGCATTTATCAAATAGACTATGAGTTATATAAAGCCATTTGTAAATGCAGAGGGAGCAGATTGGGATCTAACATTAATCCCAGCCTGCGTTCAGCATGGCTTCAATCCATCTGAACGAAAAGAACAGGCAGGAGGATTTACAGACCGAACATGGTCACATCACATCCTGAATCTCTGCTGGCCATACTGGACACCCCACTGCCCTCTTCATCTCACAACCTGCACATCATAACTGACTGATCAATTACAGTCCAATGTTCATTGTTCATGAGCTATACTGATAGGCCAATTGCTTCCCAAGGAACACACTGATCAAAAATATGTTGAATGCACTTTAAGTCACTTTGAAAAAAAGCATCTGCTATTTGTGCAAATGCAATAGTTTGTGTAGACATAGCACTGGAAATTTAGTTAGAAATTGTTCAAATGATCAGAATGTTGTTTACAGTACATTAAAGCATGGAATTGAAGAGTCATTATTATGGTGATGTACACAAATAAAAGGTTATGCAAGGGCATAAAATTTAGGAATGTATACAAACAGAATTTGTTATAGTATTCGTTTTTAGTATAGTATATATTTTTCTAGTTATTATAAACAGATTTGAATGTGTGGATACTGTATATATTTTTGCTGATTTGCAAATTACATGCTGTATGAACATGTTGCAGGCATTCTGAATTACTTATACCCTTTCCTAGACCTGTTATTTTTATGTTTTTTTAATTGTAATAAAATCATTCTTACTTATTCTACTGTGATTCTATGGCAAAAACAAACATAGCCAGTTTAAATAAATAAATTATGACATAGCTGAGATTAAAATACATTGGCCTGTTAAATAATCAAATAGACTAAGAGTTATATAAAGCCATTTGTAAATGCAGAGGGAGCAGATTGGGATCTAACATTTTTGTGCTCAAATAATGTATATTATAAAATAATTTATTTAAATATAAATGATTTTATAATATACATTATTTGAGCACACAAACATATATTTAAAGCTTCATACAGGCACATTCAAAATGTATAATTTATGTGCTAGTTTGTGTTGTACACCACATGACAGAGAACCTTTTGACCAAGCTGCAAACAAAATCACACGTCAGTTTTCTAAAGTAAATAACATTGTGACTCTACACGTGCCAGATGTCTGTCCTGTTTAGGCACGTGTCTTCTGCTGACCTCTATCCAGTGTCCAGAGGATAAAATAACTCCATTTCAATAATGAAATCCACGTTGAACTAATGATGGATGGATGTTCTGAAACAGAGAAAAGAAGAGACACTATATAATATTTAAACTAATTCAAGATGCCAATCGGTTAAAAGCATGTACGGTAAGGGTTATATAATCCTAACAATTTGCAGGATTCAGTAGGATGAGATTAAGATGTGATCTTTAACACTGCATACTATATGAACACCAAGATGAATCAGTACAAATGGCAAACGTTCTTACATTTTACATTTACGGAGTTCTTAATTGATTAATTCTTGGCAAAGAATTGGCTTGAGTTTTAAATAAAAAAAAAACTTGTTATTGAAAAATGTGTAAATATTGAGAAAAAATAATTTTGTACCAAATATTTTGATAGAGTTTGTCAGTGGATACTGTTTACATGTTTTACATGTTAAAATGTTTTCTACACCATACAAGCTATTTAGTGTCTGTTATGTCCACAGGTCAATTTTGATATTGCAATAAACATCCAGGCCGCAAAGTAATGCAACAATGAAGATGCAGGGGTAGTGCCTTGCTTGATGTAGTTTATTTCTCTCAAGACATCTGACTACAGTATGCTTTTCGATTTAGCAAACTAGATTAATTCACGTGGCACAAGCATATACTGTAACAGTTTATTTGGCAGATAATGAGTACAGAATAGGATGGCATGCATGCTTGAGCTGAAATGTGACAGCTGACCAAGAGAAAAACAATAGATGCCAAAAACATAAATGTTTTTTACATTTCACTTTTTAACGCATCTTACATTCAATTGTTTACAATATTGTATTTACATAACCAATATACTAAATTAATACCATAGTGTGCAAAACAGCCATTTTGGCTTGCCTTCACTACTGTGATGGGAATGATGATGTAACAAAGCAGACAAATGTAGCTCACATTAATCCTTCTGTAAATGCTATCTTACTGTCAATGCCTTACATTCTTAAACACTGTAAAACACCATGTTGTCCATTTTTAAAACTTTCTTGAAAGTTGTTCGCCCCTAAAATGCAAAGTGTGATAGCAAACAATCTACTGTATAAATAGAATAACGTTTAAATATAAACATTACAGATTTTATTAACGAAACATAAAATAAAAATCCATGTTTCAACCCAATTTCTAGAAAATGTACGAAAAAACAATTGGAACCTATTTAATGCACTTACCCGTTTCAGCCCATGTAATGTTTAAATGTTAACATTTCTTTCTTATGCCATTGGATGTGTGTCCAAAATAGAAAACAAAGTCAAAATTCAACAGCCTTTGGGCATGACATTAGACCAGTGTGCTTCTCTTCTCTCGCATGTCAGGGGTCAGGGGCGGAAAGTTAGAGGCAGCCGTGTTATTCTGTTCATTATAACGGGACGACGCCGGGGAGTTTTGCATCACCACAAGCCGTATGGGAGACTGTTGCTGTGGGGCGGGGGGCTCCGACACGTATTCTTTCGAAGGGTCTTTGCCACGACAGTCGTACAGAATGCAAGAGATGAGAAAGACCAGGAGCAGGATGACGTAGCTGGCGATGAGGATGATGAGGTTTAGAGTGACTGGATCAATCTCCAGGTAAAACTCCATGAGACCCATGGCGACGCTGCATCCCTGACTCCGCGCTCCGAGAGAAACGTGGACACCATGGACTACCGTCAGGCTCGTCGGCAAACCGTGCAGCAATATCTTAGGGATATCCCAACGAGAAGTGCAGGGCCTGTGCGGAGATGTCAGTTCGAAGACTTTAAATCCCTCCCCTTCTATTTCACCAACCATGAATTCCTGCTGCCAATGATGAAAGGCTGCTCACTTTAATAGCTTAAGCTGCCGCTTTAATTTTGCAGACTGCACATTGCAGAAAGGATTTGGCCAAACTGTGTAGCGGCAGTCAAAGGGTGGATGAGAATTTTTAGCATTTCCTACCTCGTGTCTTTTATGCCAAGAGTGCATGTGGGGTTATTGTGTAATCAGTAATTTTTTAGTTATGTCATTATTAATGGACCGTGACATAACACCGAAGACAAAAAGTATCCGAAACGGTCTTTGAAGGTATTAGGGAGTATTTTTATTGAGCATTTTCTTCTTTTGTGGTTCTTTTCTTAGAACTGAAATGAAAAACCACCACACCGAGGTCGCTGAAACCTGTTACACCCTGCGTTCCATTCAGAAGTGAACATCCCATATGCCCTACTCCCTTCGGAGATTAAAGCTCTTGATGTCTATATAGAGGGAAAAATACAATTGCATCTCTTAATGTGTATGTTAAAATTCACTAGGAAAAATAAAAATAACGTAATTTTCTCTTCATTTGGAGCGACGTTTTGTGTGGCGTCCCTTCCCGAAGGACCCTTCGGAGGGCGATATATCCCGCTTGTAACGCACCGATAATGGCTCAGAGATAACATTGGGTGTTTCTCAAACGCAAGGACGCGTCCTGGGCAGGTTGCAAATCTCGGCTGCCACGTCATCAAGTGCCGCCGAAGTACATCTCAAATAGAAGTATGCTTGGATGGAAGCTTTCGCTTTGTGTCCTTCTGTTTTGCTGTTTTTCAGCATCCAGCAACTGTGGCTGTGTCTCATTTCGTAAGGCTGCGTCCTCCAGCGGTCTCATTTGAGCCTGCTACGTCATCAAGGCTGTCTCGTTTCATAAAACCAGGTAGGACTCTCCGGAGGCACCCTTCAAATGTGAACTTCTTTGACAGGAATTCGGAGGACACATGATCTGTATCCTTCGTTGCTAGAGATAACCCACAATTCTTTGCGTCGGCCAACCTCTGTTATTTGAATAAACGGCAACAGCTGCACATTCAATCAAATATGTGGTGTTTAAATGTTAACAGTTTAAATTTGTGTCACTTTTTGAAATCTTAGCAGGCATATATGTAGTAAATAGGTTTACAAGTGTTTAGTGATTTTTAAATGTTTTGAAACAGTAAGGCAAAAATTGAATATTTGTTTGACTTTTTTGGCATTGTTTAGGGTAGAAAGTAACCAACTTTTTACCTCTTAAATCATGTAGAAATCATTTTAATTAATTTTACAGGAGTGCGACTGCAACGTATTGTCATAGCAATGTGGTAGCTGTTTCCTTTTCTGCCAGCATGTCCTACAAAGGATGTCTCCTTTAATTCTAAGTTGAGAATCCTCCGTATACCGCATCCTTTAGAGGATGATACCTCTGGAGGACACAAGGCCTTACGCCTTACGAAACGATACGCAGCTTGTATCCTTCGCTGCCTGAAATCACCCACAATCCTTTGCACACCTTCCCAAAGAACATTGCGAGAATCCAGTCAGCACTTTCTTCACATAATTTTTATGTAATAAAAGACAAAAATGCAGAAAATGAGTAATTCTATATGTATAATGATTTATAATATGGTACATGACATTATTAAAATGAAAAGTTGTTTGTTAATATTATTTAATGGACCTGAGCTAACATGAGCTAAAAATGAACTGTTGCGTTGTTATGCACAACATTATTATGCACGACTGAAAATAAAATGAACAATAGGAGGTGCTCTCTCTATGATTTTATTTATTTTTCTGTGGTCACACGACTTCTCTCTTTAAAGTAACCACGGAGGCGGAAACAGTAATGACTTTGCCATGCGCTCAAGACCGTCTCATTCTAGTGTTTAATGTCGAAGAGGACTCTAAACATCTACCTTTAGAAGGACTGCTCTAGGCAGGAGGCAGCCTCACTAGTATGTGTCCTTGCATTTGAGAAACACCCATATTTTTGTATGCAAAATTATATATTCATGACTCATACTAATTTTTGCCTACTATATAGTATGGAAGTAGGCGATTTCGGACGCAGCGTATGGTTTTTTTTAATGAGTTTTTGGTAAATCGCCCTAAGTAAGGTCTGTAGTTAACAAAACCTCTAAATATTTTCACGTTTTATTCTATGACATAAAACACACCAATTATGATATTTTAAAACCTTTTGTGTCTTAAAAACTGCGGTGACTAACAAGTTGCTAAAAGGCGTGGGGCAAAGCAATATTTTCCCCTTCAGTGGAAATGCATGGCGTTAGCCAGTATGGTCTACATAAAATCACTTTTTCCGTAAAACAGAGCAAGATACATAAAAAAACCGAGCCGTATTGGGTGGGAGACTCCGTGCAGTATCTGTGACTGAAGAAACGACCCAACGGAATGGCCTGGAGGTGTCGTTTCACGGCATTTTTTGTACCTCTCCAGCTAGGTGACAACTGTAATATCAGTATGCAGGGTCATTCAACAGTGTATATTTTTATCCTATGTTCATTAAAGTTATGATTTAAAAGACTAGTATGTTTTAACATGTTAAATGAATACATTTTATGCACAGTTTTGACTGTAGCACGCGACGGTTTCCCACATAGAAGTCCATTATAAGGAAACAGCTTAACGTGGCTCAAGGCAGCAATAAAATAAGAACACAGAAGTTTCTGTTATTATGTGGATGATTGATATCAGTGGTAAAGAAATGTATTTAATTATTTGGTTATACATGGTCGTTGTTTCTGTTTTAAGCCACGAAGCTTTGTAATGGACGTCTATGGGGAGGACAAAAGTATGTTTAATTTAATCAAATAACAGTTCAGGGTTGCAATTAAGGAGAATATAAGCATTCATAGTTTACCTTGGACACTTTAAATCATTCATGATTTAGCGTTCTTAAGGTTATACCTACAAAACTCTACCTCTATGAAACAGTGTAAGATAATAACTAGTCACACAAACTATCTCGAACTCGGGGTGCAATTTACCAAATCACAGAATCACTAAATAAGTGTTTATCACATTAAACGTTATAGAAAGTCCCTGAGTTGTGGTGCAGGGGGATGGGACTACACTGATCTGTCATTTCCGCAGTATATAAAACTTCAGATCAGGGTTTTTTAACTTATTAGCGATTCAGAACACCACAAAGCAACTTTTCGACACTGCACCAAGTAAAAATTAGTCGTAATCATTACAAAGAGCTAAGATCAAGCGCCTAATGAGGCATTGATTGTAATGGATTGTTTTCCCCCACGGCACAAACGGATATGACGTTTTTTGTGGGCATTCCAAGCCATGCCGACCAGTGCTATGTCCGAAATCGCCTACTTCCATACTATATAGTAGGTGAAAATGAGTATGAGTCATGAATAGTATGTCCGAAACCTCAGTATGCAAAAAACAGTAGGCGAGAAATACCCGGATGGTCTACTACTTCCGCCGAGATTCGTGAGTGTGGATTGGATGGAGACTTCTCTATCCCATGATGCCACGGGAGCTGAGCAATGGTCAAATTTCAAAAGTAAATCAAATAAATATAGCGTAAAACTTTAAGGCAGATGTCCGTTTTTAATGTAAGTGCCAATAAATTAATTTCTTGTGACTAAATTATGTTTTTTATCAACTCTCACGTGTAGGTTGTTGTTAATACGTCATAGGTCAAAGAGCATACGAGTCACATGACCATAAAACATGGTGGACGCAGTATGTCCGAAATGTATTCATACTACTTCCACTCATACTATATAGAACGTACTGTTTTGACAGCCGATAGGTATGTACTTATTCAAATTCAGTACATAGTGTCACAGTATGCAGTTTTTATAAATAACTGGAAGTGTTTTGAGGGCAGACCTGACCTGTTGAAACGAGATGGTCTCCATCCCTCCTGGGCTGGGATTTCCATCCTGTCTAGAAATATGGCAAAAAGTCTTAATGCTAATGCTAAAACTTGACTCGCTGGGGCCCAGGTCAGGGAGCAGACAGTATGGCTTAACCAACTGTCTGCTTGCCGTCTCACGTCGCAGAATACACAAAATGTACAACATGTAGTAATCCGTTCTCCCAAACATCACAAAATAGAGACTGTGTCTGTCCCCCGGATTAGCAAACATAAAATAATGCGTAAACCTCTTGAAAGTAATTTAATAAACGTTAAACAAACTAAACATGAACAAAATACAGATAATCAACTGTTACGACTCGGATTGCTAAATATTAGATCTCTCTCTAATAAAGCACTTTTTGTTAACGATATGATAACAGATCATAAAATAGACATGCTCTGTTTGACAGAAACATGGCTAAAACCAGATGATTATATTGCTTTAAATGAATCTGTCCCCCAAGATTATTATTATAAACACGAGCCTCGTCTAAAAGGCAGAGGGGGAGGTGTCGCAGCACTTTACAATAACTCTCTTAGCATTTCCCAGAAGTCGAACTCTAAATATAATTCTTTTGAAGTCATGGTTCTTCATGTTTCAACACCTAATACTAAAGATAAAACACTTTTTAAATTGATTCTAGCTATTGTATATAGGCCTCCAGGGCACCACACAGATTTTATTAAAGAATTTGGTGGGTTCTTATCAGAACTAGTACTGGCCGCAGATAGACTCCTTGTCGTTGGTGACTTTAACATCCACGTAGATAACGTTACAGATGCCTTAGGAATGGCTTTCAAAGACACTCTTAACTCCATGGGCATTAGTCAACATGTGTCAGGACCCACTCACCTTCGTAATCATACTTTAGATTTAATACTGTCTTACGGTATAAATGTGGACGACGTTAAAATCCTTCAGCAGAGTGAAGACATTTCGGATCATTATCTGGTATTATGTTTGCTTCACTGGCCTACGGCTGCAAATAAAACTCATTGTTACAAATATGGTAGAACAATAACTTCAACTACCAAAGATGCGTTTCTCGATAATCTGCCCGAATTGTCTCAAATCATGAGAAATAACGTTGAAGATCTTGACATTACCACTGAAAATTTTAATTCCACCTTCTCGGTAACGCTAGACAAAGTTGCTCCACTACGTTTAAAGAAGATTAAAAATGGCAGCCCCACACCGTGGTATAATGAACACACTCAGGCTCTAAAGAAAGCGGCCCGAAAAATGGAGCGCAACTTTAAGAAAACTAAATTAGAGGTATTTCGTACAGCATGGAAGGATAGTATTCGAAAATACAGGAAAGCCCTAATAACTTCTAGATCCGCCTACTTTTCATCACTAATAGAAGAAAACCAGCACAACCCTAGGTTTTTATTTAACACGGTGGCTAAATTAACAAAAAATAAATCGTCAGTGACTTCTGATCCTGTATATCAGCATAGCAGTGATGAATTTATGAACTACTTCACATATAAAATCCAAGATATTAGAGAAAAAATTATAACAATGCAATCAGAAGTGAAACCCGCTGAACAAACTAACTACAGCGCCCTTAAGGAGAAAATGCAATTATTTTATACCGTAGATCAAGATGAGCTGTCTAAAATTATTAGATCATCTAAATCAACAACATGCATACTAGACCCTATACCTACAAATCTACTGAAAGAGATGCTCCCAGAAATTATAGATCCTCTTCTTGGTATTATTAACTCATCTCTGACATTAGGACATGTGCCTAAAGCATATAAGGTGGCTGTTATAAGGCCCCTTGTCAAAAAACCCCAACTCGACCCTAGAGAACTAAGGAACTACAGGCCTATATCGAATCTACCTTTCATATCTAAAGTTCTGGAAAAAGTAGTTTCAACTCAATTATGCTCCTTCCTCCAAAGGAATGACATCAATGAAGAATTCCAGTCTGGATTTAGAGCATGTCACAGTACAGAGACTGCTTTGATCAGAGTTACAAATGATCTGCTATTGGCGTCTGACCGAGGTTGTATCTCGTTATTGGTGCTGCTAGACCTTAGTGCTGCATTCGATACCATTGACCACAGCACACTCCTACATAGACTCGAAAATTATGTCGGCATTAAGGGAATAGCTTTGAAATGGTTTAAATCTTATTTATCCGACCGTTTTCAATTTGTAGCAATAAACAATGAGGTGTCACGCAAATCGCAAGTCCAGTACGGTGTACCACAGGGCTCAGTCTTAGGGCCTCTGCTCTTCGCATTATACATGCTACCTCTAGGAGATATAATAAAGCGACACGGAGTTAGCTTTCACTGTTATGCTGATGATACTCAACTTTATATTTCCTCGAAGCCTCATGAAACACAGCAGTTCCATCGAATAATGGAATGCATAGTCGATATAAAAAACTGGATGAGTAACAACTTTTTATTACTGAACTCGGACAAAACGGAAGTGTTACTTATTGGACCGAAAACTGCTATAAGTAACAACCAAGAATACTGTTTAACTATTGACGGATGTTCCATAAAACCCTCGTCGTCAGCAAAGAATCTTGGCGTTCTATTCGATAGTAATCTGTCATTTGAGAGCCACGTCGCCAACACCTGTAAAATTGCGTTTTTCCATTTTAAGAATATATCTAAACTACGTCATATGCTGTCAATCTCAGATGCAGAGAAGTTAATTCATGCATTCATGACATCAAGACTAGATTACTGTAATGCACTGTTAGGTGGTTGCCCTGCAGGCTTATTACAAAAACTCCAATTGGTCCAAAACGCGGCAGCTCGAGTTCTTACACGTACAAAAAAGTATGAACATATTAGCCCGGTTCTGTCAACCTTGCACTGGTTACCTATAAAGCATCGCGTTAACTTTAAAATCTTGCTTATTACCTATAAAGCCTTACATGGTTTAGCTCCTCAGTACTTGAATGAACTCCTTTTGTATTACAGTCCTTCACGTGCATTACGCTCTCAGGCGTCCTGTCAGTTGGTAATACCTAGAATTTCAAAATCAAGTGCAGGTGGTAGATCCTTTTCCTATCTAGCGCCTAAACTTTGGAATAGTCTTCCCTGCACTGTCCGGGAGGCAGACACACTCTGTCAGTTTAAATCTAGACTAAAGACGCATCTTTTTAATCTTGCATACACTACTCTTCCATAATATAAATCTTCAGAGGGTTTAGGCTGCATTAGTTAGATCAACCGGAACCAAAAACACAACTGATGTACTTGTTGCATCAAAGAGTACAGAACAGTACTCTACTCTCAGCCAGTCTTGTCTCATTGTTCCAAGGTTACCACAGCGAGCAGGATGCAGTTCATGGCCTGACCTGATGGTAGAGTGGAGAATGGGAAGTGGGGACCTGACAAGAGCTGAGATGATAGAGCTGGATAAAGAAGGACGCGGTCTCTTGACATGTCTTCACCACAAAACTTCAAATGCTATTAGATTATTAATGATAATCTTAAACTACAATTTATTTTATTATTAAGTTTATTTATTTTATTTAGCCTTGTTGTGCAAGTTCTCTGGAGCTTGTGCAGAGGCAGCAGCTTTTGCCAGAGGGGAACTGGAATCCCCTGGTTGGGCCTGGGTTCTCCTGAGGTTTTTTTTCTCGATTAGAGTTTTGGGTTCCTCGCCACCGTTTGCATACTGTTTTTGCACTATCTGCCTGACCGGGGGGGCTGCTTTAGAATCTTAAAGTTTTACTTAATTAATATTGCATATAGGAATTTATTATCTGTTATATTTGACCTGTGCTTCTCTCTCCTTTATCCTAAATGTGTGCTCTCACTGAGCGTGTGTGTGTGTGCGTACTTGTCTGTGTATGTACGTGTGTGTGTGTGTGTGTGTGTCTCTGTGTCTGTGTGTGTTGGTGTGTGTGCGTGTTGTGTGTGTGGAGTGTTTTGTGTGTGGGTGTGTCTGTCTTCTGTGTTTTCAACCTTTTCTTGTTTTTGCAGGTACAACTTTGATTGTTTTGCTTGTAGTCAATGTGTCTCATGTTCAGCTGCTTTGTAACAATGAAAATTGTAAAAGCGCTATATAAATAAAGTTGAGTTGAGTTGAGTATGCAATTTTGGACGCAGCCCAAGTCTATAGGAAAAATGGAATGCGGAAGTAACTCACGTCATGGCGCCTCCTATAGTTCCAAAAATTGCACCGAAGCCCATTCATTTCAGTGTCTCCCAAACGGAATGCTGTACATTTGGTTAAATAACTGCATGTTTTTACATTTTAACGAGTTGGCAGTTGAAATTAAATGTTAAAATTAAACACTAAGACTGATCTTATAGTCATATTACTCCCAAGATAAAACGCTCCTATAAATGTAGTCAATGTAGTAATCAGTGTAAACAATGTGCTAATATTTAGCTAAATATATGCAAAAAAAGTTGCTTTTATCTGTCCCGCTATAATCCATTTAAATAGGTTGACAGCACGGATTTGTTTGTTTGACAGTACTTCTTCGTAAAGAAAACGACTACAATGAGCAGTCCTCTGCGCCGCCACCTCTGGAACACGCCCAAACCCACGACACATGCTCACTCCCCTCTTTCTCTCTCCTATCTGAAGATGACGTTTCCAAGGTCATTTCTTCTAACCACCCGACTACCTGCCTGCTAGATCCCATCCCATCCCCACCCATCTCCTCCAGTCCATCTCTCCATCAGTTGTTCCTGCTCTGACCCACATTATCAACTCGTCTCTCACCACTGGTACATTTCCCACAGTCTTCAAAGAGGCCCGTATTACCCCGCTACTGAAGAAACCCACTCTTAATCCTGCACTGTTAGATAACAGACCGGTATCACTCCTCCCCTTCATTGCCAAAACTCTTGAGCATGTTGTATTTAACCAGCTCTCCTCCTTTCTCACGCAGAACAACCTCCTGGACAACAACCAGTCTGGTTTCAAGAGCGGTCATTCCACCGAGACTGCACTGCTCTCAGTCATTGAAGCCCTGAGACTGGCAAGAGCAGCCTCTAACTCATCTGTACTCATCCTACTGGATCTATCCGCTGCCTTCGACACCGTTAACCACCACATCCTCCTGTCGACCCTCAAGACTATGGGTGTCTCTGGAAATGTGCTACAATGGTTCAAGTTTTACCTCTCAGCTTGGTCATTTAGAGTATCCTGGAGAGGTGAGGTATCTGTGTCCAAACATCTCAATAAAGGGAGCCTCAGGGCTCAGTGCTTGGACCGTTGCTCTTTTCCGTATACATGACATCCCTAGGTTCTGTCATTCGGAAACATGGCTTTTCCTACCACTGCTATGCGGATGATACACAACTCCACCTGTCATTTCAGCCCGATGATCCGACTGTTTCTGCACGCATTTGAGCATGCCTGAGCGACATTTCGCTCTGGATGAAGGACCATCACCTGCAGCTGAACCCTGTAAAAACAGAACTGCTTTCCGGCCAACCCAAAGATTCATCACAACCTCTCCATTCAACTGGGCTCATCAACGTCGCATCTTCCAGAACGGCCAGAAACCTGGAAGTGGTGATCGATGATCAGCTAGACTTCACGGATCATGTTGCCAGCACCACCCTGTCCTGTAGATTCATGCTCTACAATATTAGGAAGATTTGACCTTTCCTATCCGAGCATGCTACGCAAGTCCTAGTCCAGGCTCTTGTTCTGTCCAGACTGAACTATTGCAATGCGCTACAGGCTGGACTTCCAGCTTGCACAACCAAACCTCTACAGATGATCCAGAATGCTTAAGTTACATTGGCTCCCTATAGTCATCGCATCAAATTCAAGGCTCTGCTCTTGACCTACAAGACCACCACTGGTTCGGCACCCCCTTATCTTCACTCGCTAATGCAGACTTATGTACCCGCCAGATCCCTACGCTCAGCAAATTAACAACGTCTTGTAGTGCCATCCCAAAAAGGTGAAAAATCACTCTCACGTACCTTCTCTGGATCAGTTCCACATTTGTGGAATGATCTTCCTGCTGCTACAAGATCAGCAGATTCTGTAGCCATCTTTAAGAATCGTCTGAAAACACATCTCTTCCGTCAACACCTGACTGATCAGATCTGACTTCTATCTCTTTTCTACTCTTTCTATCCCCCCCAAAAAATACCTTAGCTTTGTACTGTATACTGTGGTAGGCTATATGAAAACAGTTTTATTGCACTTATGCTTTTTGTTGTCCTTATGTTGTTCTAATTGCTTCCATTGTTTACTTCATTTGTAAGTCACTTTGGATAAAAGCGTCTGCTAAATGACAAAATGTAAATGTAAGTATTGAGGGCTCCATGAACCACGTGACTACAATTGTGTTGCTTTTTCACTAAAACAATACTGTAGTTCATTTAAAAAAAAACTTTGTCCACTTTTTTTCCCACTGTAAAGTGATTCAGAAATTGTTTTTGATATTAGGCCTACAGGCCAAAAATTTAATATATTTTGCAGCTGTTTGGTGGTGCCCTCAAAGTTAAGCCAAGGATACTTTTAGTTAATGTTCATGTTAATGGTCATTGTTGAAATGAATAAGAGAAAGAAGAGTGCATTTCTTTTAATCTGGGTTTGCAACATCTGTCTTGTCTTGGTTTTCCATCAGCATCCATTACAGTTTACAGTGGTGCAGTCAATGTTAGCATGTACCACCTGCCCAAAGTTTTATAGTTCAACAAGGATTATGGTGTAAAGGTACCAGATGGACTAAAAGAAAAACCAGAGGCTTTAAAATAAAGTCACAGATGGAATCTATGTAAACCATGTATGACACAGAGAGCATAATCTGTCCAGAGTCTGAATGAATGTCCTGCTATGCTTTTTATTCATCTGGTTTGAAGTCACCAATATTTCCGCTCAAAACTAGGTTTGTTTTAACATGAAAGTATGTCACATGAGATTTCGACAATTTATTCAAAAAGTGTGTGTGTTTGATACGCAATATTTTTGATACGCAAGTTCACTTTAATAACAAAACAATTAAATTAAATACATTTTCATTCACTACACATCAAAATTACATTTCACCCAAAGCTATTTCTTCTACTCTCTACAAGGTCAGTCTGACTCTCCCACGATCGCTCCATTTTTTTGCATCTCCTGCTGCATACTGCAGTGAAGGCCAGAAGCAATAGTCCACTGATGAGGAGCAGGAGTCCAAGGATGGAGATGGTGGCGCCGTGGGTGCTGAAACTGTAAGCCACCGCTGTGACCGCAATACCAATGATCAGCAGAACCACCCCGAAGGGAAGGGTGCACCGTGAGCAAGACCCCCCCGCCCCTCCTGTGGCCATGTCCAGCTCTGTTCCATTAACCAGGGCTGAAGTTTTAGTCGAGGAAAGATCATCGCTCATTGTTCAGTGAGTGTCCAGTTAAAGCAGATGGGATGATAAATTCAGTTTTGTCTGGTTAAAAAAAGTACAAAAGTGAAAATATAAAAGTAGGTTTTTTGTTTTATTTAGCCATGTTTAATAATAGTTTAGAATTGAATACAACCAGGCATTTGATGTGACCGCACAAAGCACTTGTGCAAAACATCTTTATACTGTAACAGATACATCACAGTAATGTTAAAAAATAGCTTTGTAAGGTTAGTTACAGTTCACAGTCAAAAAACAGGTTTACCGATTAAAAAGCGCATCTTAAAATGAGACTCAACTTACCAAGTGATGAAGCGACTGTGTCCTGGACTGGGCAACCAGACCGAAATGAAGTACTTCTTGAATTCATTTTTCTTCTTTTAAACTCTACTTTGATATTTAACCCTTTACACGCAGACTGCAAATATTCATTGGGATCATACAGAACCATTCCTGTGGTGGGTCACAGTCTGGGCCATCAGGGTGCCACAGTATCCATGGAACAAAAACAAATCTGTGCACCACAGCTGCAGGGCCACATACTCCTTTAAAGACTCTTTGGCCATGCCTTCAATTACACACAGATGTTCAATGTCATCCACCTCTTTCATCTTATTCCTACTCATAACTCGGTGTGGTATTGAGTTTAGCAAGAATTTATCTGAATCTCTTTTTTTTCTGAAAAATGTATAATGCAAACTAAAAGAAATCTCTCCTCAACTGGTTTTATGAAACACATGTTTTATATGTTCAATCTTTTAAGTACATAGGTTAAAGCTCCCTCTTGTGGTCTAGATGGTGACTAACATGGAAATTTGTTTTGAGCAAAGGTTGCCGTTTGAACTTGATGATCTCAATAAGGTCTGGTTTAAGAATAATCTTTGTCTTGGTTGTTTCTTTTAAAATTCTAAAATACTATACATGGACACAAATAAGACAATTGTTGTCTTAATTGGTTTGTTTCGCAGAGGAAGCAAAAGTCTCATTTACTCTGTTAAATTTCATGCTGATAAAGGATACGATTGGCATAAATAACAATACTTTTATCCTCCAGCATATACAAATATTTATATTTTTAAATACAGGAAATATTTATATTCCTTTCATGTAAAAAATATGAATATTTTTGTTGCATAGGATGTTTTAATGTTCTGTTTATTATTCTCTTCAACGTAGTTATTATGTAAATAGACCTTCTTAAAGGAACAGTTCACCCAAAAATGAAAATTCCCTCACCCTCAAGTTGTTCCAAATCTGTATAAATTTCTTTGTTCTGATGAACACAGAGAAATATATTTGGAAGAATGCTTATAACCAAACATTTCTTGACCACTATTGACATCTTCACAAAAGAAGATATTTTGAAGAATGCAGGAAAGCAAACAGTTCTGGGGCACTTTTGACTAGCATTGTAATTTTTCCTACTATGGTAGTCAATTGTGGTCAAGAAATGTTTGGTTACATGCATTCTTCCAAATATCTTTCTTTGTGCTCATCAGCACAAAGAAATGTATGCAGATTTAGAACAAAAAAGTGAGTAAATGATGACAGTATTTGAACTGTCCCTTTAAGTCATCATTGTTGCTATTTTATTTAAAATAACTATTGATTCTAGTACAGTTTTTAAAGCATTCATGTATTTTATAGCACTATTTTTATATAAAAACGTATAGTATATGTAATTCCATCATTTCTGCTCATGGAAATAGCTGAGATGGTATTTCACCACATCAACATGAAAGATGACAAACTGTTTATATGACATAATTGCAGTCCCTGGATTTTCCGCGATAACTAAATATTTCCTGTCTTATCTTACCACAGACAAGAAATCTCGACAGGACGACTTTACATAGAACCCCACATTTGTAACGAAGATAGACTCGTATGGCTATCAAAACATTACAGTATGCACTATAGTTTACAGTTATTGAACGGAGATGAAAAGTTTGTATCGGAGCAGATGACACACACGGACGTTCCTTCACTTCCTGATGGCGAACAGGGATCCCATTTGGTGAGTTTTGCTGAAATCTGCAGCGGTTTGTGCTAAATGCAATCGTTTAATTCGGGCAAAAGCACGAGCGGTCCGCTACGTCTGGGTGGAAGACACGTAACGGGAAGTTTCGAGTCCAGTTTCAGGGGTTTACGGGAAGAGGCTGCAGATGTTGCGCTGAGGATCCGCAGCGGTTCGCTGAGTCCAGAACCGGAGAACAAAGAGGTACATTCCTCCCTTTATCTAAACGTGTCCAAATCAGAACGATGCAGTTGAATTCACCGCGCAATTTACACCTCACTGCATGTAGTGTAGGCTATAAGCAAACTTTAAGATTGAAACAGTGTAGGTGGGGTGTTATATGGAAGGAAGAGGCGTAATTAAATATGGATGCGTGAGGAGTAAGAAGAGTACATTGCAGATATTTAAAGCCTACTTCGAATTGACATATCTTTGTTTAAGTTTATTTGTTGCGGAGTAAACCGAACCATAGATTATAAAGGGGCTAGTTCTAGTTGTCACACTTTTTTAAATGAATTGTGATCCATGGTCTATTTTGTGTGTTAAAGTTACAGTATATAGTATTGGCTAGAAAGCTATTGAACATTTCCACAGTTCATTTAACACGTGACCTTTTTTGATAACGCATACACTTGACTAACCCCTAACCTTAACTTTCCAAGTTCTGAGCTGAAAATATATTATTAAAACGCCTATATTGTTAAATTCTTTTAGCTATTTTGTAAAATAGTCTTTATTTTATATATGCATATTTTAGAATCTTTTAGACTGTAAATCTTATTATATTGTATTGTCATTGTGCTGAATGTCTGTACTAGAAGCTTCCAACACCAAAGAAAATTTCTTGTGTGTGCACACTTGGGAATAATGCTCTTCTGATTCTGATTCTGATTGATTTATATTCCTACTTGTAAACTAAGGTGACCAGATTTTTTAAAATGAAAACCGGGGACAATTCCTAGTTAAATGGTCAAAATATCAAAATTTTAATTTGTTATATCAATCAATTAAAAAACGGGGACAAAACATTTTTGTCTTTTTTTGTTGCACATAATTATTAATGAGTTTTTGTACTATTGCAATTAATTACAATAGTATAATATTGTTTGCAGATCAACTGATAATCAACTGAAAATAACTGGTTTTAATAAAGTTTACCAAAACTCTATGGAATACTGTACTTACCATTTTAACATTCTCTAATTGCATTTAATATTTTCATTTTTACAAATTGTATACAGTCATCACAACCAGTAATTAAATATTTTAAAATAACATTTATGTTTGTGATTTAGGAAATGGACCTTTACATTAAGCTTTTTATTTGCATTTTACGCTTTCTCGTGTCTCGTCGTACATTCTAAGCGGCGCGCGACCAAGTAATTAGTGTAGCTTACAGCCCCCTCTGCTGGTGTAAATAATCACTACATGGTTGCTCTTGTAAAGTGGTACTCCGCTGTTGATCGTGCTTTTTCAGTGTATTTTCTGGTTGTTTTGGACGTGCTGTAAAACGGGGACATTTCCTGGGATAGCTCTAGTCGGGGACAGAACACCAAAAAACGGGACTGTCCCCGGAAAACCGGGACGTCTGGTCACCTTATTGTAAACCTACTTTTACACTGAATGCTATGCTTATTGTTAGCTCTTAATGCAAAATGTTTGTTTCTTCCTCATTTGAAAGTCTCTTTGGATTCCTTAATGAATAAGTGTAAAAATTGTGCGGGTAAATTGTCACAATGGGAATTCGACATTTAACACACACATAGCCTTTTCCACAACATTTAGACAATAAAAACAGTGTGACAACTTGCCCCATACTGTTTTCCATCGTGTGAAAGAGTAGTGATATATGCCAGAATAATTTGTACTGTTTTGTTCTAGAAATGGCTCAAGATGTCTTATGAAATGGAGAAAGCATGTCTGCTGGCTCCCCAGGAATCTCGCACATCATGTGGATTCCATGCGGCTAATGAGAAATATGAAATCCCAGGAATGGGGGAGGACAGGTAAGATCAATGAAACAAATGCCAGGACATTTACTGTATCTGTGCATCATGGAAACATGCTGTACATGTGACATTTTATCCGTGCAAAGCAGAAACTTCCATCCACAAATTATTACATCCAGTTCGTGAAGAAATAAACTAACACAAAATGAGAATCTTGACATTTTATTCCAAACCTATATGACCTGGATGCATTTTAAAAGAATATCCTAGCTACTGTTTTCTATATGTAAATGTAAGTAAATGGGGATTCTTGTTTGGGAGAGAATCTTCTTTTTAGTTCTTTTCATGATTCTTTTATGCTTTTTTTTCATTTTTGTGCTTGACAGCCCCATTCCCCGTTCACTTTTGTTATAGATAAAAGAGTCATATGGGTCTTTAACAATGTGAGATTGAGTAACAATGACAGTATTTTCATTTTACTGTCAGCTTTTAATAAAATTAAGGGCATCTTTATATTCCTCTGTTCCAGTGTCTTGGAGATGCTGAGCTACTCCAAATTCACCGATCTAGAGACATGGTTGTGCATGCCCTCAACCCTTCTGCCCAGGAGCCGAGATTCTTTTTGTTCCATGTTGCAGTTATCCCGTGACAGTGACACTGGAGACACGGACAATGAATCCAGGTAGTGTGTGTGTGTGAGAATATAAAGAGAAGTTAGTTCCTGTTTCTTTGCTCCAGACCAGTTTGGTGGCTTTTTTGTGTAGGCGTTTCAGTTAAGGGCAATTTCCATATCCACCCAGGAATCTCACATTTACTTTACTGTGGTAAACAGTTTCTTGCTTCTTCTTTTGCTTTAAAGGTGCTGTGTGTAATTTTTGGGAGGATCTATTGACAGAAATGCAATATAATATACTGTACATAACTATGTCTTCAGAGGTGTATAAAGACTTTACATATTGAAGCATTGTTTTTCTTACCTTAGAATGAGCTATTTCTATCTACATACACCGCGGGTCCTCTTACATGGAATTCACCATGTTGTTTCTACAGTAGCCCTAAACGGACAAACTGCTCTACAGAGTGTTTAGAAAATACGTTATCTCCTTCGGCAAAGAAGCGAAAACTTGACTACATCTTAGTTCTGTGTCAGCCACCGTAGTGCTTCGAAAGGGAGGGGTGGAGTAAGCCATTGGTTGCAATTCGCAACCTCACCCCTAGATGCCACTAAATATCATAAACTGGACCTTTAAATGTCTACCTTACTGATCTGTTACTATCACACATTCAGTTTGTACCAGTTTTCCCCATTTTATGGCGCTTTTTGGATTAGGTCATTTTTATTAAAACCTTTGTTGTTTGTTAACAATTCATTAGTGGACGTCTTCATAGTTGAGCATGTCTCATTTTATTTGTTGGACCGCAATGATTTTAGTGACCACTAGATGCCACTGTTTACTTACTGTCAGTGTTTGGAAAAGCCAGTAGTGCAGTCTGAATGAACATTACTGTTAAGCCCTAAACCTTAATGTCACTATTGAATGCTATAAATGGTTTATAGTAGCCTGATGTTTGATCTGTCAGAAACATATTTAGAAATATCTCGATAAACAGCAAACCTAAGGCCTTAAAAAAGATACGAAGTGTTCTGAAGTGTTAAGACGTGCAAAGCAGTTTGTTTTTGAGGAGATTTTTCTCAGAGGCCGTTTTTTAACTGTTTTGTTGAGATTTTAATGTATCTTCAAATGACACTTAGCTCTCGGTATCTGATAGCTTTGATTTTGCTTCCACTCATGCAACCCATTAACCTTGCTTGTTTTCTTCATAAACTCCTTTGAATGCGTTTTAAAGCGAAGCTCTGTGTCGATGAAAGAGACTTACACTGGCAGTGCCAGCCTGCCTCCCACATGTTCTGCTTTTGAGATTTGAATAGCCAATCAAAATCAACCATGTCTTCTCTCAGCTCTCTTATGTATCACTTTCAAACAAAAACTGAATCTGCATCATACAGAACATCAAAAACGGTGTTCTACAAAGTACAAAAAAATGCAATGCATATGACGACTGTAAGACCATATTGTTTTAATCCTGCCTGGAGCAGAGAGTCGACATGCTGGCACAGTGTTCTCTTGAACTTTATGAAATCAACCTGCATTCATAAGTCACAGCAGAGGTATTTATTAAAAACAAAAAGCTGTGTTTCATGCTGTGGAGGTGTTATTAGATCGCCCATTGGAAACAAAAGCTCAGACTGGAAGCCTCTCCTAACCCGCTACAGTTAATCAAGTCTTTCAAAGGCAACACAGCCAACTCCACCATCAGATATACGGTACACTTGACTCTTGACAGACCGATATGGCTTTTGTGTGCGCCAATGGCACACATTAGCCGAAGGTGCTATTTAATATTAATGCAGAGCACTGAATGCTCAGTTGTTTATTTTTATTTTTTTACCAGGGGCCTTCTTTTTCCTCTTTGCGATTACATTGTTGATTTGACTATGAAAAGGCTTTAGCTACGGGAAGTCGTGGGAAAAAACGAAGAAATAAGAACTCCGGGTTACAAGTGCATTATGGTTTGATGTGCTGCTCGTGGCTGAGTCGGAAATGCAGGGCAATCTTTTTCCAGTTTGTTTTATGTAACAAGAAAGGAATATATGAGGGCATCATGTTTGTAGTGGAACGAATCTTTGAGTTTTTTTTTAGAAAAGCCAAAAGTGGACCCTACAGGAAAGAATCATGGAAAAGCCAAAGTTATACCCTTCCAGATTCAAGGTACTGTACAGTTTCTACGTAAAAACCAGATTCTATCCAAATTTGTATTTTTTATGGTTTTGTTGTCTTTAAATGTGTATTGAATATTAATATATATATAGATTATAATAATAGAATGATATACTATACATATAGATAATATATTTGAAATACATTGTTTAAAATCTTACCAAATCCTCTCCGAAACGTGAAATGAAACGATTAAATGACCCACATAATATTGTCGACACCTCCTGATGTCTATAATATAATGCTTTAAAGCATACCCAGATTTTGTACCCACATATTTTCCACATCTTTAATACCCTCGTTTTCCTCACGCCCAATCTGAAAGCTATAATTCTCCACGTTGATTGCTATGGAAAACTGTGCGGTTATCACTGCTGGTACGACACGCTGTGCGGTACGGGGGAAACTCAATTGTGATCATGAAAACATCACTCTATGACAGCTAATTATAGTGGAGTGACAGCAGAAATGAAATCTCTTGTTCCGCAGGCCCCTGGAGAAAGAGTCTATCCATCTGAGCCAGTGCCAGGAGAGGAAAACCCACCACTCGCCACCCTCCTCGATCCTACCAGTTTCAGCTTCCCCTCAGTCCACGGAGCCCCCGCGGACCACCTCAATTCCTCTGCCCAAGCCCACCAGAGACTCCTGTCAAGGCGGCGTTAGCGTGAGGAAACGGCGGCGCCTGGCAGCCAGCCCTGGAGGACTGCACTGGGACGCATCAGGTATGCCAATCATAAGCTGTGCCACCATTTATTATACATACCACCTTTCTCCAAAAGAACTCTTTTGTTTGTGTGTGATGTGCGTGTGGTTTGAAACTCTATTCAAGCAAATAAAAGGTGTGCAGTAATGCACTGACTGAGATTGTGTGCTTGAGGTTTGAGTAAACCATGTTGTGGAGATCTTGTGGGACTTTGGTGGATTTCTCTTTCGAATCGTCTCTACCTGTTATGTTACGTTTTGCCTTGCTGCCAGCGGTGTTTGTTTTGATTTGTTTGACATCTTGATCGCCTGTTATATCCGATTTAATCACGCAGTTTGCACACGAGTTTGACGTACAGATTTGTCTAAGAGGGCAGAGGGTCTCTGCAAAATGAATGACTCGAGTAATTTGTCTAATTGCCTTTGCTGGGAATGAAACGTTCACTGTATTTGTAGCAGGTAGCAGTCGTAAATGCGATAATGCTTTAAAATAAATATGAATTTGTTTAAAGGGGTCATATGACAGGGCTAAAACTAATATTATCGTTTGTTTTAGATGGAATGCAATGTGTATACACGATTTAATGTTAAAAAACGCTGTATTTTCCACATACTGTGCATGTTTGTATCTCCTCTTTGCCCGCCTCTATAAAACGCGCAGATTTTTTACAAAGCTCATCGCTCTGAAAAGCGAGGTCTGCTATGATTGGTCAGTTAACCAGTGCGCAGTGATTGGTCAAATACTGCAAGCGTTTCACAGATATTTAACGCCTCTTACCATATTCGGAACATCAGGTTCCCACGCAATTGTACTGACAGGTGATCAAATGTCATCTGTACTTCCTTATATCAATTCGAGCCCGAATCTGATATGGAAAATGAAGATGATCAAGCCGATACATCAACTTTGCCAGCGCAACTTGAGCAGGATGTAAAGGATTGGTAAGGTTTTATTAAAAAAATATGATGTTTAATAGTTAAAAACTATAGCTAACTGTTTTACCTTTTATATACGACGTTATAAAGACTATAAACAAACATCCATATACATCATACAGACTTGTGTGAGATAGAAACAAGCTCGCATTACAGCAGGGATTGGTATAAATAACACGAGCGCTTTGGCCCTTCTTGATCAACCAGTGTTACGCCACGTCTCGTCGCGACTCAACTAAGACAATAAACCCAAAATAAATACTAAATATAAAAAGACATTATAAACACGACATTTGTTGCCTCTAGTGGGAACATTATTACTGATTATTAGTACTTATGTTGTCTTTTTTCACGTTGCGCGCGTGTCTGCATTTGCAGATTACAAATACACGACAAACTCAACTCGCGTTAGTCCGTAACAAAGTCTTTTACAATAAAAATATATTTACAGGTTGCGAATCTGAAGCGCCAGCGAAGTTTTAATGGTTGGAATAGCCCCACTTTTTAACCAAAGCTTTCGTGCACTGCCGGCCTTGATCTCTCCCAGGTTCATGAAGCAATCATCTGTGAAATGCGCTGCACAAACTTGAACATTCGGATTGTACTGTTATGGAACAGTATTGTAAATAAAATGTAACCATTCGTTTTTAGTTGTCTCTTTTTTTGGCATGGCAAACAAAGAGGCTTTCTTTTCGCAACGAAACACACAGCGTCTCCGCGACATGGCTGCGGCGGTGACGATACAATGAGATTTACAAGTACGCCCACCTCACTTGCGTTTAGATTTGGCCGGTCTTAAGTTAAATCATGTTACGAAGTGACGTACATTCGTCAGGGTGTGGTTACACGAGGCGTTTCAGGCAGGTCTGGGTTCGCATTCGCTTTTAGATAGAATGCATCTTTTGTTCCGACACTTTAATTTGAGCAATTTTACGTGTCTAATACATGCATGGGCAACTTATAACACACCAAAGACAGAAAAACACGTATTGGCGCCATATGACCCCTTTAATTTGCCGTACATTTTTAATTTGTTGAAAAATCAGTTAATACATAACTGCAAATACATAAAAAATCAGTGATCAAAACTCTCTCCTTATTTTACCCAGATTTCACAACTGTAAGTGTATATTAATGATTTAAGTTGAGCTGACGGGTCAGGTTTTGTGGTAAATGTCACATTAGTATGTAGTTCTAGTTCTGTTTCAAACAGAAATGGCAATAGAAAGGGAAAAGTTACGGATTGCAGCTCTAAACAGTATTATGCTATTTCTTATAATAGCATACATGTTTTAATAGCCTACTCACTACACAACACTTTTAAATATTAACAAAATACATAGACAACATAATTAAAACCATTTGCTTTCAACAGACAAAAGAGCACTTTTCTACATTTTGGTTTGAACATGGCATGTGCCATGTGCATTATTTGAGTTTGTTTTAACCAACCTCATGCAGTTGTGGAGTCCATGCTGTTCTGCTGTCAATCTGCAGAGGTGACCATGTCATTACTGTACAGCTTGTACATGGAAATGACTCATAATTGTGGGTTTATTCATGGCACGGCCCTACAGGCGACGTTCATTAGTGCTATCACAATAGCAGTGGTGAACCTTATGGACAGACTAATGACTAATTCATTTTACAAGTTGTCAAGAAAAGAAAAATTCTACTGGCAAATTGAGGGCAGACGAATAAAAATACAATTTATGTTTATTTCTTTCTTCATAACCCCATCTACCCTTTAGAAGAGGAGAGGACTATTATCAGTATCTTTTGGGGTGGTACAGAATGACAGGAAACGACTTTTGTTAACAGTTAAACTGCTCTGCCTATCCTTGGTATGTAAACAGTCGTCTTGTTGTTTATTCACGTCGTTCCAAACATGTATATACAGTGAGGGAAATAATTATTTGATCCCCTGCTGATTTTGTAAGTTTGCCTGCTTTCAATGAAATGAAGGGTCTATAATTTTTATGGTAGGTTTCATCAGTAGGGGAGCAAATAATTATTTCCCTCACTGTACATGACTTTGTTGCCTTCATAGATAACTAGGGGTGTAAAAAATGTAATAAGTGAAACCGAAATTCAAATGATTTTCAAGCCTTATTTCAAATGAAATGTGAATTTTTGAAACATTTTTTTGATGTTTCTTGACTGTCGTAACAACTTACAACAGTAAAAAAAATTAAACATAATAGTAAAAAAAATCGACATAGCTCTTAGATATTGTATAGTTCAGTGGTTCTCAAACTTTTTCGTTGTAAGGCCCCTTTGTGTTAAGTGCATCACTTTGCGGCCCCCCATATAAAGACGTATAATCTTAAACTTAGAATTTTTATTAAACCAAAAACATTCAGGTATACAATGCTGGAACCTCAATTCTTTTGGTTGGTGGTGTCATTTTTCTGATGTTTGATTGCATAAAATCTATGATAAATTTATATATTTCATAAAATGCCACAAAATCTGTGGCCCCCCTAGTTCCATCTTTGGGCCCCCCAGGGGGCCACTGCCCCCAGTTTGAGAACCACTGGTATAGTTTACTAAATAATTTGTATGTTTTTTTTTGTATCATGAAACGGACAGATTTTTGCTATCGGGACAGGGCTGTGTTAAGTATAGCGTACTACTCTTACTATTTCAGCAGTATTTAGTATGTATTGTTTTAACTCTATATCCCACAATGCAGTTATCAAAGCTGTCAAAGGTTTAATACACAAAATTGTAATTAAAAATGCTAAACTGGATTTCAGGGATACTGTAAAAACGGCATGTTATTTCACAATCATTTTTAAAAACAGACTCTCGAGTATACAGTATATTCTGCACACAGTATGCAGTATGCTAGAATTTCACTCAACTTAACATATGACATCAAATGAAGTTTGCTTAAAGACTAAACAATACATTCTTTTAAATAAAAGTTAAAGGCAAAACCATCATCAAATTATTCAAAGATTTGCAAAACATTGCTTCCAGCCTTGTATAGCAATAGATTTTCCCACACTTAAGTTTGGTTTGTTATGATGACACTGTTTTTCATACCTAGATTCACCTCTGGGGCTACAAGTGAAAGAAATGAAAAGGAAAAGTGGTGTTGATGTGACGCCCCTTTAGGCATTCTGGGATTCTTTCCACAGCTGTGCTCTGCAAACATATTGATGTCAGCAGTGGTGCTACAATCAATATTTTATCCAAAGAGCCCCAATGGATGCTAGGTGTTAGTTTTCTCTAATGACACCCTTGTGTGTAATAGAACGAGTGCTGCTGGATGATTGGTTATCGTTGCTGGATTCTCAGTTATTACATGGGATGTGAGAGTCAGATTTAATGTGCTGAATGATACAATCAATATTAGGTATTGTCTCTGTAGAGGGAGTCGCTAAATGACACGAGCCGGATAATACAGGATTAAACGGTTATCTGAGTGTAAACAGCTCACTCTTTCCCTTGTTTGTTCATTCAGAAAGTTAATTTGTTTTCTTTTTGGTATCACCATTACTTTAGTATAATAGATATAATAATATCTTTATAAATATATGATATACATTACAACAATATAATAAAGTTAAGTATACAATATAAATGGCGAGGAAGGCATCTTTATAATGGGGTTTCTGACTTTTTAGGGTCTGCAGTGGTGGGACAAAAAATGTTAAAATGTATCAAATAAAATGTAAAATACAAGAATACATACTTTATAATTTATATAATTTTTTAATATACATTAAAATTGTTCTTAGACAAATATTATTTATGCAGGCTTAAAATGCAACATTAAATTAAATATCGTATAAAAAACAAAGGACATGGTTTGTCGCCCAAGGCTTTATTTACTAATAAATGCATTTAATGACAATATTACTATAAATTCCAATTTATATAAATTCTTTCAAATTAATTTGTCCAACACTTCAAAGATGCTTGTGAGACCAAAGGAATGTAGTGAGCCGTCTAATACCTTATTTAGTGTCTCAGTGGTCCACTAGAGGCCACTATTTCACTAGTTCTAGCACAAAAATGAAGACACAGTACTGATTTTCCTAAAGAGGTGGTAGCAAAAGATGCCCTGTTTAGTTTTTAATTTGCCCAGCTCAATTAAATCCATTCTATTCCAGTGCTATAGGATCATAAGCCTTCTCACTCACTGACCAAAACCTTTGTTTCTCTTCCATTATGTCAGTTGTCATTCAAACTGTGTAGTTGGTGATGAACCTAACAGCCGTGTTTCAGCATCATGTTATATGATTTACGGTTAATAGGGATGTAACGATTCACTCAGCTCACGATGCGATGCGATTCACGATTCTGATCTCACGATGCGATTTATTCACGATTTACTCACGATTTATTTTTACAAAATGAGTTGAAACAAATTAGAAATGAACAACTTCCCTTGCATTATTTCTTAAATGCTTCACATTTCTTTGTATAATAAAATAATGTTTTATTTCAAATAACAAAACTAAACTGCAATTTTATAACAAATTAATAATAGAAAAAGTCTCTTTAATATAAACAAACTAATACTGTCTTAGCTTTTCTTGGATTTTTTTGCATTTAAGAAATATCAGCATGTCGACGTTTAGATTTGCAGTGAAAATAGCAAATTTTCAGGCCCCTGCTGTTCAAAAAATGTATTGCGATTCAGTTCACACCTCAACCGATTTGAATTGTCACTCACTATAACCGATTTTCAACCGGCTCATGGTGAATCGTTACATCCCTAACGGTTAAGGACAAGTTAGGTTTGCAAACTGGATTGAATTATAATACCAATTGATGGTTTATGTAAGCAAACCATATGAAAGCTTCAGTGAATTATCTACTTAAAATAATTAATCTCTGAACTCATTATTTTGTTTGAATATTTTTTAAAGGGTGCAGATGTTTTGGAAAGAGAGATTTTGACTCCCACTTGACTCCCATTCAAACAGAACAACCTCCCACCACCATAATCACATATTTTTGCTAAGCCTAAAAGAAATAGTTCACCCAAAAATAAAAACTCATCATTTAGAGTCATCATTTATTCACCCTCATGGTGTTCAAAACATGTAGATGACTTCCTTCTGTGGAGCACAAAAGAATATATTTAGAGAAATGTCTCAGTGGTTGTGTGTCCATACAATAGGATTCAATCAGGGCCAGTGTTGTTTGGTTACCAGCGTTTAAAATGTCTTTTTTTGTGTTCTGCAGAAGAAAGTCATACATGTATGGAATTAGATTGAGTTCATGATGAAATAATTTTTATTTGGGGGTGAACTATCTCTTTAAGGCTTTTCTCTCACCTGCCTTCGATAAACCCTTTGATATGTCAACTTACTGTTTTCTGTTGCAGTAGAAATAGCTTTATTAATTATTACAAATTAATTTAAGTAATTTCAGGTGGTCTTTAATCTTGTGGTCTTTGTTTCATGTTAAGAATCTAAGCAAACCATACTTCTTAGTGATATCCCCCTACCAGTGTACATTGTAACTAATACATTGCTACACTTTTGTATAGTTTTTTCAATGAATAAACACACCAGTCAGTGACCCTACTGCCAGTAGCTCTTTACCCTTGCTCCTAAAGATGATGAAGATGGGACCCTAATGGTTGTCATGGAAACTGGGGATCATTAGTGCCAGCTGTGGTTTGTTGTTGGGTCTTAAGAATCTTCTCACGTTCTTTAATTTAGTTGGACTTGGTGTTAAATTACACATATTAAATGCTTTACCCTCGGTTGAGTTTATATGACACATGCAACGCTCCATCAAATCGCCAGCTTCCTTGAATCCATCCACGGTTGGGGGACAGACAAAACAGGTAATTGGACAAATTGTATTATTCCAACAATTTGGGATTTGATCACTTATTTGACTTTAAAGCGGGGTCGTTGGCGAAGAAATTAATGTGAGTTTTGATCTCATTAGGTTTGTGCGTACGGCCCTGGAGGAAAACTGAAACTCATATTCGAGCTGACATCTGTAGGAGGGTTTCTAAATAGAGTCACCGCAGGTGATGTGATATAACAGCCCTACAGAAAACACAGCGCTGCTTAGTTAGGAATCATCGCTGACATCAAATTGCAAAAATGAAATTTTATAGATATTCATTCTCGGTCTTCACTACATGCTGAGCATGATGGGAGTATGTATTGATACAAACACATTTGGTTTGTCTGTAACTTATCAATGTTACCTAAAAAGCTAAATATTTATTGTAATTTATAAACAACTAAGAGAGGAGTAAATAATGAATTTAAAAAATATTGACATCATCACTTTGATAAATACAAAGATTTGACGTTTGAAATGTTAAAATGTTTCAATATCACGCTGTACTAGATAAGCAGGTCGCTTGTGAAATATAAATACGGTTTTATTGAAATGCTTTGAACGCATCACACCAGATGGTATGAGTAGATCTGCGCTCAGAATGTGAAAATAATGCCGTGCTGCGCTAGCCAGAGCACCACAGGAATTTCTCATTAGGAAACACTGAAGGAACTCGATATAGCACGATTGGACATACATGACACACTGCACACATCAGTTTATGTTTCATTCTCTCTGCTACAGTCATTGTTGCCATAGCGATGAGTTTACAAAGTTACAGCGTTCAAAGTGAGATTACATAACGTTTTAGGCTGTTGCATGCAGCCGACTTGTGACACCTGGGCGACGAATGGAAATCAATGAATGGCAAAATGTGCAGAAGTTTTTATTGGCTTCGGTTGTAAATTTGTCAATGGAACACACAGGACTAAAATAACCCGCTTTTGAAGGAAAATAGGTTGTGCTTATTTTCTGCAATATCAGATTGAATTCCATTTGTCATTTGTTTCAAGATTATTCTAACAAATAGGTTTAATTTGAGCTTGGTTTTCTCAGAGCAAGGTTAACCTTTGTTGCAGATGTAAAACTGTAGATCGTAGCTGTCAAACCGATTTCATAAATGCTTATTTGATGTGTGCCTCAGTGGAGATTCTCTTCTGTCTCTCAGGCATGACAATGACTGCTAGCTCCTCATGCAATTTTTATTGGTAAGTGGAGGAGACGGAGCCATGCTAGGAGTATCTCAGTGGATAAGACTCCACTGGCCACCAGGTGATGGATAGAGAAACCAAACACCCTACAGGACCCACCTAACATAAATTGCCTGTGTGTGTGTGTGTGTGTGTGTGTGTGTGCGTGTGTGTGTGTGTGTGTATTCATTATAAACCTTAGAAACAAAGAATTTGAAATATCTGTTTTTAGAATTCAAAAATATTCATTTTGGACAGTTTTAAACTAAATAGTTTCTAAATAGGATCGTTTTCATGCAGCAGTGCACAGACTGATCAGCGCATGACTTGAAGCAATGCACCGATATATCGGCCAATAATCGGTATCGTTTTTTAAAAGTGTTTTTTTTTCACATTATCGGCTATCGGCCGACAGTTTAAAAACAACTAATGAACAGGGCCGATATATCCTGTCAATCAAAAGAGGACAAGAAAATGCAATGAATTTGTATATAGAAAATGTAAAGAAACATCACCAGTTTGATGTTCAATGTTAATAGACATTAAATGAATACATTACATTCAGAAAGTTAATATTATTACTAATATTTAAGAAATATTATTTTAATCTTCAGGAATTTTGTATTGGTGCATCTCTACTTTGTGAGTTGTTTTGCAGACCGTTGCAGATTTAGCATACTTTGGGTAGCAGAAATGTTTATTTAATTATTTTTTCCAACTTTGTTGACACCTTTTCAAATAACACACATGCATCGTCAAACACATGAACAAATCCAAGCAGCATTTGGGTAGCAGAAAGTGTCTGACTTGACAGTTCTGGTTTAAATCCTCCATAGCCAGCCCGAGTGTATTTAGGTACACCTGTAATTCATTAGGTTGAATTTATTTAGTAAGCAAAAATGGTGTTATATGGGTAAGTGAGATGTTTACTTTGTAGTTAGCACGAGGTGTACTGTATTTGCACACCTGTTACAAACATCATAGGTGAAAAGGATGACATTGAAAGCATAATCAGCCAATCACAGACTATGATGCATTGCATCCTGTCACGTGGTGCTTTGTTGGTGTTTCTCTGTTATACTCATAGCTCAATGGTGTTGCCTTCCTCTTTTATTGGTAGTGTTATATGAGACGACATTTTCTTGCGTTCTCAGCCCTCCTCCCATTTTAGAACCAAGTGCCCAAGACGATAACATTCTTCACGTTTATATGATGTCAGGATTCATGTCTTGCTATCAAAAGTTTGTAAATGTTTACATTTTCCAGCCATTCAACCGACAACTGTTATTCAGTGATGTGGTACGATAGATGGTTATTCATTTTTACTCTCATTATGTAGAGCTGCGCTCATAACGTGAAATTGTTAGAGAACCGACGTGGAGCTTTAATCAGTCGAATTCAAATGAGAATTTAGGGGAAGCTATAAAATCACTGGAACACAAAAAGAGACTTTGAATACTGGTCATTAAAACAGGCAGTGGTTAGAATTGCCTATTTACAAATTTTGCTTTGAGGTTTTTTACTTGTACCAAAATGATCATTCGTGAAAGTAATACCACAGTTTCTCTTTTATTGTAAAACTACCCAACAGCATTATAGATATACATTGGTCTTGTTCCAGTAAATAATGAATTTTATTAGGAACCAAAATTGTGTACGATTGTAAGACTTGTTTGTATATGTCTTAAAGGAATAGTTCAAATTTGGTCATCATTTGCTCACCCTCCAGTTGTTTTAAAACTATATACATTTTTTGTTGTGCTGAACACAAATGAAGATATTTTAGTATAAGTTTGTAACTAAGCCGTTTTGGGTCACCATTGACTTCCATAGTAGTCTTTTGTCCTACTTTAGGAGTCAATGGTGACCCAAAACGACTTAGTTACAAACCTTCATTAAAATATCTTCATTTGTGTTATACAGGTATACAGGTTTCTAACAACTGGAGGGTGAGTAAATGATGACAGAATTTTCATTTTTGGGTGAACTATTCCTTTAAATTAAGTTTATGCTTATGCTTTATGCATTGCCAAATAGTTGTTTTTTGCTATAAGCATAACCCACACTCAATGCTAATAGATTTATGCTTATTGTGTCTTGTTGTGAGATGTTTTATTAATTTTAGTGAAAAACTGACAAAAATATTTGTCTAAAGAATTCGTTTTTCGTTCACTTGTGTGGTTTCGGTCTTGTCCTCTGTGTGCCTATTCTCTGCTGTGTTCTTTCTGCCAGGTGTCAGTTATCACCTCAGGTGTCTGTTTCTCCCTTTCAGGGTCAGTACTGCGTGACCATGACAGAGGGGAGACGTCTTCACTTTCGGAAGTGAAGCCCTTTCCTAGGACTGTAGATTCGGAGAGACCCGTTCCTGAGCTGTGGAGGGATAGAGCTGCTCTTAGGAAGACCATATCTGTTGATGACCGTCTTCTGCAGCAGACGCCTAGAGAACATCACAGACTCCTCAGCCGACTGGAGAGAGGCAAGAAGAAACTCAGGAACATCCATGTGAGTTACAGCGATGTGTCGTATTGCTTTAGTGATGAGATACGAAGAGAGAATGTAAAAAGCATTGTTTAAAGTAAAGTAAAATGTTTGCTGCTCTGACTTGGTTGTTTACTTGCATGCAAATATTTTTGCGTTTAAAGACAGCTCTGAGCGCACATCATTGTGGGCGGATTTTGATGTTCCTCACAGTGTTTTGACAGTTTCACAGCTGCTGTGCATTTCCCATGAGGTTCTTTATAGGCCTTAAGTTATGTAAGTGTTTAAATAAGAAGCATATATGCCCAGAATTCATATCAGGGTTTGAACATTGCCGTCTAATCTGTCATCCTACACCAGTGAGTCAGAGCTTTGAGGACGCCTGAATAGGTGCTTCCTTGTAACCATTATGTCGGTAACATGAACATGAATTCAATCAGCATACATTTGCCTCAGTTAAGATGGCACTGCTGTGCAGAGCTGAAGAAAAGTTGCTTATATTAATGTACTGTACATGTGTATGTCGTAGATGAAATGTGTTTGTGATGTGAGGTGTTCTTATTTGTTGCCCTCAGATAACCATAATGAGGTCTGTACTTTTGTACTTTTCCAGAATGCTGGAATGTAATAGGGGCACTTTAGCTAGCTATTTTACAGATTACTTTTTCAAACATTAAGATGTCAAACTTAACCTTTTTAACCTTGTGTCAATAGTGTACATTCTCAAACTCTGGTTGGTTGATGTTGAGAGTGTTAACAGCATTAAGGGTATCACTATGAATTATATTTGTGTCTGAATACTCATCATCTATAATATTTTTGAGGAATAGTCTATAGTCAAAATTCATAGTAAAAAGAAGTGAACAATATCATGATGTAGCATGCTTAGCATTTCATGAAGAAAAAAATTATAAATAGACGGGTTCATCGGACGCACCCGCCGGGCCTGAAGTTAACTTCCGGTCTGTGTTTGTTGATCGGTCTGGCTAGTGGCTATTAAAATAACTATATATTTTTATTTATTTATATTATTAAAAAAATATATCATTATTTTGTTGTATAATAATTCTATTAAACAATTTGTTGAATTTTATTGTATATTAGTTGTATTAAATAATAGGTTATGTAACTATGTCGCATTTAAGTTTAGCCAAGGAACGTTTTTCTACTGTTTACCCAAAATAATACTGACTAGACATACTTTTAACTTGCTAACTAATGTAATTGACTTTTTCTTTTGCTTGTTATCAGAAATAATCTGCGGGGACTGTATTCTTTTTGGATGTGTTACAGAAGTTAAGTTTGGGCCACAAAAGCGTGCATGCGCATTTTGCGCAGTAATGTTTGTTGTTGATTTGAAACCATCTATAGCCATTATACTGTGCAATGCATGATTTTTTTCATAATTTAATAAGAAGATATATATATGTATATATATATATATATATTAAGAACATTGGTAGCCAAACAACTCTGGTCCCATTGACTTCCATTGTATGCACACAAAGAGACATTTTTCAAAATATCTGCTTTTGTGTTCCACAGAATAAAGAGTTATGTACATGTTTTATACAGCATGAGAGTGAATAAATGATGACAGAATTTGTATTTTTTGATGAACTATCTATATAAGTGTGAGAGGTGTATCGTAAATAGTGACTTTCAATGTGTAAGCAAGTAGGAGCTCTCTATGTCTCTATGTGACACCGTCAGTTACCAAACATTGAAACGACTACCTGGAGATAACGTATGCTATTTGTCATTTTCACATGTTGAAAGTCTTCACTAGTGACTATCATGAGCTGTGATGTCAGGCTGCATGCAGGGAGAATTTTGTCCACTCTTTAAAGGGCTCTCCAAAATAATCAGCTACTGGTTTAAAAGTCTGTTGTAATATATAGTCAAATATTTACAGTTGTATAGAATATGAGCTAAACAATGTCAGCAATGTTAAATATCAACATGGTGTGTGGTACTCAGAATGAGATGATGTGTGCCCATACCGTGAAAATAATGTCGTGCTGCGCTACCCAGAACTCACCAGGAATCTCTCTCAAAGGAAGCTGTAAAGGAACCTGATACGCCACAGTTGACATATGACACACGCTGCACACTTGAGTTCAGGTTTCATCTTTTTCCCTCAGATACAGTCAACACCGTTTCCATAGCGATGAATGAGCGACCAATTACAGTCTTCCCAATTTTCAGTTGGAGTGTGAAGAAGCATCATGCTATGTTTGTGTTGACACCAGTTCTGTAAATTATCATTGAAGGCGAAATATACCTAGGTTGTCATCATTAATAGAAAACACAAGTCCAGTAATTGGTTTGTTCTTGAGGAAAATTGATCGTGATTGTTTTCTAGTGTTGTTAGTTCCGCAGTTCGGCTTTCGCGTCTTCCTCAGCGAGTTAATTTAGAAGTCTCAGGAGGTGTCATTAAACAAGTGGTGCCGGAATAATGTACAATATTATCATCTGTGTGCACTCCAGTTTATGTAATATGTTTCGAGATTGTTTTCACAAATGGGCTTTATACATAATTGAACGTGGTTATCAAAATTAAAAAAAAATACAGAGGAAAGGAAGAATGGATTGAAACCATTAATGTTATTTCACAGCTGTCTCTGAAGAGACTTGAATGTCTGAGTTTCGACTTTTATGTATTTTTTGCACTTTTATGTCGGCCTAAGTAAATCTGCACTGTGAAATTGTATAATAATGTTTCAGCTAGGGACTGAAATCTGAATTCTGGTTGATTCCAGTTACTTGACAATTTCTTTAATGATTCATTTAGGACTCGAAGAACATATTTAATAATAAGAACTTAAAGTGATACTTCACCCAAAAATGAAAATTCTGACATCATTTACTCACCTTCGAGTGGTTCCAAATCTGCATAAATTTCTTTGTTCTCCTGAACGCAGAGAAAGATATTTGGAAGAATGCTTGTAACCAGACAGATTTTGCCCCCCATTGACTCCCATAGTAGGAAAAATTACTTTATCATTTTTTGTTTTGTTGAACACAAAAGAAGACATTTTGAATAATGTAGGACAGCAAACAGTTCTGGGGCACTTTTGACTCCCATTGTAATGTTTGTCTATTTTTTGTATAATCTGTCTGGTTACAAGCATTCTTCCAAATATCTTTCTCTGTGTTCATCAGAACAAAGAAATGTATACAGATTTGGAACAACTCGAAGGTGAGTAAATGATGACAGAATTTTCATTTTTGGGTGAAGTATCCCTTTAAAAAACGAGGCTATACTGGTTGTGCATTTACTAGTATTTTGTACATCCAGCAAGTTCATCGTAATAAAAATATGATGTCTGTTTTTTTGTATTATGTTGCAGTCTTTCTGTTTCATGACAATGATTATCAGACTGCAAGTTCTGAACAAACATAATAGGAGCATCAGGTCCAACCAGATAGGTTAACAAAAGTGTAGGACTCAAGGCCGTGTGGATTTAAAATCTGCATGTGATATAAAAACTGAATGGGAATTTACAATTCAGCTGGAGATCATTTTCTGGTCTAGCGAAAACCTTTATACGTACATTCTTATCTCTATGCTGTCAATTGTTCCAAAAAATTACTCATTGGCCAGAGATCTTTTTTTATTGAAAAAGACATTTTTTATTGTTCGTATAACACAGGCTGAATTTCATGTTGACGCCCACAAACGTGCGGCATAATAAGGCAGAGCATTTAAATTCACGCACCATTTCTAAAGAGAAGATTTCCTAGAAGTGACGTGTCTAGTCCACAACCTACAGGTTCTGTTATTTTTAATTCCCAGAATGCTTCTGGATGAGTTGTCAGACTTTATAGCCCCGTGTCCGGAGAAAACACAGTTACGCAGATATTCCAGAGTTTTTCCCTGCCACCAGCTCAGGCATGACCGAATGGAAAATGTCAGCGGAGAGCTCTTTTGTTATGGTGAATAGTAAAACCTTTAAAATAGAAATGTAGCAGAAAATTGAATCTTCAAGGCTGTTATAGTGTGTAGCACTTTCTGTGTAATGATGTTGCCAGGTTATGTCAATCACTCCCTGTAGGCTGTGAACATCTGTAGGACAGAAAACCACATTGTGTTTGTGTCCATCGTGAATGAAGCCACATGTTTTAGTGTCCAAATGCCTTGGGTGTTGATTGAAAATAAATAAATACAGTTTGTAAGCGTTAATCCAATCACGTGTTACGGTATCTGCTTTTTAGCGAATCGTTTTTGTTATTTGCAAGCTTTTCACCCAAATAATATTCATGAGCCAGGCTGATACGGTTTACGATGCATCCCCCATGCAGCAAAGAAAAATCAGCCATAGAATTCAGCTTGAAAGCCACAGACGGATGCACCAATTTATTGCCCTCGGTTAAACACGTTACCATGGTGCTTGGTGCTTGGTGCTGGGTCTGAGAGTCAGGTCTTTTAACTCAAGGTGCATAAACCATTGAATGTGATATGATAGGATGGTCAGAAGCATATAAGAAATCTTACCAACAGCTGGCTCTGAGGAATTGTTTCATCTTGCTTTGTTATAGCTTCGAGCTTTACTCTGTAATAAACTTCAGACAAAGCCATGATTTTGATCAACGGATCTGCTGTAATTGTTGCAGAGCATCTTTTTGTTTTTAGATGGCTTTAAACTGTCCATCCAGACATTCTGAACCACCTCCATGACAAATTGTCTAATAGATTTCAATGGGCACTAATAGCGTAGCCTGTCAACGTCCTCGATCATGCATTAAATTATCATTTCACGGAGCGCAATTTATATTCCCCCGCTGAGTTTTTTACATTTTCACCATCTTCATGAGAAATGTACTGTACATTTGCTTCCAGCCCTTCCCTCTAACGCCCGTCGTCCGTGGGTTTCAAGCCAACGCAAGCTCTGCATTCCTGACAGGACTTTTTTTAGGGCTGTTTACCTCCAGACGTCTGTCATACATTCTGTCCTCGCTCCTCGATGGTGCGACGGTCTCTGGCAGCGCCTGCTGGATTCCTGCGTGTCTGTCACTGTAATCAGATGGCCAGACTCATTACGGGGTCCACTTAGTCAAACGCCGCCAAAAGAAAACTCGCCTTTTCTTTTCATTTGGCAGTGGTCTAGATCGACTCGGGAAAGTTTTGGTGCCCTCTGCGAAGGGTTTGCTTCATAAAAAGACCATAAGAGGGCAAGCTTGCCTTCTCGTTACATTGCCAGAGCTGAAGACTAGCCTGAGGTGATGCGCGTGGGTTGAAAACGCTTCAGAACCGCTTTGCACCCAGACGTCGTAAGAGTTTGGATAACAATGAGTAGCAGCCTAGTTTGAATCTTTGGTTTCAGATGTTTGCGATTGTCTTGTCTGTGTGGGTGGAATCAATTTTGCAGCACATTAGGAATGAAAAGAACAAGCCGTCTTATCAAGTCATGGAGAGCAAAATCAGGAGCTGTACATTTCATTTACAGACACATTTGAATTGACATAAAATAGTGATATGAGAGTATAACACAATAGTGATGTATAAAGTAAAAGGTATGTGAGTAAATGGTTGATTGAAATTGTTTAAAGACAACTGATCAGATGGGATAATTGATGCTTTTACATGAGGAAGAAGCTAATAATTCACCCAAAAAGGAAAATTCTTTTATCATTTTTGTCGCTCCAAGCCTGTATGACTTTCTTTCTTTTGCAGAACACAGAAGATATTTTAAAGAACATTGGTTACCAAACAACATTGGTCCCCATTGACTTCCAGTGTATAGACACAAAACCACTGAGACCTTTTTCAAAATATCGTCTTTTGTGTTCTACTGAAGAAAAAAGTCATACAGGTTTCGAATGACCTGAGGGTGAACATTTATTTTTTGTATGACCTATCCCTTAAATGTAAATGGCAGTTGATGAGACTTGCTCATCCGATCTGTGTGTATCACACCAGCAATTGTAGTAAATTAGTGTAAAAAACTGTTTTAACATTTATAGGTTTTTTATTTTGATATGCATTTTCAGTTTCACAGTTTCATTTTTTGACCTAGTGTGTCTGGTTTGGTCGGTTTGCTTTTTGGTTTATCACTAACATTTTGTATTTAAATTGACAGTGTTTTTAGTCAGTGATTTTCTTATTCATATGAATATGTAGAAAAGGTATATACATTTTGGTGACTGAAAATGATCAGTCAAAGAAATGTTGACCAAACGCTTTTTGACTTCATTTCTGTTCGTGTGGTGTATTTAAAATAGTTAATATTTCATCACGTTTCAGTATATGACAATGAATTAAGCAAAATTTGCATTGCAACATAAAGCACATTAATGTACAGCATGCAATTAAAGGTCCAGTGTATGAAGTTTAGCGGCATCTAGTGGTGAGGTTTCGAATTGCAACCAACGGCTCACTCTGCCCCTCCCTTTCAAAGCACTATGGAGGCTGACAAAGAACAGCTTCTTTGTCGAAGGAGATAATGTATTTACGAAACGCGCTCTGTAAGTTTGTCCGTTTAGGGCTACTGTAGAAACAACATTGGGGAATTCCATGTAAGGGGGCCCCACGGTGTATGTAGATGGAATTTGCCTATTTAATAATATGGCGACAGAGACAGGAAGTAGGGAAAAACGTTTTCCTGTCACACTGCTGCCATAGCCATTTATTCATTCATTCAGCTTGTTTTCTCACAGGCATTCATTTTATTTACCGAAAGCAACAGTAGCATATGTTGTCCGATTTGTTCATGGTTTACTGGGAGATGCAAAAATAGGGAAAGCAAACATTACAAAAACATTGTTTTTCGAGCAATTTATTTATTATCAAGGTCTGATATATGTTAGACAAATCATAATAAAGGGAGCGCTACATGTCCAACTGCTTCAGGTCTCCGCAACTGTTCTGTGAAGTGAACGGAGCTAGAGCATTGACCTGACAACTCCGGGATTGTACACGTCACGCTGTGAAATAGGTCTATAGCTCATTCTAAGATAATAAAAACATAACGCTTCATTATGTAAGGTCTTTATACACCTCTGAAGACATGTGTATTATATTGCATTTCTGTCAAGAGATCCCCCCCAAAAATTACACACAGCACCCCTAAGCCAGTTGGCTCTCATCTTCTGCTATATATTATCATCTTAAAAGTGATATCACACTTGCACAACACATTTTCGCAAAGTCTCTATGATTCACCTTGATAACACAAGAATTGCCCATAATCACCATGAGGAAATGCTCGTGTTTATCACACCAGGTCCGCACGACAGCACCCTTATGAATAATGAAACGGCAAAATTTGCTAATGTGTCACAAAACGCCCGCACCATATGAAAGCCGGTTGTCACCTAGACATATAAAATGGTTGCGCAGGCCATGAATTTTAGCAGTCACTTAATATTGCTGCCACAGGACCTGGGAGCTGCCAGGACCGGGCTGCCAGGGGCATCGCCACAGCCCCCTCTTCCTCCCAGACCAGAAGCGAGATCTGGGCTATGAATGCTAGCATTGCTCCCCTAATTGGGCCTGGGAGAGGTTTAACAACCATGCTACAGTTTACTCTACTGACAAATAGAAAAATAAAGGCCTTGTTCAAATTAGCACAGTGAAGTGAGAAGTTCTAGAAGCCCTTGACTGTCTTGGCTGTCAGCTCGAACCTGCCCAGCTTAATCTACAGAAAAAGGTTATTTGAGTTCATTTCAAGCTGTTTGCTTCAGCCACTATATCCAGAGCTGAAAACAGACCCTTGAGTATGATCCCTTAAGCTCTTACGAACAGGGTCAAGATGCAGAAGGCATTTTTGTGCAGTTCAAGGGGCAGATTAGATAAACCGGGCGTCCGTAATGACCCACCAGCAGCAGAGCTGTTTATGTGCACTCGTGTTCACTATGAATCTTAAAGAAATAGTTCACCCAGAAGTGATCATTTTGTCATCCTTAATTCTCCCTCATGTCATTCCAAACCTGTATGTGAATTTTTCTTCGGTGGAGTAAAAGAAGACATTGGAGAAATGTCTCAGTGGTTTTATCTTCATACAGTGGAAGTCAATGGGGTCCAATTTTGTTTGGTTACCAACATTCTTCAAAATATCTTAAATTATGTTCTGCAGAAAAAAGAAAATCATATAGGTTTGGAATCACATAAGGGTGAGAAAATGACCTTTAAAGGGATAGTTCACCCAAAATAGCAATTATGTCATCATTTACTCATCCTCTTGTCATTTCAAACCTGTATGACCTTCTTTCTTCTGCAGAACACAAAATATATTTTTAAACATTTTGGTAACGGAAAAATGGCGTTACCCATTCACTTCTATGGACACAAAACAAGTCGATGGGTACAGCCGGTTAATAACATTGTTTAAAATATCTTCTTTTGTGTTCATACGGGTTTGAAATGACAAGAGGGTTAATGAATGATGATAGATCATTTTTGGACTATCCCTGACTATCCCTTTAATGCCTGAACTACGTCTAATATATGGAAATTATTGAAATATTGCACATGTGCATATCGCAATGGTTTGCAATTTCTGAATACTTCAAAAGTAATATAGCAAGATCATCAGAAAGAATGTGAAAACCGTTATTGTAGATAAATAATTGTCAGTTTTTAAATATATTTAATTTAAATGCAAACTTTTTATTAAATATTGTATATCACGTACCACATTTTACTTCAATAATGCAACCCTAGGCTAAACCTTAGATAAATCAGTCAAAGTGAATTACAGTATTAATAACAGTAATTTACAGTTATACACCTCCAGATCACACCTCACGGGCTGATATTATGGCAACGCTCACGCTTGCTTTTAATTTGTCCAATTACATGCAACGCAGTGCAGTTGCTTTTCTCTGTATTTGTTTTTTTTTCACAAACGTGTCATGAAAAACATGTACATTTATTAATTAAGCGCTAGATGCTTTATTCAAAGCAATTTACAAATGAAGAATGCCACAACACGAGTGCTTCATCCCATGTCATTAAACACAATTGCGTTTCCTGTTGGCTTATTGTCTCATTCCACTCTAATGCACCGCTGAAGAGAAGTTTTACAACATTTTGTCACTCCAAAAACAGGATTGTTCAGTGTGTTGTGAAATGGAGAATTGGAGAGGGTTTTGTCTGACGTGTTTATGAAGGGAAAAGGCATCTATCCGTAAGTCTGCAGTGAGTGCCTAAGACCATGTATGCCTGTCTAAGCTGATACTTTGGGGTGGTGAATGCTTTTGTTGCCTGTCTGTCATTGTGTGAGATTCAGACGTGAGAGTGTTTGTTCTCTGCATTTATCTGTGTGGCGTATGCGCAGCTGTGACCCGTTTTCTGTTGTGCGCTGGGACAGTGGAGGTGTCAGAACACCTGCTGTTTTAGTTTGAGCTTTCAGACACCTGATTTGTAGGTGATGCCTTATGGGTAAATGGGTAGCTATAGTTCTTTTAGCCCATGAAAGGAATGTACTCTTATGAGAATTTCATTTTTTTTATTAAAATATTTAAACCTATCGTATGCCTTCCATTTTCTGAATATAGCACGGTTCACATGGGTTACTTTTGTGATGTTGTGGTCGGTCGCTGTGTACTGTCATTGTACAGAAAGATTTCTTTAAATCTGTTATATTTGCTTTTAGCCCTAAATACTCTTTTTTTTTTTAACGTAGAGTTTTAAATTTCTTTAAATTAAGTTTCACCTTGCTGCCAGTACAGCTATAAGTCGCTAAGATCGTTGTTTGGTTTTATGTCTGCATGAACAAATTTGTAGAAACCTGTACCTTCGGTCTCTGTTTTGCCAAAGGCAGTATCAGCTTATTGTCTTGGTGCATGTTTAAAGCGATTACAGCCTTTCCAGGCTCCTTTAACTCACACAGATTGACAGCTGTCACCCTTGAACCGATGTATTAGCCCAGGAGGTCCACTGACATTAAAAAACAGGCGCAGACGAGACCAACCCCGCCCCACACTCCCAATACAGCTTCCTGAGTGTGACATTAAACCAAAATCAACAAGCTGTCGATAGCAATTCTCTCTATTAGAAATCTCAAAGCCACTAAGCTCAAAGCGCTGGCCGGCTGACATTTGCTGCTCGCCGTGTTCACATTTTCACACGGTTTTAGAGTGCTCTATCATTTTTGCTGGTCTGCGTTTGATCTGGTTGTTAAAGACGAGTGGGACCAAAGTCTCTTTAAGGCTGTCTAGTTTTTTTATCAACAGCTACCTTCCTGAAATTTTGTTAAATAGTTTTCATTTTTGGGTGAACTATCCCTTTAAGCTTTCAAAATGCAAATATTTAAAAGATCTCTGACATAAAATCTTGTCTGGTTTTGGAAGGTTGGCAACGGTATCCTCAATTAAATATATAAAAGACATCCTTTGTTTGCATCTGTTCACAAAATTTTTATGCAGTGTTGGTGCTCAAAGAAATCCTCAATCTTTAGAAAATGAATTACTGACTGTTCTGCAGTCAGTAATACAAACATACATGCATGTTTATTAAATTAAATTTTATGGGATCCAAGATCATTTTCGAGTGAGATCCTGATGATAAAAGTGAAATATAAACCAGTTAACCTAAAGAAAAATCTTTTAAGTGCTTTGAATGTCGGGTAGAATGAAACTGTATGGAGGTAAAAGTACTATTTGTTTTGCATTGAAAATGTAATTGAGAAGGAGTTTGAGTATTTGGTCGCCGGTCCATTGCCTCCTAGTTATAACTGTCATGATCCGTTCCTTGTCAAGAGATTTCTAGTTTTGTGGACTGGGTCGTGACGGTGTCTTTGTATTTGTTATGTTATGTGTGGAAGCACATGGCCTTTGTTTTTTTTGCCTTGTGCCATGTGCTCTTTTGTCTCGAGTCTTAGCCACGCCCCCTCGTTTCCCCGTCTATCTTCCCCTAAGTGTTTCATTCCCTCCACCTGCCCATTGTTATTATCTCTGGTTTGTTTCCCCTATTTAATGCAGGCTCTACAGTAACAAAAATAAAAAAAAATTAATTAACAAATTTAGGAGCACAGTCAAAAATTTAGGCGCACAGAAAATGGAAGTTTTTTTTAAGAAACAACATAAATTTGGCACCGTATAGCATGCACAAAAATGATAAACTAAGCTTATTGGTTATTATTGATTATACTTATTGAATGCCTCATTGTGATTGGCTGGCGAACATTCTAAGTGTGTGCATTGTTTTTCAGGAAGTTCACATCTATAAAGGAGTTCCAGATCTGTCAACCACAAAGAAATGCCACACAGAAACAATTATCCGGCGCCCAACAAGGGTCAGTTATGCCAGACACCCCCCTCCAAACGACACCTGATGAAACACTCACGCACACTCGCACAGCCACAGACTAACATCACCTCAGAACCGAAAGTAAAAAGCGGCACACTAAATGGCGCGTTAGCGTATTCTCCTTTCTCATAACGGGAAACGCCGCTCAGTTGACTAGCATAAAATGCAGTCAATCGCAGTGCGTAATGTCCTGTAATATAAATGGAGGCACATTTGGGAGTCGTAGTTTCTTAATTTGATTGTATTTAAATGGGTTATGATAATACTACATAAGTACACATTATGTCTGTACTTATATAGCACCGTGGTCCTGTGAGGCACGGCATTTCATTCCACTGTATGTACCCACATGTAGCGCAATGAACTTGAACTTGAACTTGAGTTTAGATCGGATCGAGTCGCTCCAGTGCGCCTAAATAGTTTTCACGGTCGCACAGACTTATTTCCAGTCGCAAATGTGACTGAAATGGTCGCAGTGTAGAGCCCTGTAATACCCTTGTGTTTGCCCCTCGTGGGAAGTCTTTGTTTTGAGTTTGAATTGTGTTTTGCCTAGTTTGATCTGTTTGCCCCATCGCAGGTTTTTTGTTTATTAGTAAAGAAGTTTTTGTGCTCATCTGCTGTCTGCGACTGGGTCCTGTCCTTGAGAATCCTGAAAAAAACATTCTTTATGGGATGTTTACACTCTATCAGATATTGAGGACCAGTGTGTTAAAATCCAGCCGCGATGCTTGCAGTAGTTTGTAATGGAGTATTTGGGGAATTGGATGTCAGTTTGTTTCATGCAATTACCCTGTTAATGATGGTTGTCATTAATCTCTATCTGATCTCATCACAAGTCTATGTGTGCAGTTAAACAGTGCTCGTGGGGGATGCGATGCCTCTTGAATAGACTGACGACGTTTCACACTATGAGCTTTGGTAGGAAGTATGACTTTGGTTACAGACGTCGATGAGTTTGGAACAGAACATCATGTACCACACACTGTGGCAAAGGGTTCCATGTGTCATCTTTATTGGAAACGGATTATGCTTGTTTTTAACATCACAGCTACATGAGTCACATCATGCAATATGTGTTCCTTCATTATGTGAAAAATGTTTTTAATGCCTTTTGAAAATAGTTTCAAGGCTGTCAAGCTTTTTGTGGCATTGAAACTGGAGAAGGCATATCATATCAATATGATACAATTAATATTCTGCAATTTTTTACAAAATTAATTATCAGATTAAAGAGAGAAAAAATAAATATTAGGGCTGTCAACGTCAACGCGTTAACGCATGCAATTAATTTTTTTCGGATTAACGCGTTCAAATATTTATCGCAATTAACGCATTAATCTGTTTATTTTGTCATCCTTTGTCCAGCGTTCCATTATATAATCACTTTCTTATTCATGTAAAGGCGTTTAAACCATTTTAGCGTGATTTGAAACAGTTACTTTGACTCGTTCAGTGTAGATAAACAGATACGGCACAATTCAACGCGATAGCGGTCCCGTCTGGTGTATACAGTCACAGGCTAAAGGCTGCGTCAGTGAATTTCTGTCAGACAGCGCACCAGTATTAAGTTCTCTTTCATGCTTGAATGAACAAAAACACACAAGATAATGCCAGAAAGTCCATTTTGCACATTTTGTCTAACATTTTCGTAAGCACAGATTTCAACGTTTTAAATAAAGACCTAAATTAATTCAAAGAGTTGTGAAACAGTGGCGCCCCCAGGATTTTTTTTATGGAGTGGCACAAAGGGGCCAGTACAAATCTTAGGGTGGCACAATTCAAAAAATGTATTATGCCTGAAAGAGTTTTGGCATTGCCATTAATACTACTGGGAGAATATAAAGTTATTACTAGTATTACGATTTACTAGAGCCAAATAGAAAAAAGTGACTCCACATTTCAACTGCAATTACCCTCATGTTTATTTGGAGTGCAAATTTAAAAGTTAAAAAGAGAGTAAAGTACAAAAATATATGCTTAACCCCTGACATAAAACTCTCATTACTGTTGCAGTACATTTCAAGAAATGTGCAATCTTGCATCTCCAATTCAAAAGAAAATTATGGGGGCCAATGATGTTTTGTTACCAACGTTTTTCAAAATATCTTTAGTGTTCTGTATAAGAAAGTCATACAGGTTTTAAATGGTGATTAAATGATGAAAGAAATGTAATTTTGGGGTGAACTATCTCTTTAAATCGTATTGTACCCACTTAAGTAAAACATTGAACTAAAAGTATGTCTCTATTTTGCTTCAATGGCAGCCTGTACTCAAACTTTCATGAAAGTTTGTGCAAAATCTGATTATCTGTTTTATTTCAGGATGTATAAAACACAAGGTCCCGAAGACCTTGTGTTCTTCATTGAAATTCATTGAATTTGAAATGTTTATATAAAGGGGTTAACCATGTACAGTAACATTTGCTGTAACATTTTAATGACCTAGATTTTCTCAAAGTCTTGAAGCTTGTCAATATTTTCTCTTCATTTTATATGTGGTCAGTGTGGTGTTAGACTTTGAGTACAACCTTGATAGGTTTGTGCAGCTATTGAATTATTGAGATGTTTTTTTAAACATTGAATGGCAGAAGCACAGGCTGTTTCAGGTATGCTTTGCACGACCTCAGATAATGATTTAATGATTGCTCATTTCCTCTGTTTGGTTAGGATAGGGGAGATTGTTTTGTGGATTTGGAATGAGAAGATCTTTCTAAATCATATTAAGCGTAATTAAGCATTACTTTCATGAGAATTTACTTCATGGTCTTATTTCTTTAAACCAATTATGCATGTAAAGTGAAGAGCAACTGTGTGTATTTACGGTACATCCATACAACAGACAAGACAATATTATTAAACATAAACTAAGGGTGCGTTCATATTTGTAGTTCGTTTCTTTTGGTTCTTTTGGTCCGGACCAAAAAATAATAAAAAATTTAGTCCTGGTTCGCTTAGCGTTCAGACTGGCATTTTAACAGCGAACCTAAAGATATCGAACCTAACAGCTTACGTGTAAAGTCGCAACGTAATTGGACAGCTTTTGTGATTTAGATTTTAAAACGGAACTCACCGGACATGCAAAACAATGCTGTGTGCTGGGTTAACATGCTCAGTGTATGCCTGCTCATATGAGGGTATTTTTAGCACGCTGGTAATTCGGGAAGACCTCATGAAGTGTTTAAAGCAGTACCAGGAATTCCTCGGTTACATTCGCAAGCACAGATCTAATAAACACTCCTTTTATATTACCAAATCACTTGATTTTCGGGTCGTATATTGTTATCACTTCCTGTTTTGGTTCGGTTCGATGCCTTTGGTCCGTGTTGCATTCATATTTCAATCGAACCGCGCCAGAGTTCGTTTGAAAGTGGACCGAGACCCATCTTTTCAGCGGTCTCGGTCCGCTTGTTTGGTTCGCACCAGGGTTCGGGTGTCAGCGTTTACAGTTACTCAAATAAACCGCACTAACAGAGCAATCGCACCAGAGTTTGTTTTAATCGAACCAAACATGGCATATGTGAACACTACCTTAATGTCTTGTCATGTTACTCTTTGTAACAGGTCAAGCAAAAATTTTACTAAACGGTTTTGTGTTCTTCTAGCATAATGTTACTTATTATACATTTTAACCTTTGGATGAGTGAAATATGTTGCTAGCTGATCCAGTTCGAGCCCATGTAGACAGCGCTCATGCATGGCTTTAAATGTCAAATGAAAGAATTTGCACATCTTCAAGAAAGGTAATTTTCAAAACATATTCGGTAAAGTTGCTATGACAACAGTGAGGCTGCCATTCCCAAGCGTGAAGGCACTGTTTCCTCCAGCAGATGTGCATGGTGGCTGCATTGATTAATTAGACAATGAAATATTTCTGTTTAAATATATGACATTGTGTTAGTAGAGGGTGCTGATGTTGTTAACTGTTCGTACACAAGTGATGGGGACCACGCCGTACACATCTGGTGCACATACTGCTTTACTTTGATGTCTTCTGTGGACACAGTAATTTATGCATTTGTTTCATGCATTTTTGTCAAGTTGACTTATGGATACTTTAATTCTTTCACAATATGGCATAAAAGTGGAAAAGGCTTCTTTTGTGTATCAAATGATTTCCATTCAAAGTTTGTATACTGTACAAAACATGTTGTGAATCTTGAGGATTGAAGTTTTAAGTATATTGCTCAATCAGTAAGTACTGTCCAAAATACAGTCTCAAAAATTCTGGGTTATTTTCAACCCGTGATTAGGTCAAAAAGGGACAAACCCAACTGTTGGGTTATAATTTAACCTATGCTGGGTCTTTTCAGGCCACAATGTTGGGTTGTTTTAACCCATGGTTGGGTCAGATATTGACATTTTCTAGGTTAATTAAACCCATCAGTTGGATTTGTCCCTTTTGACACAAACATGAATTGAAAAAACCCATAATTTTTTTAAGCACACTGCTGTTCAAAAATTGTCCGTTTTATGCAACACAAAATGTTTCAGTCCCTACTTTTTCCTTTCATTTTGCAGAGTGTTGGAGCCTCTGGCAGATACGAAACCCATAAAAGGTAAGTGCTTTATTTTACCTTCATTAACTTCATTACATTGACAGACGAAAAATAGGGGACAAAATTGAGACAATGAACAGATGTTTTGCTGAACTAATTGTGGTATTACGTGTGGTGTTGTTCACAAATCTAAAATTACCAGTGGAAATAATCTTACTTCGAGTGTGCAGTAGCCTATATTTGGATCAAAAGATGCTTAAAGTAAAAGTTCAACCAAAAATGAAAATTCTGTCATGATTTACTCACCCTCTTGTCATTTCAAACCTGTCTGACTTTCTTTCTTCTGCAGAACACAAAAAGAGACATTTGATGAGATGACAGAATTTTAACTTTTAGGTGAACTATCTCTTTAATATCTTTTTTGTGTTAATAAAACCTTCAAATAAACACAAACACTCTTTATTGTCTTTACCTACTGTACATGTCTTACGAGGTCTTACGAAGAAGTTTACACTTTGTGCTTCAACGATCTGCCATCCACTGCGGTTCGCACCACAATCTGTCAGCCAATCAAAATGCAAAGAGGAGCAAGCATCTACTCCATAGTTTATCCATTCATTATTATCGAACGCATGTCAGTGGTAGTTTGTTAAGAAACAGAAGCAGCCGAAACAGCGAGTGTTACATGTGCTATTATTAGAACGTAATTGGCTGCTCTGGTCACCTGCTTGGGCTTCATTAAGCTGAGCTGGCTTTTTTTATGCCCAGGCAGGCACAGCTCTGAGGTTATTTCTATCTTCTTTGGCCGCTGGCTTATTTATACGTTTATCAATTTATTTGCTGCGGTTTATTTAAAAGCAGTGCAATTCAACAGGAGCTGATTTTTTCCTTTATAAATAAGTCATTCTAAATGTTCTCAGACCTTAAAAGCCGTTACCGCCATAAAAGAAAATAAAACTATAACACTGAGTCAGTCGGAAGTTGCTCTTGTGCGGCGCTCTTTGTAAAGGTTGCGGTGTAATAGCTTTGCAGTTGTCATTCCTTTGATAAAATTTCATTTTACAGTCAAGCTTTGCTCTCAGCTCAACACGGAGGAAAAGCTCTTATGAAATTTTTAAACCGCTAATCTGTGTGTGTTTGTTTGGCTAATAGTGTGTTTTCATGCGCGTTCCTAACAGCTGCAGAGGGAAGCTGTTCTGAATGCTTCTCCCCTCGGAGAGAATCCGCGCTGCCTGCGGACTGAATCAGTGGAGCCCATGGTGTCCATTAAGAAATATGGCACTAGTATCGTTGCCATGGAGATGAAACTCAATGGAAGCTGCGTTTGTGCTTCAGGAAGACTTAATCAAGTCTTTCGGCTTTCATTTCATATAAAGCACAGCCACCTTGTGAGGAAAGAAGTGCCAGATAGCGAAATATTGTTTTGCAATTCAAAAACGTTTTATCTGTTGTGACAATTTTCCATAACATGCATTATGCATGCTTTTATACAGTATAAATACAGAAGAGGCTGAAATTGTGTTTTTGACCAATAAAACCAATCCTGTCAGCATTATGCAAAATATCCAGATATTGAAGGAAAATTGTGCATGCGATGGCTTCACAGATAGAAATAAATGCGAGACCGTCACGATTGCACGTTCATTTCCTGTGAACGATGATAACATCAAGCCAAGTTGACATCTGCTAGATATATGCCTGGTCAGTCGAGACGCTCTGTGGCTCAGTTTTCCTTTACTGATGAATACTGAACTTGACATGAGAGGCTTTATGTCAGTAAAAACAATGCTTTTGATGTCTGAGTCCTGTGACACATTTTTGGAGCCAAAAAATCTTCAAGCTATCATCTGGTTACAGTTCCAACTTTGTTCCATGGTGCATTGTGCTTGCTTAGGCTGATATGAACTGTTGGAGATCATATTTTCGGTATATAGCCGAAATGAGACTGACTCACCGTAGCCTGACTCAGAGTAACTCGAGTTAAGGATGGTTACGTAAAGATCTCTATAATGTTTATATAAGCATGTGCCACACTTGACTTTTATAGTCATAGTCCTTAAACAAGTGCCAATAATTAGGCTTAACAAAATTGGTTATTTAGTCACAGAGAGTCACAGGTTACTAAACTGAAGTATTCACATCTACTTATTATTTATCTGTCGTGTTGCTCATCTTTTAGTTGTTCGCTTTAGCCTAAAGTGACTTGAAATGCACTAGCAGAAGCAGACTGGTTTTCCACTTTTACACCTTGATTTGAATGGTGGATGTTTAAGCATCCACCACTGGAAGTGTTGAAGCTGCAATGCTCTTAAAACATTCATTAACGGATCAACCAGCTGTATGTTTCTAACGCTCCATGGATTTGGACCAGGGATGATAGCTTCATTGCTTGCAATGGCAAAGATTTGCTTTGATGTGCTGTGACACGCTGCTCCCATTTGGTGTAAGCTGCTAAAAAATAAATGTTTTAATTAGAACTTAAAAGGTTTTTCAGCAAGATGCATTCGCAATGAACATGTTCTTTATTAAAGATAATTAACGTGACGTGCTATGTCATGCATTCTGACTTCTTTACACTGTTAAACATGCTGGCTTCTCATGCTTAACATGGTCAACTTGTTAAAAAACGAGTTGGGCGTATGACAGAGTATTTCTGTGTTTGATACACTCCCCCAACTTGTTTTGGAAAGTTTTTTATAAGTCTGGATCCCTGTTTCATAACAGGAATCCTATTCTTTTTATTGGGAGATTCTCCCGGAAAAGCACGCCCACGGCAAGGAGGAAGAAATAGCCTGACCACGCGCCAACCAATGAGAGATAGGAAGACCCACTTATCAAGATTGGCTGCGCTGCGTCAAGATTGGCTGTGCTGTGGGCCTGCAGCTGCAGCCCTTTACTCTTGCGATAGTGAGAGAAGCTGAGGTGTGTTTGTGTGTTCACGGCATTTCAGTGATGGATGTGATATAAATGGTGGTTATAACGCTGGATATTTGCCGATCGTTTGAAACTGATAGATGGCACGGTCCCAGTGCTAAAAGATGCCAGACATGAACTGCACGCGATAAGTCAAACTAAGTGATATGTCTGTGTTTTGTTGGCAATTGGAGCGTACGTGCATAACGTAAAAAACACGAAGGGATTATTGCGATGATGTATTGTGTGCTCATGCTGTAGTTCCGTCCCCGCTGCCTGCCTCCAGCAGCTCATCTTTTTCTGGAAATAATCGTACAGCTGTATCTCTCTTTTATAAATTTGATCAAACTAAATACTCTTCGAAGATACGACGTATGCAATACTACTGTATACTGTAGGTACTCAAGATTAATATGAGATTGGTAGAAACTGCGTGAGTTACCTGATCTTTAATTCCTTTGAAAACCATTTATATACAACAATAGGCAGGGATGCACATAAGTGGTGCGCAGGTGCGCGACCAAAATTAAAAATGCGCTCTGTAAATAAGTTTAGAACGCTCATTTGCGTACTGACATGGTTGAAACCTTTTGATGCACAATCACTGTTTTAGACCGACTAAATGTAATACTGGATAAGATTTCCGTTTGTACTGAATGCTGCTAAATCTACTGATATCTCGTTTGTTCCCGGTGATAACCTGGGTGTAAATTATGAAAAACGGAGTATTGGTAGCTCCGCCTTTGTTGGTTCTGCTTTCGTTACTAGAGAAGCACGGCACGCACTGCCTCTGTGAATGTCCGGAACTGCGCTGCACGTCTACCAAAACACTGCTTCTCTTAAACTTTCTAAAAGGACACTTGTAATTTTGAAGCAGGGTTATCCCCACATTTTATCCGGGGTTATGAAACCCTGCTCCGAAGCAAGGTTAGCACCACTTTTGCAGGGTTAACCCTGCATTGCGGTGCCAAAAGTGTGCAGTGTGAAAGGAAGCGGGGCTAGAATGATGCGACTAAACGCTTAGCATCTTCTTTTGTGTTCAACAGAACAAAGAAATTGGCAAAGCCATTTTTCCTACTATGGTAGTCAATGGTGGCCAAGAATTGTTTGGTTTCAAGCATTCTTCCAACTATTCCCTTCAGAACCCTTGACCGAATGGTTGTTTGGGGAACCAAAAATGGTATAGCTGTGAAGAACCTTTTGTAGCACCTTTATCATTTAAGTGTATAGCAACCTAAATTCATACAGCTTTATTTATTTTTGCAGAAACCAACATTAAATATCAACAACTTCATTTATAGTCACGCATCCAGTCGATGATTCACTGAAAAACCCAGGGCAGGATTTTGGCTCTGTCTAGTGTAGACTTCCCACAGTTTTTCTGTTCATCTCAGTAGCTTTTTTAAAACTAATCGCTGTCCTACATATGTTTTTTTTAGCCTCAGGAATCCAAACATGTTATCCTAGATATAACTGCCTGTAAACCGTGTTTTTTGAGTTTTTCATCAGAATGTTAATAGAACCTACGAGGCTGTTTTCCCGATGAGATGTGCTTCTTAGAATTGTTGCCATGCCTTTTGTTTTGCCAGCCATGCAAATGGAGCACTTAGCCTTGAGCTCCGGAGAGGAGCCGCACACAAAAGCCCACAGAGAGAAGAAAGCTGTTTCACGCTCGTCGTGACTCTGTGCGCTCCCTTCTGAATGGATACGTGCTCTCTTATCCTGTAACTCCTCCTCTGCGGATCCGTCACGAGAAAGCCAGCTGGAAAGTGAGACTTGCCTCGGTTCGGCGATTTCGTGCGGTTGTGTAACAAGCAGTCTTGAGATGAGAGTCCTTGAGTATCAACCAGCACAACCTGTTGCTGATTCTGGTTTTAAGGGCTGTTTTTAGAAACGGCAAATAAAGTCTTAACTCCTTTTGATCTTCTCCATCTACATCACTGTTCACACCTGTTTGCGTATCGTCCTTTGTGTGCTTTGTCATCCTACACCTTAGACTTGTATATTATTACCAGCTGGTCAGGTTTCTTCATTGTGTCTTTCCAGTATCACTTTCCTTTGACTAAGAAAGAGATTCAGCAGTGTTATACCGTGACAGTGTCATTTGTCTTGCTTTTGTGAATTTGTTTCTTTGTCCCTTCGCTGCCAGACCTGAGAAATTGTGGTTATAAGCAGCTATGTTGCACGTAGGAATTCCTGTAGGCCACATGATGTCACGCTCTGCACAAAACCGCTGCACCGGTAAACAATCTCTCCTGATTGGTGTAGTCGAGAAATGCTAATTAACTCATTTATTTACTTCTTATCTACTGCGACCAAGAGCCGAGCGGCGCACAATGATGCTGTAATTTTTTTAAGCCCATAATACCTTTTCAGGGATTCTGCTGATAGTAATGATGACAAGGGCGTCTCGCTGTACCATTAATGTCAGTTTTCATTAAGCGCACACGTCCCTCGAATGCTTGCATGCAAGATTGCGAGAGCTTTGCTTTTAAGCTGCATCTATCGAAACAGCTTTGTTCTGCCCTCATGGAAAATGTTCTTTTACATTTTTTGCCATTAAATTTGAGCTGTTTTGACACAGCTTTTGACGTGTGTCGTTTTAGCTAACAAACGTAACAATACGTTTTGAGTATAGCATATGGAACACTGTTATTCCTTTAAAGCCTGCATTGAGGGTTAATATATGTATGAAGCATCAGTGTTGAATTGATGTTTTGCGGGTATGTTTCTGTGAATCGTAAAGTGGAAGCAATAGCAGACATTAAAGTTGGGTTACCTGATCTTATTTAAAGGGATATTTAATAAAAGGATCCCTCAATAAAGGGATAACCCTTATGTCATTCCAAATCTGTATGACTTGATTTCTTTTGTGGAATGCAAAAGAAGATATTTTGAGAAATGTCTCAGTGGTTTTGTGCCCATAGAGTGGAAGTCAGTGGGGTCTAGTGTTGTTTGGTCATCTTTTGTGATTCGCAGAAGAAAGGAAAGTTGGAATAATGGAATAATGGAATTGGGTTCGGAATGATGTGAGGGTGATTAAACAATGCAATAATTTTGGGGTGAACTCCATATCTTGTAGCTATACTGTACTGTATTTCATATTCATTTAAACGGATAGTTCACCCAAAAATAAAAAGGTTGTCATCATTTACTCACCCACTTGTCATTTGTATGACTTTCTTTCTTATACAGAAAACAAAAGAAGATATTTTGAAGTATGCTGTTAACCCGGCTCCTATTCACTTGCATTGGTTTTATGTCCATACAATAGAAGTGAATGGATGCTGGCACTAATTGGTTACCAACATTCTTCAAAATATCTTCTTTTAGGTTCCGCGGCAGAAGTCATACAGGTTTAAAATGACAAGTGGGTGAGTAAAAGATGACAGACTTTTTATTTTTGGGTGAACTATCCCTTTAACATATAGGATTTGGGGATATCCCCTTATTACATTTTCACAAACCCATTTCTCATTCAACTTTCGTTGCTTCCTTCTCTTCAGTTTCACTTTAAAGTTTTTGATTGAATTATCACAGGATGATGGCATTTATGCAATATCACTGGAAGGATAGGTGAGAGTGCAGTGGGAAAATGTGTCTTGTCTCACACTTAGCTGGCACTCCATGTGGTCCTGTGAATCATCCCCTTTATTCCTCAACAAGCCTTTCTTTTTATCACCTGGCAGATAATCCCGACTGCACCGAGAGAATTCGACATAGACCTTGTCTTAAAGGGGTCATATGGCGCGAATACGTGTTTTTCTGTGTCTTTGGTGTGTTATAAGTTGCCCATGCATGTATTAGACACGTAAAATTGCACAAGTTAAAGTGTCAGAACAAAAGAGGCATTCTGTCTAAAAGCGAATGTTCACCCAGACCTGCCTGAAAGGCCTCGTGTAACCACACCCCCACAAATCTACATCAGTTCGTGGTATGATTTGACTAAGACCGCCCAAATGTATACGCAAGTAAGTTGGGCGTACCTGTCAGTACAATTGCTTGGGAACCTGATGTTCCAAATATGGTAAGAGGCGTTACATTTCCGTCACACACTTGCAGTATTCGACCAATCACTGCGCACTGGTTAACTGACCAATCATAGCAGACCTCGCTTTTCAGAGCGATGAGCTTTGTAAAAAATCTGTGCGTTTTATAGAGGCGGGCAAAGAGGAGATACAAACATGCACGGTATGTGGAAAATACAGCGTTTTTGAACATTAAATCGTGTATACACATTGCATTACATCTAAAACAAACCATAATATTTGTTTTCGCCGTGTCATATGACCCCTTTAAATACAGTAGCACACATGATGTTTACTTGCATTCATGTGGACTTGTCACTTATGTGTATCTCTAGAGTTCACGAGCCTGCAAAGTGTTCTAATTGTTAGATTTGGAATGCCTCTGTGCTCCATCTTTGTGCCATCTCGTCTTGCCCGTGTACTGATGCGGAATACCCAACAGTGTGCAGTATTACATCACCAAAGTGTGTACTCAGAGGAAGAGAGCAATGTCGGAACAGAGAAGGGCTAATGGCAGCGGCCGTTTTGAATGCGAAACAAAAAGCCAGAGCTTTTGTCTGACAAATTAAAGCAGTCACTAATATTCTAGTAGGTGGATAATAAGCCATATTTGCACAATATTCCTTTTCTCTAGAGACCTGTTTTCACAGGCTGTCACGACTGCAGACAGGGTAAAATTTTGCAATGAATCAGAACACATCGTTTCGCAGTCGAACACGTCTGTTTTGTGTTGCTTTGTAGATCAACTCGGGTCTCGTCTATAGAAGCCAGCATTTCTTTTAAAAACTCCTCAAAACGTCCCCGGGCAGTTAATGGAACTGTAATTTTCCATTGGCCCCAGGAGACAATAAAAATCAGGACATGCTTTTGTGCACTATGGCACTAAACGGCACAGTCAAGCATTCCAGCTATTAAGTGATTATTAATGGATTAAAAGCATTACCTGCTGTTATGAGGCACTCTTATTTAAACATATTGCTCGAAAACAAAAGGGCCGCCACAAATAAAGACACAAACAGGATATTTTTCCTCCAATGTACTGGTCAGTATTGTTAGGACTGGTTCTTGTTTGATTGTTCATCAGTCTTTATGAGCATTTTGTGTTTTGCTCTCTGGACACATTTTATATTCAAGAGTTCAAATAGACACTATATACGTAGCTTTTATCAGATTGCATCAGTGGTGTTTTTTTGTATTGGCTTGCTGGTGCTATAGCCCTGTCAGAAAACTGCTAAGCCCCGGCAAAGCACCCCCAATGATTTCCTAATATCTTTTACGCAGTATCTATTTACACTGATTGCAAATAGCCCGTCTTGTAAGCAGAGGCTATACACTAACTCTGCCCAGCAGTTTCTGATTGATATAGAGAAGTTGTAAAAATGACGCTGGCCACTTGGCGTCTCCAGTGACGTAGAGAGTAAAGCCTATGTTGGCTACGTCATATCGTCGCAGGTTCAAATCTGCCTCCCGCTGATTTTTTTCCCCATCACATATAGGCCTATCAGATCATAAAGCCATTTATTTTAAAAGATTGAAAAGTGGCTAAAGCGTGTTTAATAATGAAGTTGTAGGGTAAGGTCGGGGTGAACGACTGGCAACGTAACTAAACAGACCTGATGCGCATATTGTCCCTCCCACCAATGATGAATTTTATTAAAAAAAACAAGTCAAAATGCTTTGGAAGACATTTGTTTTTGCAGTATATCTTGAACCATTTTACTTCTGATGAAAATGTATTATGATTTATGATTTTTTTTAATATTTGTCAAGACAAAATCACATTTCCTTTTTTTGCAGCATTGTGGATCCACCTGGTTTCCGAATGTAATGCAATAACCTGATGCAAACTCTAATGTATCCACTCATAATTCACAATTTTCCTGCCTACCTTTTGGAAACATGACTTAAAATGTCTAGGTAGTCAAATTTTGATACCGAACAACGTGTATCTGCTTGTGTCTGCTTTTTGACAGTCATAGTGCCAGAATGCTGTATTGAGGGATTAGATGCCTGTTTGTATACAGATAAGAGACAGACTGAGAACTGGAGTGATTAGAAAAAAAGGAACAACAGGTCCCCTTCCCGTTACTCGCACAGTGTGCTGTGAGCATGCTCAGAGGGACTTTGCTTCAAACGCCCGTGTGCTTTTGTTTTCTCCGTATCGCTCATCCTAGTGCCTGCAGAATGTCTCTCTTTCTCTCTCGCTCTCTCTCTCTCTCTCTCTCTCTCTCCCTCCCCCCTCCATCCACTCTTCTCACCGCACACCAGCCAGACAACACCAAGGCGAGATGCGCGTAAAAAGGAGAGCTCTGATGAACACCTGGTACTCCGGGCTACTCCAGAGCAGGGGTGTCTGTTTCGACCCTTTTCCTCTACCTGTTCCCTGAATCGTCCAGCATCCCACACCCCGTCCTGGCTCACCCGCTGGTCTTTCTGACTGTTTTTGCAGATCTGACAGCAAGATCTCCCGACTGGCTCAGAGACTCAACCAGAGGCAAAGCGATGCTGCATTGATTAAGGATTTCCGACCTCTCTTCCTCCTCGCGTCAGGCAGCTCCCAGAGCCTGGACAGGTGAGTCCTTCTTTCTCTGTCTCGTTCGCACAAAGTGTACTTTTCTCTCCTCCGCAGCGCAGGTGGGATCGGCGGCGCTCCGCTCAGTACGGTCCCCTCCAGTGTTGCTAAAATTACCCATCACCCCACCGCTGTTTCCCACAGGTGCTCCTCAGTCACCGTGGCAGCTGCCCTTTCCTTATTGATCGGCTTAATTGGATTCGAGGCATAACCGAGTCTCGCAAAGAGCACCGTTCTAATACTTCGTCTTACTTCGCTCGCTCAGTTACTCGCGGGTGTCAGAGGTTTTGCTCTTGCGCAGCGGAGTGCATTATTATTAGTGCTCTGAGTGGGTGTTCAGTGTGCTCAAAACTGCGCACGAGCAATAAAAAAACACAGCACTGCCTTAATGTCATGTCTGACTGGATTATAGACTGTCGGGATGAGAAATATCACATAGATCCCCTGCAGTCCTGCTCCTGTTTAAAGTCAACTGGGGACAAATCAGGGATCTGGTGGTTTTAAAAGAATTCTTTTGCTTTTTCATTGAGTGTGTTGGAAGGAAAGCGGAGGGCTTTTATTTAGTTTATATTTGTTTTCATGACTAAAATTGGATGCTTTCACGCCCTTTGCTTCTTGAGACAGAGTGTACCCATGCCAGAGGTTTCCAATGATGTGAATTATGAAGAGACAGCGGTGTTAATCGTCCGTGATTACATAACCTACAGTAAACTTCATCGACACGAATGACCTTACTAGATGCTATCGATCAAGATTCACAATTTTCAGATCTTATTTTATTTTCTAAAAATCATGTCAAAGATTTGTATGACAAGGTGCATCTTTTTAGGAGACTCCTGACAGCAACTAAAAACAACAAAAAAGATATGTTGTCTTGGTTTACTGTCATTCATAGCACAAAATTAACAGATTACCTGGAAGTTTTCGTTTTATTATAAGACCATTAAGGTTATCCTTGACAGCCGAGCTATGTTGACCACAGTGAAAACCGCACTCTGACTGTCACTATTTCGTAAATTGGCTCTTACGGTTTGTTAAGCAATAACAGTTTTGACAGTGACCTTTAATATCTCACTATGAAAGTATTGGGGTTTTTTTTCATTAAAATCATGCTCGGAAGGCGTCACTTTTGGCATTGTTTTGTAAAATACCTGGACATCAATATGCTTTTATTTTTCAGTTTTGGTCTGATCTGGAGCATTAATGATGACTCTCCTGTGGCCATCTGTCACAGAGACTTCTGACTCAGATATTAGTCAGATAAAAGGGATGTGAACTGCATAACAACACATGTTAGGAATTGATTTCAGGTAGACGCTCGAGCATCACCAGTCGATCTGCTCTCTGTCTCTACGCAGGAACTTCTCCATTAGTATGACGCAACAGATGCAGAACCTGCAGCTAACCCAGAGCAAGAAGGGGGCGGGGCCAGCCTCCCCCAGCGCTGCAAAGCGTCTCTACCGCAACCTCTCGGAGAAGTTCAAAGGAAGCCACTCCTCATTCGAGGATGCATACTTTTTTGGACGGTCGGACCGGATCCGTAAAGTATCTGTGAGTATTTCGCTCTCCTATTAGGAGAGTTATGTCGTTTCAAACTTTAGGTTAAAATATTTTTATTCTTATTCAATATTGCATCAATATCATCAATATTACACAGTTTTTATTCAAACAAAAAGGACATCAGCTGAGATTTACATTCAGATAATGTATCGATTGATGCTAACGTTTTTTTGACCATTCACATAATGCATTCCAAGCTAGTGACATTTCGGTTCATGCGTGTATGCTCAACAATCCAAGTACCATGCTGAGTGCTTTTTTCTCAGAACTTCCACTGTCACTGATTATGTAGAGCTAGTTCTAGCAATCATCTTGTTGACTCAAGTGCCCGACCACATTCTGCCCGTATGTTGGCACACATTGATCCAAATCACATGTGCACATTTAGCTGATGCTTTTCTCAGAGGTGAATTAAAGTGCATTTAAGGTACATGTTTTCTTTCAGTATATCTGTTACATGGAGGTTGAGCTCATGACCTTTGTACTGTGAGTGCAATTGAACAACAGAACGCACATTGCATGAACTCGAATGGTATTGCTGTTGAATTAGACACGTAGCATCATTCAACAACAATTACCACCTGGTGGCTTTGTACTCACTTAAAATAGTTGGGTTACTGTAGCACCGACCCATTGTTGGGTTATTTTAACCCAATATATTGGGTTGAATGTTTAACCCAACTGTTGGGTTATGAAATAACCAATTTGTTGGGTTATTTTTGCCAACGTGTTATTTATTATTTTATTATTATTGTTATTTATTAATTATATAATTATATATTATTATTTTATTGCAGTGTAAACAAATAATGCACACCTATAATTCTTTATTTTCAATACAATGCGTTTTGGTTGCAGTTGTTTTATTAATGTACTACGTTACTAGCAATTAAGTATCAATTTACAAGAATCAAATAAATAAATAAACAGAACAGAGGCTAGTCTAGCTTAGACAATTATAAACTACCTAAGCAAAAGCTACCAAACAGCAGCACCACCAGGCTTGGCATACTCCAAAATGTAAATAAACAACACGTATCAACTGCTTGTAAAAGACGGTCTTCCTCCAGAATCATGCTTCCCACAATTACGAAGACTTAAGAGGAACCGGTTTTATCCCCAAGCTGCAGAACATGAAGGTCTTCCATTGCTCCTCCTGATACTGAATTATGTTTGTTCCAACCTATAAACAGATATTCTCTTTTGTAAATATGCACACATACACAGTATTATATTACAATAATTATTTATAATTAAAACTGTATTGTCAAAAATGATCTACAGTCATGTGTAAAAAAGTACATGCACTTAATTCTTTTAAGAATTAAGCGTTTAGTCGATCGTGATGAATTCTTATAGCAACCGTTGTAAACACGACAGCTTACTTCTTAGATCAGACGGCTTCATGTTGTTTCCAGGCGGACCGTTAAAGAACGCAATACGCACGTCTCCCTGAAATCCTGTGAAATTCAACCAATCAGATGACGACTTCGAACGCGCTGAAGTGTTTCCAGAAAAGTGTGCCTTATGCATCAGACGTTTAGCCAACGGTCCGTGGTTGTGACGTCTGAGACTGATGCTACAGAAATGACCCAATGAACGTCAGAAATAACCCAACAAAACAACCCAATATCTATAACCCAACTATTGGGTTACAAAAATAACCCAACGTTTTTTAGAGTGATGATGTTGAATGTATTGAGGTGTTTATATTCAGTTTTTTTTTGTTGACTGTTTTTCCTCTCATAAGGAATGTGCTGCAGGTTACTTTGTATAAAAGTGTCACTGTTGAATGGCAGCTTGCTTATGATGTGTGTCACTGCTACCCACATGGGTTTTTTGTCCCACAGAACATCCAGAGCAGCGAGCTCCTGTTCGAGGCGGTTGAGCAGCAGGATCTGGATGGCGTGCAGATCCTGCTGTTTCAGTACACGCCTGATGAACTGGACCTCAACACCCCCAACAGCGAAGGCCTGATGCCGCTGGATATCGCCATCATGACCAACAACGTCCCCATAGCCAAGCTGCTACTCAAAGCCGGAGGGAAGGAGAGCCCACACTGTGAGTATGCAAATGTGACGGCAAACAGTCAATCACTTCAGTATCCCTAAAGAGCCGCGGAAGTGTATTTTTTCATTAAAGAGCAACTCAGTAAAATAAAATCTTTACTCCCAAAATTATTCTTTAAGTCTGGGGTTTTAGGGTGTGTGACTTCAAGGTGGAAATAGAAATGTGCATTTAACGTAGACACAATATTAAGCAAAATCTACAAATTAAGTTTACCCCAAATTAAATAGTATTCAGTAGAATTACAATGCAAAGAAACACTATATGTATATTTACATTATATGCATATACATTTAATAATGATACTTGTAAGGGGTTTGCAGCATATGCATGATAAAGTATGCTATTGAAAAGCGAAACATGGTTTCGCATCAGATTTGACTGAAATAAATTTGTTCCTTCACATCATGTTTACTAATATTGCAGTACAATAATATATACTAAACCATGGGGTTTGAAACTGCCTAAATAATTATGCCTAAATAAAAAAGATAGAATTTAAAATTAAATTAAAATAAAATAAAAATGTGATAAAAATAACAAAACATTAGTTATTAATATATTGAATAAATTAATATATTGAATAATATATATATTGAAAAAGATCAATATCAATCAAAATAATACAGATATAAAATTAAAATGAAAGAATTAAACACAATTTTAGCATTTAACAGTACAATAGTGAGAAGAAAAAATAATATAACTTTAAAGAAACTAAATAATAAAAAAAGTCATGGTATAAATTCGGTGTTTATAAAAGATAGGAGCCTTATTAATTTTAAGATGGAGGTCCCTCACACAAGGATGATCATATTTTGTAATCCCTTGCATCTAAAAGATTGAAAACTTCTGTAATAAAGTACACTTACTGTTACTGTTAAAATCCTTGATTTACCTTCAGGCTTGTCTTGCGTCACATGCTCTTTTAGCAGATGTGCTTTAATTGGACAAGCTGTTTAGAATGAAACCAGTGATGAACAGAAAGAGCCAGTGTGAGCGTTTGACACTTAGCTTTTTGGAGCTCACGCAATAATCGCCTCCGAGTAGGAATACAAGAGTAAACCTTTCCATGACAGCTGTCACAAACACTTAGGATTCCGCTTACAACATCTAATGACACCTGCCGTAACCGCTAATGAGTTACGTTCATTATGAAATATTTGTGAAATAACATTGTGCAATATAACATCCTGCACATAATGGAGCGATTGTTGAGAGAATTTTAACATCTTGCATTTTTTTTAAAGCTTACAGATATATGTTTGAGGAAAACTGAGCGCGGTCATCAAGTTTTAATGCATCGACGACAGATCTGTTAAAAATATCTACATTCGTTGCCTTTAGATTCATCAATGGCATATTCAGCCCCCGACTTTCTTTGGCAACAGTGGAACAGGTGTTTCTTACCTGGAAAAAAATTCTACTAGACCGAAGCGCTTGAATCGGCGCAATCATGAACACGCCGAATGTTGTCTGAGACCAAACAGAAAACACTGTAGTGCATTCGCTTCGGGGCGGCGGTGGGACGAGGGGGGTTAGACAGCACACGGCATCCCTCAGAAAAATCTTAACAAGGTTTGTCATTTAATGGTTTAACTTTTCCAATGATGCATGTAACCGGGGGCAATTATACTAAGTGATTTATTGTACCCGGGCTGCAGTTAAATTTCAAAACATTTCATCGCGGCACAATCCAATCCTTGTAAACAAACAGAAAATAAACATTGCCGTATTTTCCCCTCCTGGGCTTTCTGCATTATATTTATGTCAGCCTAGAAGTGCCAAGTAAATCAATCAGCCAGACGCCTGACAGTTTCAGCCGAAGGTTGAAGTTAAAGCATGTTTATGAGCTGGACGGGGCCCCATAAGGCCTATATTTAGGGCCGTCTCAGAACCCCGACAATGCCAACTGTGTGTGACAGCGTAATGTCGCCGGACCCGCCCATTAATTTATAGTTTTTCAATTAAACGCATGTAGTAGTGAGATGTCAATCTTCAGAGCTCAGGAAATTGCACCTCATGGCAGCTAATATGGCGGCCTCCTGCGGACCCCCATGTAAGACCGGCTAGGTTAGGCCCCCTTTTTCAAAGCTGACAGCACGCACTTTATCATCTCCCCCGGAGAGCGCTCACGTCTCCAGGGGTTCGGGTTGGTCCGAGCGGCCCCAGTGAAAGAGGGTTTCTTCAGACATCTATTTATTTGTTTATTTTGCTGTCACGGTCTATGACTAAGGCTCTGAAAGAAAACGCAGCAGTATTCACAGCCCACGAGGAGGACTGGCTAGCCACTATTCGTTTTACCATGACAAATCTATATGGTCAAACACAGTCCTGTGTGTTCCAGACAAGTGCCAAGCACATTCATCCAAACCACCACACCTCGCACGGCTGACTTCATCTGCCACTACACTGACACATGCGACGTGAAGCAGCTACATTAGTCCTGGAAAATTAATGATAATGTAATGGGCTTCCTGGAGTTTTTCAATCAGTATTTTTGTCTGTGCAATTCATTTTGGGATTATGCACAATTTTTACATTACAGAAACAGTCATTGATTTCTATGGATCAGAGTTATTTTAGTTTTTTATTAATATTTTGAATTATTTTAAATTTATTTTATTTAATAATTTAAACTATTTTTTATACTGTATTTTTTTAAATGCTGTTGTACTTTGTCATTTTATTCCTTTATTATTTAGTGTTATTTTATTGTTTGTTTTTATTATTTATAAAACCAAGCTTTATTTTTGTGTTCTTATTTTTTTTATTTTAGTTTTTTTATTGTGTTGTGCTTTGACATATTATTTTATTCTTTATTATAATTTTATTATTTGTTTTTATTTATTTGTTTATTTTTGTAATCTTACATAAGTTGACTTAAGTTTTCATTTATTTTCCTTTAATAAATGTTAGTGCCTCAACTTAAACGTATTTCAGTTTATTCCTAAATCAACATTTCTCATTTACATGTTTTTCAAATAATATTTAGGCCAATATTTTATTTTATGTTTTAGCTTTAGTTTTATTTTTAGTCAACTATAATAACCTTGGTTTGAATGGTGGTTTAGAATAGATATATTTATATTTGCTTGAAGCAGACTTGGTTTACTACACATATTTTGTCCAAGTTATTGTACTTAAATGTGCTTCACACCATGAAATACTACATTTTACAATTACTTCATTTTATTGCAGTGGCGGCATACTCATTAAAACCCTTGACTATACATTTACAGTGTAAGGAAAATGAATTTCAAATAATCCATTTTAGGTAGATTTGGTAATAAACTCTTAATATTGAAGGTAAAAAGACTATTTTTATAAACTTCTGTAGCAAAAATCACCTATTCACAGGCGTTCACAGACCATTTATTACGTTTATGCTGTAAAGATGCATACGGCTGAATAAGATATTGTGACATCAAACCTCAAACAGAAACGCATCCCATTGATGTGAAGAAATAAAGATTACCTTGCTCGGTAATTGACTTGCATCTGTTGTTGTGTTTCAGTTGTCAGTCTCGAGAGCAGAGACGCCCATCTCTCAGCGCTGGTGCAGGAAGCCCAGAGGAGAGCCAGCGAGCTGTCCACCCAGGTGATGAGAGAGAGCCTCAGCCTGGAAACATCTGACAAGGAAAAACAGCTTAAAGACTGGGAGTGGAGATGCAAGCTGTACAAGCGCATGCGCACCGGGTTCGAACATGCACGTGAGTTTGACCGCAAACTGAGTTTTCACATGATGTAAAATCTTAAAGGAATAGTCCAAAAATGAACATGTTGTCAGCATTTACTCAAGTCCAAACCTATATGTTTTGCATAGGCCGAATGTGTGATCATTTGTTTTACAATACATACAGTGAAAGTGAATAGAGAGTTTTACCTCAAAAACGTCTGGTTCAACCTTTCTAGTTTCCAACAGTAAAAATCTTAGCATTTGCGCTTAACTGAATTGATTCTCAGTTGTAATGTGACCACTTGTGTTGATGAAAACAGGATGAGTACATTTCATACTTGGGTAACCTATTTCCTTACTAAAACACACATGTCTAATTTGAGACAGACACCATCTCCCTCTACAGTATCTAAACCTCATATGCCACACTATTGAACTGCCCGTTATTTACTATCGGCCTAGTCTAATCTATCAGCATCTCTGCTGAAAGGTTATCTATTCCCACACCGGCCCCTTGTGTTGACTTTATTAGGCACTGCAAACAAGAAACTGTGATCATTTTGCCCATACTGTATATATATTAATATCGGGTTTGATGGCCTGAAATGACTCCAGCTAAATATTTTTCCTCTCACCCTCCACTGTCACATTGATTACTTGTTATATCGGGCGACATTAGTTGGCTTTTCTTTGTAAACATCCTCGAGTGGAGGCAGCCGTGGCAAATCAGCAATGCTTCGCCACAGACACTCGCAAAGATCAGATTGCTCCGAAATGTTCAAGTCTCGCTGGATTTCGTACAAGCAGAGCTCCATTAGCTGTGCCATGTGCATTGAGTTGCAAGTACAACGCACGTGCTAATAAAGAGTCCAAAAAGTGCAAAAATAAAAAGATATTCTGACAAGCAAATTCACACTTTACATTCTAGGAGCTCCCTTCTGAAGCTCATTTTAGAATAGAATAGAATAGAATAGAATACAATCGACAGTTTCAGCGGCAACAACATAAAGAAACGTTGTGGCCCACACTTAACTTCCGATAGACCTCCAAGAATACAATTAATATACAATAAGTAATTATATAAATTAATGTTAAAATAAATTTAATATAAAATAAGTTGTTATATTATAACCAAACACAGACCTGAAGTTAACTTCGTGCCAGGTGTGTGCGTGCGATGAAACCATCTATAGAATGGAATGGAATGGAATGGAATGGAATGGAATGGGATGGGATGGGATGAAATAGAATAGAATAGAATAGAATCGACAGTTTCGGCGGCAACAACATAAAGAAACGATGTGGCCCAAACTTCCAATAGACCGCCAAGAATACAATTAATATACAATAAAATAATTATATAAATTAATGTTAATATAAATTTAATATAAAATAAAGTTGTTATATTATAACCAAACACAGACCTGAAGTTAACTTCATGCCAGGTGTGTGCTTCCGATGAAACCATCTATAGAATGGAATGGAATGGAATGGAATGGAATGGAATGGGATGGGATGGAATAGAATAGAATAGAATAGAATAGAATAGAATAGAATAGAATAGAACAACAATGTGAAACGTATGTATAGAATGCATACAACGATGTAAACTACAGTGTAAACATTACGTACAGATATAGGAATATAATATAATATAGATTATATAAAAAGCAGTAAGAGAGTGATTTTGTTTCTGACAATAAAATGCTAAATAGATGATATTTAGTCACTAGCATCACCAAACAGAACAAACATAAAATATTAGCAAGTTTTTATTAGCACCCTTTTAAACACATGTCATTGGTTGAGTCAGTGTTTCTGTGTCAGGCTAGTTATAGTACTCAAACAAGCAGTGTTTTGATATATCTTCCTGTTTATAGAGTACTTGTAATTTCAATGTCTGTGCATATTAGTCTGGGATATGAGACAGTATTTTAACATCAAAAAAAATAATTACGACCGTTTATTTTATGACTCCCTTGGATGTTCATTACATTTCTTACTTCCGAATTACAACCAAGTGTCTTGTTATTGATGCTCAGGGCCGTGAAGATATTAAGAGTTCTGTTATTAGAATTCAGATGGTGCTGTATTTTTACCCAGAATGCACTTGAGCTCCTGCAGCTAATTTGTCTTTAAATCAAGTGTGACACAAAGCATAAGGTTGTCGCACAACGCAAAGGGTCTCATTCACCGGATGGTTTCTACGTGACCTTGTTGAACCATGTGAACTGGTTTTCTAGGGCCACCGGAGGCTCCGTCAGCTGTGCGTCTGAGTGTGACGGGCAGCATGTCGCTCACTGTTACCTTTCAGGAACCTGCCAGCATGAACTCAGCTGTGGTGACCAAATACAAAGGTCAGTGCAACCTTTGTGTGTATTTCAGTGTCTGTATCAGAATATCAAAGAGGTGATAAGCAAACCAATAAAATGAAAAAAAGTGACATATTTGTCAGATATGGTGACCCATACCCGAAATGTGACCTCTGCATTTAACCCATCCAGTGAGTAGTGACCACACGCACTGCAAGTCATGAATACACGTACACCCGGAGCAGTGGGCAGCTATCACTGCAGCACCCGGAGAGTTTGGTGCCGCGCCCTAGTAAGGTGCCTTACTCAAGGGCACCTCAGTCGTTACCCGCCGGCCCTGAGAATCAAACCTTCTAGTCATGAGTCTGACTCTCTTACCATTAGGCCATGACTAAACACCCAGAACAATCTAGCAACCAACTTTTAATGTTTTAAAAAACAACAAACAACATTTTACAACTACATAGCAACACCCTGGCAACCACCCATAACACCAAAGCCTCTTAGTAATTCCTTAAAAACCACAGAAAACATTTTCAGCTGCATAGCAACACCCCAGCAACCGTCCACTACACACTAGCCATCAAGTAATGCCATATAAAAACTACAGAACACTTTACCAGGTGCATAGCAACCCCCTGGCAACCACCCACAAACCCCTAACATTGCAGTGATTTTTGCAAAAGCAAGCACAGCTCTTTATTTTGTATTGAAATATATACAAAGCAAGTTGTATTTTCAAGACATTACGTTATAATTAACTACAGTACTGTTGATGTGTAGCTTTTGTTTGTATTAGATGAATATTGCGAACATCCTGTATTTTTGTAGTCCTTTTGCTTTTATAGGTTTTGCAGATTTCACTTATGTGTTGTTTTTCTCTCCCTTTTGCCATATAATGGCGAAATATATTGCAGTGGAATGGAGCTGTCTAAAGGACTTCTCTTTATTAGCCGGAGAGCTGATCTTGGAGAATCTGCAGTCCCAGAAGTGCACAATAACGGGTCTCACCACGGTAAGATAGAAACATAGTAGAGAACTGCACAGTGAAGGTTGTACACTGCTAAAAAAACAGGCTTAAAGGAATAGATCACCCAAAAAAATATGTACCTTTGTTGTTGTGTTAACACTTGGTTTCTAAGTTTTGTTTTCTTATTTGTTTCAGGGTAGACAGTACTACGTTCAAGTGTCCGCCTACAATATGAAGGGTTGGGGTCCAGCACAGCTGTCTCAGCCTCCCTCCGCAGTTCCCTCCAGTAAGTTACTGTAGCCACAACTGACAAGCACTTAGAAACATAAAAAACACCCCAGAATACAATACAAAACAGCAATGTATGTTTTTAATCAGAATGTTCTTGAACCTTTGAGAACTGCGTCAACATAGTTTTGTGTCGGGTTCATGAGAGAAAATCGTGTATAGATTGCAGACAATATCCTTGGATGTGTAACTGTGCTGTTTTTGAGCCGTCACGACTTTCACTCCACCTGATGCTTTCTATATCCGGCCTTGAGTTTCAGCTTTCAAGCGAGTGCTGCTAAAGAAGAGCCAAGTCGCCGGGGTGACAAGTGTCTCATTGTAAAACTGCCGTTTTTTATGCACACAGCTGCACAGTGCTAAAAGCAGACAATTATCAGGAGGAAATTAGATTTTTATAAAAGAAAATTTACACTTGACTGGTCTTTTGTTACCTTCTTACAGTATATTGTACTTTATGTTAAATGCATTTATTACGTTGCATTCAATTTGCTGAGCTCTGCTCCCATTGGTTACCTGTTGCTCACTCAGATTTACTGAACATCCCATATTACTATCCCGTATTCATTTGACTTATGATCAGTAAAATGTCTTCATTGAAAGTTTAAAGGTGGGGTGGCCAATTTCTCTTAGCCGTTGTTGATGTTCAAATCACCAAAACAAACACACCCCTACTCCCATCTTTCGCTTTCGTCAGCGCTTGGCTTGACCAATGTCCGTCCTGTGCACTGTGCACCTTACTGCTTATTGGCTACAAGGTTGTTTTGGTACACGACTTGTCTTAACAAGTGTAATTCGGAAATCGGCCGCCCCGCCTTTAAAACAGAATCACTTCTTACGTCAACTACAATGAAATGACATTGCAAAGCATTTTCATGTGATTTTCTACAAACATTTATGTGTGAAAACTAGAGACTGAGTCAGAATTCTGACAAAGACAAAGACTTATCACAGTCAACTGAAAAGCCGATAATGAATCATTATAATGGATAAAATTAGTGAATGAAACAGTTTCTACAACATACTCATCGAACCCATACAATGCAATACCACAATAACAATAATAGTGATAATAATTAAGAAATACTACTAATAATAATAATATACATTTACATTAAACAAATTGATTAGACCGTGTCTACACCGGACGCGACCGGTGTGATGCGACATGACAAAAGACATTAGAAACGCATTTGAACCCATTATAATTTTACATTTTGTCCACACTTGATGCGCGCTACACGACAAACCCATTAAGAACAAGCAGGTTGTCGCGTCCAGTGTAGACACGGTGTTTGTCTTTACTGATGTTAAATGTTAATTTATCAATATGAATTTTACACCTGGCATTACTCTGCATGCTGCTGTGTCACTCTCTTTGTACCTTGTTACTACGGCAACATCTTGCAATATTTTTTTATTTACATTTCTGTTCAGTTCAGTTTAAAGCTATTCAAACACAAAGGACATCCACAGAACACATTAGAAAAGAGCAGAAGGTTCTCTGATAATATGCACACGGCAACAGTTGCTAAGGTAGAATTGGCCAGTAACATTTTGAAGGTGAGGCATAGAAAAGCGACAATTAAGCCAAATTAAATGAAGTGTTTGATAACTATTGTCACTCAAAGATAACATTGATAGTCCTCATTATGCTGTGTTTTAATGACATGCTTTGGGTGAAATTTGTCTTTGTTTTAGACTGGAAGGATTGCGATGGGAGAGAGAGCCGGAGAAGAGGTCACATCGAGGCCATGGAGAGGCTTTTACATCAGGTTCGAGCCACACACCAGCACTACTGCTGTGGAGGTACACACAGAAACACACACACACGCAGTTTTCATAGTGATACAGCACATACATTAGCACGAATAAACATACTGCATGTATGTATGTGCACTCTCTGAATCTAAATACACACTTGTTCTGGCACATGTTATTCAAAAACTTTTGACCCTTTGTGACCCATTCACTTCTATTGTATGGATATGGACACAAAACCATTGCAAGTAAATGGGTACCGCCATTGTTCGGTTACCAACGATTTTTAAAATATCTTGTGTTCTGCAGAAGAAAGAAAGTCATACAAGTTTGAAATGACAAGTGGGTGATTAAATGATGACAGAATTTTTGTTTTTGGGTGAATTATCCTTTTAAATGTAAATTTAATGTTTTTTTGTGCCACACTGTAAAACTTATCTGTAATTTTGCAGCAATTTTGCCAGTAACTTACAGTAGATTTGATTACTACGTAATATGTTCCTATTAGTACTGTTTTTAATTTGAATTAAACTTTACTTTAATCAAAATTAAAACACTTTTGATATTCAAAATGAGCAAGAAGAAACTGGTCTCATTACTGGCATGACACTGCAAAAAAAGACATTCTTCCTGAGCATTTTCGTTTTGTTTTCTAGTAAAAAAATATTTAAAATGCAATAAATTATGATACATTTACAGAACAAGAAAAGTAACCTAAGATATTTAGTTTTGTTTAATGAAAGAAAATTTAAGAACTATGTAAGTTTATTTTTAAAACAAAATTGTAAATTAAATCTACAGTAAGTTACTGGCAAAACTGCTGCAAAACTACAGCAAAGTTTTACAGTACAGGCCTTTAAATTGATTAATTTACATAAACTACAAGGTTCAATAAAACCTTGAGTTGTTATGTATAAACATGTTACTATAAATAATTAATTTCAGAATTTTGTTTGACTTTCATTTTTTTATTTTGTGTAAAATAATGTGATAGTATTGTATCATAAACCCAGTATTGTATCCTGAGCTGAGTGTATACAGTAATACTGCAGTGTGCTTGGTCAGAGACTCAAATGTGAAGCTAAACTGATGTCATTGTCATTAGTCCTGTTTTTCACCAAGCTGGTGCAAAGCTTTTATGTCACCTCTTTTATTTGCACCCTTTATTGTGTTTTCGTCTATTTTGTTGTCTGTTTCTCATAATGCTCTCTCACTCACTCTCTCCCTCATCCGCCCATCAGCCCACTAACCAGAACCGCCTCCCACCCATCATACTCTCATCTTTTAAGTCCACACTTCTTCCAGTAGATTAACTCTGTATTAAAGTGACGAAATGAAGCATGGTCAGTGTTTTCACTCCAGTACAGCCATCCAGGGCAGTATGAATACATTCCCTCAGCATTCCTTCAGACCGCCCCGCTATGCTCTTCACACGACACGAGGGAGTACGTGTAAATAAATAATATTTTAATATATTTATCCATTTCGAATTTTAGCATCTACATGTCAAACATGTTGCCCGTATACTGCAGTACTGTAAATCACAGGGCCTGAGCACAGACACCTTTAAATCGAGCAGGGCTGGCCGTAGGTACCCGTGAAGAGCAGACAGTCTGCGTTGGCCCCAAGCCCACTCTCTAACCCAGAGGCCGGCCACCGAGGTATAGAAGCACGCTGTTCCCGGTGCTAACAGTATTGCGCCGCTCACAAACAGCAACTTCATTAGGGAGCTATGCAGCCAGCCACAAACAGGAGGAGGGAGAGAGAAAAAACTGCATCACTCATCTGTGTAGTCAACAGTAATGATGTCAGAGCGATGGCTGCCAGCGTCTCAAACGACATTATACTGGAGAATTGATTCTGAGAGACAAACAGTTTGTGACTTGGAAAACAGAAAAACAGACGTTCTGGGCACAAACCTTTAGAGACTTTATGCATGTTGAGGCATTGCGTCTGTCTGTTTCTTTGAGTTTGTGAGAGAATTTGTGTTTGTGTGAAATGTTGCACTTTTTTAAACCACGTTGACATACTACAGTACACGTCTGGTTTTTACAGTTTACTTTCTGCTGTCTACTTACTGTCATGGTTGTTTTGACGGTATAAACAAAAGAAGGTTTAACTTAACTCAGAAACATCGGCTTGTTTATTTATAAAATATTCTATTTTCATTTTCATTTCAACTTGCCTCCTGATATTTATGTGCATGATTACTTTTTTGACGTTGTAAAGTAAAATTTGGCATCTGTGGGATGTTTTCAAAACAGATTTTAGATTTATTTTTCTTTTCTCAAAGAAATCCATCTCATACCAGATGTACATTTAATATCATTTACAGCTACGACAGTAAACTTACTAGCTAAATAGCCTAGAGTAGATTTGAACAAAGTGCATGTCAATTAAATGTACTGTAAAACATCAAATGAATTTAATACAATCGTTTCGTCCAACACATTTTTTGTGTGTGCCATTTTTGCCTCAGATAAAAATTTCTGAACAAGTATTTTTGGACTGTTTTAAGTAAAACAAATCGAGTGCTTAAGAAGCAAAATTATGCAAAGCTTTTAAAAGGCTTGTTTTAAGATATTGTTTTTCTTTAGCATAGTTAAATTTAAGAAACACGACTTTATGAAATAATTCTTATTTTATGAAGTGCATTGATTATTTTAAGCATGTTTTCATTTTTACAGGTTAAGTATTTTTGCAGTGTGTGAAATGTCCCCTACACGCACGCACGTTGGCAGGGCCAATGTATTTACCCAAGTTATTTTTGGAGCGACGGTGTTTGAAAATAAATCTGTAAAATTAATCAGCGCCGGTACAATGACACCACTATAAAAACCGACCCGAAAACTCCAGCTCATTTGAGGAGAGGTTATCTTAATTTATGATGTGTATATGTGGAGCTGAGAGGTGGCTCTCAAGCCGAGGGGTGTGTGCGCGCGTTTCGCACACAGCTCCCTGTGTTCCTGCACGAGACGCAGTAACACCCACAAGCACCCCGCGCGATCGCTCACGAGCGCACGCACAGCTCGACGCTCAACCGCGGCTATGTGAGCCGCTTTCTGTCAGCAAGGGCCTGGAAAGTCTAGCCGCCGTCGTTATGGATGATCTCGCTCGCTTCACGTATGTTGAAAAGGGGTTGTTGACCCCCTCTAAATTAGTTTGGAAATGAAGAATGCTGCTACCAGCGCTAGTCGGCTTTCCAACACTCGCTCACCTCATTTCACGGTTGCGCTAGCTGCGCGCGGTAGACAGATGGATTGCCAAGTCATTAATCAAAGGCGATCCGGGTTTTTTTTGCTTTCAGAAATGAAAAGGCATTTCTTTATTTATTTAGCGTGACAGTTTGGCGGCACGGGAGGCCAATACACTCATGTCTTATAATCTGCTTGTCAAAGCCAGTTAACCTTCTGAGTGAGAATTAAATACGAATTCAGCACTCAACCTATCAACACGTGCAACAGCAGCGCTGGCTGCGTGTTCGCAGAGATTGGAAACTACCTCTTGCGCGCTAGACTTAACGCTAAAACTGATTTAATAATGTCCAAAGTGGATAATTATGTCGTCTGATATAAAAGTTATGCTCGGTGTCCAAGTCTAGTTCTGGGAATCTGGTGGTGATATTCCACTCTACATAATCAAACTTGACTCGTTTTCACGTGGCGCGTAATAGTCATGGGATTCCAGTAAGAGGTTGCAGCTCTGCACTTACGTTATGTAGACATGCAGCCAAGAAGGAAACAATCAAAGTGGTTTGTCAGAGCTTTAATCACGTACTGTTAACAGTCGCCACTGTAGGGTCAGAGAGGGCAAGGGTTAAACTTCTTATGGGACTTGTAAGACACATTATTCCTTGGAGAGGCTTGATAGGGATTTCTAAACGGAAAATCTGCCTCCCTGTCGAGCCCCTCTGGTGGAGACACGGAGACTAGGGCTAGCGTGATTGCTCTCACGGTGACTTGCTCGCTCCAAGGGCCACTTTCACGTTGTAAACAGCTTCTCAGCCAAATGGATTGTTCAGTCTGCCCGCTGTTTACACGGGGGGCAATTACGTGTCGCTTAATTTCATGAAAACAGGGGCGTCTGAAGATAGGCATCACTGAAATGTGGCCTGATACAGCTGCGCTTGTAGCGCTCGGAGATACGCAGCTGAAATGTTCCAGATAACCGCTTTGTCGGTGGCCTGACTCTCCCAGCCTTCTCGCACCCCAGGCTCTTTCACCCCGTCTCTCTTCGGAGTTTATTTCTACATTCAGCATGTTGCTCAGTTTTTGAAGGAATAGTTCACCCAAAAATTAAAATGTTGTCATCCTTTGCTCACCCTCCAGTTGTTACAAACCTGTTACAAAAGTAGGACAAAATACTAATATGGGAGTCAGTGGTGACCCAAAATGGCTTAGTTACAAACTTTCATTAAAATATCTTCATTTGTGTTCAGCACAACAAAGAAATGTATACAGGTTTGTAACAACTGGAGGGTGAGCAATTGATGACAAAAATTTAATTTTGGTGTGAACTCTTCCATTAATTCTCATGCCATCCCAGATGTACACTCACCTAAAGGATTATTAGGAACACCTGTTCAATTTCTCATTAATGCAATTATCTAATCAACCAATCACATGGCAGTTGCTTCAATGCATTTAGGGGTGTGGTCCTGGTCAAGACAATCTCCTGAACTCCAAACTGAATGTCAGAATGGGAAAGAAAGGTGATTTAAGCAATTTTGAGCGTGGCATGGTTGTTGGTGCCAGACGGGCCGGTCTGAGTATTTCACAATCTGCTCAGTTACTGGGATTTTCACGCACAACCATTTCTAGGGTTTACAAAGAATGGTGTGAAAAGGGAAAAACATCCAGTATGCGGCAGTCCTGTGGGCGAAAATGCCTTGTTGATGCTAGAGGTCAGAGGAGAATGGGCCGACTGATTCAAGCTGATAGAAGAGCAACTTTGACTGAAATAACCACTCGTTACAACCGAGGTATGCAGCAAAGCATTTGTGAAGCCACAACACGCACAACCTTGAGGCAGATGGGCTACAACAGCAGAAGACCCCACCGGGTACCACTCATCTCCACTACAAATAGGAAAAAGAGGCTACAATTTGCACGAGCTCACCAAAATTGGACAGTTGAAGACTGGAAAAATGTTGCCTGGTCTGATGAGTCTCGATTTCTGTTGAGACATTCAAATGGTAGAGTCAGAATTTGGCGTAAACAGAATGAGAACATGGATCCATCATGCCTTGTTACCACTGTGCAGGCTGGTGGTGGTGGTGTAATGGTGTGGGGGATGTTTTCTTGGCACACTTTAGGCCCCTTAGTGCCAATTGGGCATCGTTTAAATGCCACGGCCTACCTGAGCATTGTTTCTGACCATGTCCATCCCTTTATGACCACCATGTACCCATCCTCTAATGGCTACTTCCAGCAGGATAATGCACCATGTCACAAAGCTCGAATCATTTCAAATTGGTTTCTTGAACATGACAATGAGTTCACTGTACTAGAATGGCCCCCACAGTCACCAGATCTCAACCCGATAGAACATCTTTGGGATGTGGTGGAACGGGAGCTTCGTGCCCTGGATGTGCATCCCACAAATCTCCATCAACTGCAAGATGCTATCCTATCAATATGGGCCAACATTTCTAAAGAATGCTTTCAGCACCTTGTTGAATCAATGCCACGTAGAATTAAGGCAGTTCTGAAGGCGAAAGGGGGTCAAACACCGTATTAGTATGGTGTTCCTAATAATCCTTTAGGTGAGTGTATATGACGTCGTTTATTCAGTTGAACACGAATGAATAATTGTATAAAAAACAAAATGCTATTTCTCAAGCACATTCATCCAAAAAGCGCATACATTTGTCTACTGTAACGTACTTCTGAGGTGAAATTGTAGGTTTGTGAGGGAAAACAATGACTGTTTTGAGCATAACAAGCAGAGCCGAAAAATATGGTGATGCGTTAACTTGAAATCCCAGTGGTTCTTGTGACTAGTTGATATTAAAGTGATAGTTCACCCAAAAAGAAAAATTCTCATCATTTACTCACCCTCTGGTCATTTCAAACCTGTATGACATTCTTTCTTTCGCAGAACACAAAAGAAGATATTTTGAAGAATGTTGTTAACTGGACCCCATTCACTTGCATGCATTGGTTTTGTGTACATACAGTAGAAGTGAATGAGGGCCAGTGCTGTTCGGTCATAAAGGTTTGAAATGATAGGAGGGTGAGTAAATGATGACATAATTTGCATTTTTGGGTGAACTATCACTTTAAGACAAGCAAGAACCAATGAGTAAATTATGAGAGAATTTTCATTTTTGGGGGAACTGTTTCTTTAAATTGTCTGTTTCTTGCTTCTGTTGTTTACAGTATTTGATGTTAATATTTTCATGGTACCGAACAATAATACATCCAATTTCTGTTACAACTAGATATCAGCACACTCTCTGACACTTGGCCAATCCTATCAGAGGACCATAACTTTTCGCTGTTTTTACCTGTGCATGTATTTTTTTCAGACACATCCAAGCTGCAGAATCCAAGTCGTAAACAATCAGTGTCCCGAAGCCTGAAACATCTTTTTCACTCTTCTAATAAATTTGTCAAGAGTCTTAAAAGGTAGTATCTTTGCTTTACCAAAAGTTAGCATTTTTAATTCACATTATGGATGAATATATTCAATGACTCTTGTTCTCAATGGGTTTTTCTCTGCCTTTTTCAGGGGAGTTTATATAGCGTCAGTGTTTTACCATAAGGACAATCTGCTAGTGACTAATGAGGATCAAATCCCCATCGTGGAGGTGGACGATTCATACAGCAGCTCCCTCATGCAAGACTTTCTGTGGTTTACCAAGGTATGCGAAAACATACACCCGACCACGACATTAAGCAGCGGAGAGGTCAGCGTGCAGATACCGCACCGGAGTAACGTGCGTTTTGTTAACGCTGAACTGAAACATACATTTTCTATGTTTTCGTAACAGATCCCTTTGACAAGTGTCAATATTTTGCTTGGTTTCTTCCAAATGCAGCCTGCGGTCAGCTTAACGTCCTAAATATATTCTGTCAAAGTGAACAGTCACCACAGTTTTGACGCTGTGCTGCGTGTTTGTAATTTGCCCATCATTACAAGGCTAAAGTGGTGTGAAGCAAAACGTAGAAAAAATATTAGGAAAATATAGCTCTTTGTCTGATGGCCAAATGTTTCTAAGTGAAGTTCTGATGTTGAAATTGAAGTTAAAATTATACTTGTGGAAGGCGTCTGTCTGTATTTTAAGCATTTGTGTCCGCATGTTTATTTAATAGTGTCTCCTAATAAGCAACTAAAAAAGAAAAGTTTGCACTCAGACTTTGATGTTGGCTCGGTTGACTTCTAAAAATACTCAAGGAAGAATGTAGCTTTACTCTAGATAGACATCACTCAGCAATGTTGCATTCATTCACAGACATTAAAATGACGTCGAGGAATGAAGTAAATAGCTTGCTCTAGTTTCTAGTTTGTGTGTGTGTGTGTTTTGCAGCTGTCCTGTATGTGGGAGGACGTCCGGTGGCTAAGACAGAGCTTGGCAGTCTCCACCTCTTCCTCTTCCACACTGCAGTCCAGACAGAAGATGCTGGCGGCCGCTGGCCAGCTGCAGGTCTGCCAACCCTGTGATTAGCCTTTGCTAACAATTTATCACCATAATGGGATTTGATCTGGGCACAAATTGAAATTGAGTGGCATAATCTCTTGTGTGGAATTCAGAGCAGCGCGTGTCTGTGTTTGAGCATATTTCATATCGTACAATTTTTTTTTACAAAAAGACATGTAAAATTTCTTCGCCGTACTCCACATTTAGTTAATCTGGGTTTACTTCTGTAGTCATTTGTAGATATTAATGGGAGGACTGTTCATTTAAATAAATGTTCCGGAGAACTTTCTTTTCATATCTTGGCTATTCCTTTATCCCTTTCCCAACAGAACCTGCTTGGCACCCACAACTTGGGCAGAGTCCACTATGAGCCCATTAAAGATCGCCATGGCAACGTGCTGCTCGTGACTGTAAGGGAGATGGACAGCCTCTATTCGTTTTTTAATGGGAAGTGGATGCAAGTATCCAAACTGCAGAGTCAGAGAAAGTCTCTTTCCACCCCTGAGGAACCCTATGCCCTGGACATACTCATCATCACCATACAGGTAACAACAGCGCAATTATCCCAAAGACCTCGGCAAGATCAGTTTTTCATCATTGTATGGGGGCATTTATTAGCGGTGCCCGCTAAGGCATGTACTGTAATGACCATTGCTATATAGATCATAAAAAAATATGACACGTTAAATTGTGCCATTTTGTTTCTAAGCAACTACGTTTACGTGACTGATAAAACTGTTGGACCGTGCATTACGTAGACTAGATCACCTGAGCCGTATCTAGGTGAGAGAATATCACAGAAACTCCTTTAATTTGGGCTAGTAAGCACCCATCATTTACGCCAAAGGAACTGTAAAGCAAATCCCTAGCAACCACCCAGGTGTCTCTAACAACTACATAGCAACACATTGGTGGCGAGTTTTTGCAAAGGCATGTTTTCATCAACACTAAATTTAAATTTAAATTTAGTGTTTATTGTTGTTTTGATTAAGGACATTCTGGCCTATCAGAGACGCAGTCAGCACCGGCTGTCGTCTGGTCTTTATCTGGGCTACCTGAAGCTCAGCAGCTCTGTGGATCAGATCAAGGTTTTGGTTCCTCAACGAATGCCCAACATGCTCTGCCACACCAAGATACGAGACAACTGGAATGTGTCAAGGTCAGCTTCAGGTTTTTAATATATTTTACTATTAAAAGAAAATTCACATTTTTTTGTGCCTTTCTCGCTCTACTTGATAAATCTTGTGAGTACTTAGTTCACGATAGGTTAGTATTATAATATTTTGAGAAAAATAAATAAAACATGAACAATTTTCAATATACAGTATTATTTGTTTTTGTTGTATATTTGCCATTAGAATCCAAGGTTTAATTAAACCTTCTGTAAGTAAATTAATAAAAAATGGAATAGGTCTTTCACAGAAAAATAAAACCGAATTTTAACATAATTAAGAAAGGAATTGTAAAACCTAAATTTAATGAAGTAAAATCACAAAATGAAAAAACATTTATGTTGACACAGGTCACATGTTGCCAACTAATAAGATTAAACTGACGTCATTTTGTAAATAGAATTGCCTAGCGTTAAAATACTTATCATACATTTTTATCATGATATATTGTGCCACGATATCTTGTTACACCAAGTGGCGCAAAAATGGGGTATGCAGTACATGCGGTGCATAGGGGCGCCGCACAAGGGGGGGCACCATTGTGCCAAAATATTATTTGAAGTTTTTTTATAAAACGTAATTATATAATACGTTAATTATATACAATTATATAACACGTTTTAGTTTCATTTTGTCTAGCATTTTAAACGAGTTCAGCAAATATATTTTATTTAATCAAGTTATTATGTCAACTGCTCACTCTGTGACAGTCACGTGACCAAATGGATCGAGCAAAGAAACATGCCGAGGCACAAAACAGAACAAGAAAATCAAGTTAATTGACAAGTAAAATGAGGATAACAATGTGCAAGCGGATAAATATTGGTATATCATTTCATCTCTGTAAATCTTTAAGTTATTTAACGTTGCCAGAGAGGTAGTTCATATCATTATATATTATATATTCACGTTAATATCAGTTCACCTCCACATATCTCTGTCGCTTATAATCTATGTTTGTGAATGAGCTTTATACTGTAATTACATTCGGGAGAGTCTGAGAAGGTTGTTTGACATTGTCAGAATGACAGAGACAAGAGCGCAAAATAACTTTTGTTAATAAAAAAAATTATTCGTTCAATGTGAGTTTGTCTTTGTTTTACTTTAATGATGTTGTGTTTTCGTTAAATATGAGCCACAAACTAAAAAGTTTAAAGTTAGGGGAAAATCCTTTTATTTATTTGTGTTATAGGCTAATGTATGTTATCCATCATTTTATTATAAAGTTTCAGTAAAAGTATGTTTAACATAGGCTACCATATTGATGTGTTTTCATTAAATATTAATGAACCACAAACTAAGCATTCGTTTTAAAGTAAGTGGGAAAAAAAACAAAGATCTTTTGTTTATTTGTGTTATACAACACGAGTATGTCATGTCATACGTCAAAACTGATCTCGCATACCCCTCAGAAAATGTGCAGTTGCGCCCCTAGTTACACCCCCTAAAAAGTACCAAGATAAAACAAGATCTTGACTTCTTATGAAAGTCACTCACAATGGACATCCAGTTTAAAACCTATAGCACGACATAAGTGAATATTTCTGATTGGTAAAATGAATAAATGCAGCCGAAGCAAGTGTGCCTGAGAAGATTGAAATATGCCTGAACTCAGTGTCGGGCTCCCCCTCACCGCAGGCTTACATAGTTTCTTGACACCACCATTTTTTAAGTCAAAACAAAACTGCTATTTGTTTTTGTTCGGTAAAGGAGCTATTTATTTATTTTCATCTAGGGTCATGATGTTGACCTTGGTAGCCTGGTAGAGACAGGGAGTGTATTATCCTGCTACTCTGTGTGGTAGTAAAACTAAATTTACTACGGGGCTGGACTGTGCGAGTCAGTGGGAGGCTCACACAGGATGATGCCCACTCACGGCTCGAGGAAAACCTCTGGAGCAAAGAAATTCTCTCTTTTCCCCCCCATTAACCAGCCCTCCAGACAGTAGCCTTGAGGCCGTCCTTGAGACTAAGACCATTAAGCTCCTGTTTGCTCCAACATGAACTGTGAGTTCTGTGAGCTGATGCCTTATACCTTCTCACAGTCAGAGAAATTGAAAGTAAGCTTAGTGAAAGAAAGTAGAGTGTTAGGCACTGATAGTCTCAGTCACCATTTACTTTCATTGCATATTTTTCCTTACAATGAAAGTGAATGGCGACTGAGGCTGTCAGACCCTTATATTCTGCCTAGCATCTCTTTTTGAGTTCTGCAAAAGAAACAAAGACATTAGAATTCGAAATGAATTGTGAGGCTGTTTAAAAAACTGGGTGATGTCATTTTTATATTGGGGTGCGCTGTCTCTTTAAATGTCAGACCTAAGACAGCAGCTGTGCCATCCCGCAAGCCTTTGGAACCAACTGGAACGCCACTCAAGTCGATTGCACCTCTGGAAACAGTGATATAGAAGTGTGTGTGTGTGTATTTTGACTGAATACTGTCTCTTCTCTCTCAGGGATGAGTGGGAATGGCTGCAGTCTCTGTCTGGCCCTGTGGAGGTGGAAGGCACAGAGCAGACTACAGACTGCCTCCTTTACTCTGAGCTCCAGATGGCTATTAGGAGTCTGCTGCACCAGATCAATCTACCTCTCCACCAGGTACTGCTGGCTATAGGACACTATCCACTTCACTACGGAACAATGGAAAAAGAACAAACAGAGCCAGTGTATACACATCTAGAGATGTGCAATCCATCAAAAGAGCTCTGTGTTTCCCAACGATATTATACAACGTTGTCTCTGAGAGAAACTTTAGAAAGATTGCTGTTTGAACAGAAAAATGTGAATTTGAACAGCACACAGTTTAGAAGTCTTAAGCTGTCTACTGTACACTACATTTACCAATACGCTTACAAAAATTTGGTATAGTTTCTACCATAGCTACAGCAGTATTTAATATAGTAAATCTGGTAGTCATGCACATTTTGAGGTCATTTAGTTAGTTACTTAAATACTAAAGGCTTGTCCACACCGGGACGATAATCGCGTGCGTTTATCGTCGACCTTTAACGCCTCGTGACTAAACAAAGGGCGCCAATGTGACACAATCTGGCACACCGACGTGCAAAACGGCAGGCATTTTAAAAAATTCTCATTTTTTTGTTTGACGTGCCGCGGTAAAAACTGGCCGACCAATTAGATTGGCGCTTTTGTTCACGTGCCTGGAGCTGCTGAAGTTACAGTAAAACACGACTTGGTGGCGCTCAAGCGCAAAACGGTCTTGCTGAGCACACATTGACGAAGAGGAAGCAAGATGAATTCTTCTTCTGTGTGACAAGCGAGCATCAGAAGCATAAAGTTGCGCAGCGCCACCTCGTGTACCGGGGTTTTTCTGTTTTTCATTAAGCACCATGTATGTCAGGGAGTGAATTTGCACGCTCACTCGGCTCATCGCCAGTGAAAATCGTTTGGTTTTGAACGCCGAAAAACGTCTCGAAAAATTCTGGCGATAAGAGCATGCGATATCGTCCCGGTGTGTACAAGTCTTAAGGCTGTTGAAAGAGAGATTTATTAAGTGCAAAGGTTCTGTAAACCTTGGAGAACTCAGGAAGCTACAGCATTAAGAAATAGATGAGAGTCAGAAAAAGATGATTGTTTTATCCACCACAGGCATTGTAGATATGTAACAGATGTAGATAGAGAGAGAGATGGATGCATGAATAGATGGATGGATGTATAGTGGAAACGGATGGATGGTTGGATGGATGGATACGGATGGATAAATAGATAGACGGACGGATGGATGGATGGATAGATAAATAGATAGAAAGAGAGATGGATGGATGTATAGTGGATACGGATGGATAAATAGATAAGACGGACCGACGGACGGACAGACATACAGATAGATGGATAGAAGGATAGATAGATTGAGAGAGAGAACAATGGACTGATGGATGGATGGATAGATATAGATGAATGGCTATAGATGGGTGGATGGATGGATGTATAGTGGATACGGAGGGTTGGTTGGATGGATAGGTAAATAGATAGACAGACGGACAGACAGACAGACAGATAGAGAGAGAGAGAACGATGGATGGATGGATATCGATGGATGGATAGATGGAAGAATGGATGGATATGGTTTGAGAGAGAGAGAGAGAGAGAGAGAGAGAGATTATAAGGAAATGCTGTAGTACTTTGCGGAGTTGACAATAATTGTGTCAAATGTATTATCTTTATGGTTATCATGGTAAATATTTGTCAGAGTAACTTAATTTCAGTGTTGTTTTTGTGTGCATTATGGGTTTTGGGATTTTTGCTCACTGCTCACTACTTAATGATGGCATGACATTGTTACCCTCTGACCCCCACATGGATTAAAGTCTGCTCGTGTGTGTGTGTGTGTGTGTCCTCCACAGGCCAAGCACTTCCGTCTCTACACACACGAGGTGCTGGAGCTGGGTCACAATGTGTCCTTTCTTCTGCTGCTGCCCGCCTCAGACGACGTTTGCTCTGCCCCGGGACAGACCAACCCCTACACACCACACTCGGGGTTCCTCAACCTCCCTCTTCAAATGTTTGAGCTCGGTACACTGGCTTCTGTTTCAAGCCCTACAATATTAGCTCAGTTGGCCTTATAAAAATCCACAGATTCCTTCCCCCTCCCTCTCCCGCCACTGCCCCCAGTCACACTCCCTCAGGACCTCTAGTAAATCAGGCAGACACACACACATACAGACATCAGCGGGGTGGCGGTGCGCACTGCGGCTAGCCAAACAGCCCCCACCACCCGCCGTTCTGCCCAGTCTGCGTAAAATAAGGAAAGGTTAAACAAGTAATCAATATTGCAATCCAATAAAATTTGCTTTAAAGAATGCACGATCGCTTTCTTTGAAATAACAGGGGGGGTTTTTTCGTGCCGCTTGGTAGCTTATTCAGCTGCTGTTTCGAGCAACTTTTAAACGATATACCGTGAGGTAGTTTCTACCCAAACACCATACACTTGTAAACCACCCACAGATTTCCATTACAACCACGTCTTTTAAAAAGATTCGTCAGTGTTTTTGGGACATTAATGATAACCCTCCTAGGGTCTCAATTTCACACGGCACGCCACCCAGTCAAGTCAATTTGAGAAGTGCAATAACATCACACTATCATTGCCCTTATGAGACGGTGTCAATTACTAACTATAGCATTCATCTTTTCGTTCTACAGTTCACTTTTGTTCATACAAGGAAAAATTCATCAGCCTGTACTGTCGGCTGTCCTCTGTGCTGGACCTGGATGCTCTGATTACCCAGCAGGCCTTTAGAGAAGCCATCACAGACTCAGAGGTGTCCACAGCCAAACAGAGGCACCAGCACATATTGGACTACATTCAGGTATGAGGTTTTGAGTTTGATTCATATGTTTTGTCTAGAAAGGACACAACCAACGTGCTTCATAACAAACTTATTCCTTCCCTAATATGGAAAACATTTTATTGCATTACATTAATTTGGTAGTATTTTTATTTTGGCCCTTCGTGAAGGATGCTTTATCCCTTTTGCCCAAAATGCTCTGCTTTTACCTATTAATCAGGTCTTCTTTCTAAATAAATGCAATAATTTCACAGAATCGCATTTGCAAATTTAAATTGTTTACATATTAGCTCACATTACAGCAAATGCAAACCTTAGTCATCGCACACAATGACCTCATGGATTAGGACAATTTGGCACTACATAGCGACAAACAATGTTTAGGAAAGCGCTGTGGTGATGTTAGTTGCTAACATTGAATGTTTTGGGATTAAAAAATCAAAAGGGCCTTTTCCCCAGGGGTTCTGAAATAAAGCCTAACCGCTTCATTCCCCTTTATTAGCAGCGCTCACGTCGTCTTGGTTACTTTCAGCAATACATCAGCGTGTTTCGATCTCTAGAATCGCGCGTGTAATCCCAGCCGCTTGGGAGTGTTGGAAACATCAAACTACAAAAACAATTTAAGCTAATAATCCAATTAGGATAGTTTATTGATGTCATAAAGCATAACTACTAGACGTATAAACTGTAAAACAAGTTGTTTTTCTTGTGTCGAAATTTCAATAACAGCTCAGCAGACTCTCACAATTCGACTTGAAAGGGAGGCGTGTGTTAAGCGCGCCGGTCTGAAAGAATCCCTCTTCGCCACCCCGGTCTGGACTATTAATTGAGATTGACCACAAAACCACAAGAGTGTTTGTGTGATGTCAGGTCCAAGAGGCCCTGGAAAAAAGAGGCGCGCTAACCACAGATTACACAGCGCCTGAGAGCGGCCAGGGGAAAAAATAATACCGATCGATGAGTGTGACTGCGCCACTGTGCGCGGCTGAGCAATGTGGCATCAATTAGCTCGAAAACCGTAATGTTCCAGGAGGCGGCGAACGAGAAAGCGTCTGTCACACTGGCACGTCGCTGGAAAGGGCTTGGGGTTCTGCTCTCGTGTGAGGTCCTGTCAGAGAGCTTACTGACGGACCGCAAAACACACTTTTCGAACGCTTGCGGCGGGGGTCATTATGCGACACCTGTATGCATTGATTTATTTATTTTAGGTTAAATACAACAATCCTTCGAATGAGTGGACTCAGCTACTGTTGGATCTGGTATTACTCGCATAATCTGAACCATTGTTTACTACACGGCACATCATAATCAATGGACAATTGACAAGCACAAATAATTGAACAACTCTGTGGGCACTTCTGACTTTTATTTGCATAGAAATTAGTTTTTTGGTGGTGTTTGCTCTGTAAGTGACTGTAAGTGTAAATATTCTCTGCATTCCAATGAGGAAGATGCTGGTTTTGTGCAAAACGGCTCGATTGTTCAGCGAATTCGCCCCTGGGGCTGATATAAGCCACGCTCTCTATTTCGGCTTATTTTCCCCTAATTTGTTGCAATATGCCCCAGCCAGCAACATCAGCCAAACACTTATTAGACGGTCTATTTCGCAACCTAAAGAGACTCGTATTATGGCCCCTGTCATACTGGAGTCCCCTCTTTGTCGTTAGAAGCCCGGCATATTTTCCAAAGGAGTCATCTTGCGGTGTCAGAACCCATTCCCATAAGCCGGATCTCGCATGGCATTTGCTAGAAAGAGCTCGGATTGCACTTTTTTTGTCTAGCCCGCTTCATTTTTGTTCGGCCTTTTTCCTTCCAATTTGAAATGAGCTCCTTGTAAATACAATTGCTATAGTAGGTCTCAGGGATGGAAAATATGAAAGCAGTAGTTGTGAAGATTCACTGCATGGAACTTAACAGCTCTGATTGAAAACACATTATAGTTTTATTCTGCACGCTAAATGGAAGCAACATGTACGATTCGGCTCTGATGTGACGGGCGGACGGAGAGAGATGACATGAAATAAATTACAATATTAGTCGCGGTCGCGTCCCTTCGGATTTCGCAACACGTTTCTCCGGCATCCTTTGAAGCTTTTGTGTCATGCGTTTTAATGGTTTTGAAAAGCTTTGTGTTCAAAGCGGATGGATTGTCTGTGTGAGAAAAAGTCTGTGATTTCCATTTATATAGTATCAACAATGAAAATATACGCATTGCATTCAAAACAACTTATTGGCAGCATTGCTGATGGAATAACTCTTTCTTTCACCGTTCTGTTTGTTTTTGTATTCAAAGCAATTGGACGAGATGTGGCGCGACGTCCGGTGGATCACCAATGCCCTACAGTGCGCCCGCTATAAACAGTCTCTCGGTTGGGTGCCTATCACCTGGCTGGTGGATGTCAGCGTGGAGCCACTTGTCCAGAAGAACGACTCCACATCCTCTAACACAGACTACGTTCCCACCCCCTCCCCGTCTCCAGAGATGAGAAGAAAGGGCACGATTGGTAAATGCAAAGGTTTTTCAATGGCTATGATTTATCTAGGGATACGTTTTTGTGCTGGTGACTGCACATCTGCGTCTCAGTGAAATGTTTTTTTTATATATATTTTTGAGCTGGTTGTTTTCAGATCATAAAGGAAAACACCAAAAAACAAATCAATTCATTTTGGTAATTATAATACAACATTAGTTCAAAATATTTGCTATTATAGCAATAAGCCAATAGAGGCACTGCATTACAGTAATTATAGTTTAAGGGATAGTACACCCAAAAATATGGCTCCTCCATGGCAAAATTATCTACTTAAAATGTTTAAATTACAACGAAATGATGAGCTTATTTTTTCAAGCCATGTCTATTGTAGAATCCCAGCCAGGCTCTGATGAGGAGGGCTGCTCGGAGGTCTTTCTCCCCACGGACAGCGACTATGACTCCAGTGACGCCTTGAGCCCCCGTGAACTGGACCTGGTGTATTCCTCAGCCCAGGATCTCTCTCATCAATCTGCACATGTTCTCAGCGGCAGCGCTCCAGATGTGCTTCAGATGCATGATCTCAAATACAGCGCGTGCTCCGAGTCCATCCTGGAGACCGATTCCTGCGCCAAGGACATGGAGGACCTGTCGCTGTCCTCGTATTCCGTAAAGTCCGGGGACAAACCGTCTCGCTGCAAGTTCCTGGCCGACCCCCCGATGAAACGCAAGCTGCTCTCCAAAAGCCACCCTCAGAGGAGTTACTTCAGCGGGCCGCATCGCTGGCTACGCGTGCAAAGCGAGAGCCGCACTCCATCGCTCTCTGAAGGCATCTACACCAGACAGAGCGATATGGAGCTACCGCTGGAATCGCCCCTGCCGCACTCTCCCACTACCTCCTACAGTTTGGACGAGTACAGGGCGACGTACAGGGAGAGCAAACCCAACATCCGCAGGATCTTCGTGGAGTCGTGCAGCGAGACTTCGCCCAGCAGAGACTGGGAGGAGAAGGTGACGACAGGGGCTACCGCAGGAGAGCCTGGAGCGGGATATGGCACCGGCGCGGAAGCTCAGGACTTGGACTCGGACGAGCTTACGAACGAACAAGTGTCAGAGATCCTCAGCAGCGCTCTTTAGAAGGGTTTGATGCGCGTTCATCTCACCACCTGTATTGCCTCCAAAACTACCCCTCGCCTCCAGAACTATACTGTACAACACAATACAACTCACAGTTGTAGCGAGGGAACCCTTAGCCTAATCAATTCTTGCGTCCTCTCTGTAGAGCATTCAGGAGGATGTGAAGTTGCAGGTCAACTTTGTGGGACTCATAAACCATGGCTCTGACTGTTAAAATGCTGATTATTAATGCAACCTGAATTAAAGCACTGCTTTTCCTCAGAACTTGAAATCTCCTAAGACTGTAGAGCGCAGTAGTGACCGCCCGCTTGGTTTTGGAAGTGTCGTTTCTTCGTTCATTTTCACCATAGTGATTTCTAAAAAGAAGCTTTGAACCAGATCTGTCAGCCCAGATATGCATAACAATTCCGAATTGAATTTGAAGCCAAAAAGCAGAATGATTTTATTCATGGTTTAATTTTAAACCATTTGCTTAAAGGGGTCATATGATAGGGCTAAAACTAATATTATCGTTTGTTTTAGATGTAATGCAATGTGTATACACGATTTAAGGTTAAAAAACGCTGTATTTTCCACATACCGTGCATGTTTGTATCTCCTCTTTGCCCCGCCTCTCTGAAACGCGGGGATTTTTTACAAAGCTCATCGCTCTGACAAGCGAGGTGTGCTATGATTGGCCAGTTAACCAGTGCGTAGTGATTGGTCGAATACTGCAAGTTTGAGATGGAAATGTAACGCCTCTTACCATATTTGGAACATCAGGTTCCAAAGCAATTGTACTGACAGGTACGCCCATCTTACTTGCGTATACATTTGGGCGGTCTTAGTGGGTGTGGTTACACGAGGCATTTAAGGCAGGTCTAGGTGAGCATTCGCCTTTAGATAGAATGCATCTTTTGTTCACACACTTTATTTTTTGCAATTTTACGTGTCTAATACATGCATGGGCAACACACCAAAGACACAGAAAAACACGTATTAGCGCCATATGACCCCTTTAATATATATAGATAATACTGTAGGCTACATAGTATAGATTTTTTAATGATGTTGAAAATCAATCGATTATTTTATGGGTTAAAAAACTAAAATCTGTTATTGAGCAAGAACATAGACAATGGCAATGTCAGATGTGTTTCAACACGAAATTGAGTACCTAAAGAAACTTGCAATTTTATATTTCAAACAGAGGTGGCGATAGAGAATTAAAAGTTATGGATTGCGGTTGCATTGCTAAATATTGTCACAAAAGGTAAATTTCGCTATGCAGAAAATATTATGGTATTTTACTTCCAGAACTATGCGGTTGTGCTCTATTCTGGTGTTTTTAGGTGAAGGGTGGAGTTAGATAACTTAGCAGTTGAATTTCAGTTTGCAGTTGTATGACAGGTGTATGATTTAGTTTTACTCACTTTAAATGGTATACTTTATTATTGAAGTATAAACGCAACCCCGTCACATTGCATGTTTTTATTGGAGTGTTTATCAGTGTTCAGAAACGACAGGTGTGCGAAAGACTGCAGTAAGTTTTACGCTTGTCTTTACTTCCACAAATGAGAGCCCTTCAAAAGTTAGTTTCAGGGAAAGAGGGTGTGACAATTGTTTCCAAACTCTACAGCATACAACACAATAACTGCTCTATCCGAAATCGTTTTATTGAATTGTGCATTGTTTACCTTTTGATGGCGGTTTGTGGTGTGCGATTGTTCACGTTTGAAGATTAATTGTAATGAATTTGTTTCTGTTCTTATTTATGATGGGTAACCCACTTATATAATGGAATTGAAAACCACTTGTTTTACAGGTTGGTGTGGGGACTGAATTTTTAATTTGGATGTTCATCCCACACCTTTTACTAGAATGACAACCCGGTATCATGAATTGCGTATAAATAACACGCTGTTGCATTATCGTGAAATACGTACGCCAAAATTCGATTTTGCGTGCATATGATACGCCAATGTTTGCCTGCACCTCGCTGGAGAGCAGCCATTTTGAAACGTACATGAAGAGGAAACACTGAATTAATTAAAATAATACTGTTAGGTTTAGAGTAGAGGTTATAATATGCACGCACGCTAACATTAGGTTTAGGGTTTGGGTTAGGGGACAGGTTAATAAGACAAATTTCCGGTTAATATGCACGCGCCCTAAATTGGCGTATCATATGCACGCAAAAATAGGCGTATTTATGCACGCAAAATCGAACTTTGGCGTTCGTATTTCACGTGCAACGCGCGTGTTTGTTATTTGTACGCAATTCATGAGACTGGGCTCAGAATGAGGTAGTTTAATTGCTGGATTGTTTGAATTGGACCACTTTTGACCTTTTAAAAGAAAATTTTATTTGCTTTTATTTCCTTATTTGCTTTTTTTGCAAATTTGTGCCACTTTATAAAAAAAAAACATAAGAAGGGTATTTGGATGATTTGAAAGTAGATTATTCATTTTACGTTAAATTTACATTCATTCTAAGTAAAGCCATATATATTTTGTCACACAATTCATTTAAACTATATTACAGTCATTTTGCAATTATTTCTTCTCCCGAAAACAAATCAGTGTGAATGTATTTATTCACAGTAATCCATATGCCCTAAAAGATTATTAAGCAAAACCTTATTTTTTCGAATGAAAAGGGCAGCTTACGCAAGCAACATTGTGAAGTGTCTGTTGCTGTTTCAACAATTTGTTGTTTGTAGTGCGGGCTTTTTCTTTGTAAACCAATATTTGCACAAAATGTTCATAGATTTCCAAAAATATGCCGCATCTGAACGTTTTCCACGGAAGGACTGTATAAATTTCATCTTCCATGTTAAATGTACAGTGACGTCAGCTGGTGCTCAAAATCCTGTGGGTAAAATGCACTGCACCGCGTTTGGGCCCAGTTCTTTATGCATTTAACACAACCCCGGTGATGAAGCATTATACCACACCTTATGTATTCCAGATAAACGATTAAACTTTTTGCAACTGGCATTGAGGGTATTGTTAAATTATGAGTATATTTGTCTTGATACCTTTATACTGTGCACATTGCAAGCCAAAACAATTGAGAAGCATCATATCTGTATATTTTTGCATTATGCATTTATTGATCGAAATAATATATTTCAGTATTGTATTTTTGATGGTTAGTCCCATGTCATATAAGTTTTGTTGTTTTGTAACTTGTTTGCTTTTTGTGATGCCATTTGAATATGACGCTGTGACAGATGTGTTTTGAGTCATAAAAGAATAAAAACTCTGTAAATATGATATGCTTTTGCGCTGTTCAATGTATTCTAATTGTCCATTTGCGTTATCTCAAGTAGATGTTTTTTATGTTCTTTAAATTTTCATTTCTGAATTAAGTGCATTTTTTATTATTTTAGGTGTAGGCTACTATAGTAAAGTGACACAAACCTTGGTTTACAACGCTGCACGTTAAACAAGACGAAAAACAAATTCTTTTCTCTGCATGTTCGTATTTAAAACTTGAACCGAGCGCGTGATAGCAACAGTGAAACCGTAACTTTCAAATCGAGCGTTCAAATTGCTCTCTTGTTAGAGCATCAAAGGTCTTCACAGGGAACTAAACAAAAACAAATGACATTTTTATCTAGCTGGCTCATGAAAGAATCGGGAATATTTGGACCTCAGGCTGGGAGGGCTTTTGATCCATCATTAAGATTAAGTGAACTTCAGAGTGAGAGGTGCATTAAGCGCGAGACATTGATGGTCACGGATGCGCGACTGCTCTTGCGCAGATATTTCTACAAGAATCAAAGGCCAGACACGTGAGTCTCACCATGAGAACAGTGTGTATACGTTGGAAATAACCTCAAACCTTGGCAGAGGATGCTGTCAATGATATGATCTGTTGATTAAATTCGGAATGACGCAATGTTCTCTATTCTCAGCGAAAATTGACAAAAGCCAGTTTGAATATGGCCTTTAATCCAGTGCGATGTGTCCCAACTCCTATTACCAGACACTTCCATGGTAACCACTGTAACACAGTAAAACAGTCATTGGTACAAATTGCATGCTCGAATGCGTCATTTATACAGGAATACAGAAATACATCTACTCAGCCACATAGGTCAAGGTCCTCGGTGTGAGTGACACTTAATACTAAGACAGCATGGCCACTGTTCATCACAAATGCATTAATCAGTTTTATGTTCATAGGACCTTGAAATACACAGCATACCTCTTTATTTGGCTCTCAGAAATGTCTTTGTTTGGTCCTGCGTTCTGTAATTCTATCCAGCGGATGGGCCATTTTTAAGGACCAGTGATCCCTTCGTCACTACAGACGGTTGGCAAGCTTATCTCAAAAACATAATTTCAGACCACTTCCTTTCTTTTAAATAAGAACTCGCATTCTGCTGGCGCCGGACGTTCACGGACACAAGACACAAGCAATCCAGAAAATTGCTCTAAGGTCAATTTAAACGTTAAAGAGGAGCACAGGAATATCATAGGAGATGTGGAACTTGAAACTTGTTCTTTTTTCTTCTGGGGTATCTGAGTGCAACTTGGACATCAAAACAAAAGTTAGACGTTGGCACAGCCTGTTTTAACTGAACAGTGGCACATTTTCTGTTTATTTCATTAACATTTCAGGGTGTGCTTTTGAAAAAGACAAAAAATGTTTAAACGTTATTTTTCTTGCACACATATATGCAACCCAATATATAAACGAATCTAAAAATTCAAGCGAAACCTTTATATCATCATACTTTTGTTAGGTAACTGTTTAAAATACAAGGGTCAGGTTGGGAAAGGTTTTCACACGTATTATTTATTGTGATTTTATATAATTTATTCATTAAATTTATGATTTTATATAGTTATGTTTTATCATATTTTAACGGTTTGCTTTTTATTATTTGTTTTGTGTTTCATGATTGTTTTGCATTTTACTGAAAAGCAATACAATAGGCTATAGATGTTCCCATTGTGACAATATATCCAAATTTCTCCCCATAATTCCAAATCATTCATTTCTTAACATAAAAATGAACATTTTACAGATTTTAACATTAGTAGTGATTAAAATGACACTTTGTTTGGTTTGAATTGAAATAACCCACCGTTACAGAGACTCGTTTCTTACTGCCATGCAAGTCTGCGCGCACCAGCAGAGGGCGATCAACGACGATAGACAGCACTCTGGACCCGTTATATCCCACCCACCCCCACACCCCTCACAGCCATCCCACCCCCTCCCTAAATAGAAGGAGGTGTCGTGGAGCTCTGGCAACAGACCCACAATTGAGAATGGGTCTTTGGGTTCTGTCGCGACCCTTGAGGATAAATCAGACGAGCCAGGTGATTCTCAGTTCGGCGCCCATCACCAGTAACCATGCAGATCCTCAGACCTCAGGACTCCGGATTCAGATGCGAGGAACCGAGTGTGTACACACGCCCGAGAGCGCAAAGCGGAGACCGGGTCCGCCTGCACGTCTGATGCTGTCATGAGCCCATTTGCAGATGGAAAGCCGTGCGTAAAAGCAGAACCAGGAGTCCAAAAGACGCGCGTCATGACCATAAAGTAGCTCGACACACCGTTTTCGGATTTCTGTCTGCATTTCTCTGATTATGCATTTGTGCAGCGGTTTGAATTGAACAAACAGTTTTGTAAGGAGATCATTCGTGGAGAGATCACCGCAGCCGCTGCGCGCACCGGAGTTTGCGCGCACACATCTCGCCAAAAACTCAAGCAAACAGTCAAGCGCAAGGATTAATCTAAAATCTGACATCCATAACTGAAAGATGGATAACGTGCCATATTATCTGTCAGTCTATGTACTAATTTTCTCCCTCGGATTTAGGATAGAAGAAGGGATGTGCCAACATTACTACCTCCTCCGTCCCAGCGACAGTCTCCCTATAGTGGAGCTCAAGGAGGACCCGGACCCCATATTGGACCCTAAAGAGAAAGATCTGAACGAAACCGAACTCAGAGCCATAATGGGCAGTCACTTCGACCAGAACTTTATGTCTATAACTCCACCCGAGGACAAATACGCAGGACTCGACGACCTGAACGAATCGGAACTCACGAAGCTGCGTCCCACCGGCACCATGCCCAAAGACATCAAAGCGATGGAGTTCGAGATCCAGCATGGTAAAAAACACAAGCCCAGTAGGAAACTCAGAAGAAGGCTTCAGCTTTGGCTGTGGAACTATACTTTCTGTCCGGTGGTGCATACATGGCAGGACTTGGGGGGCAGATTCTGGCCCCGTTATGTGAAGGTGGGCAGCTGCTACAGTAAAAGGTCTTGTTCGTTTCCAGAAGGGATGGTTTGCAAACCTGCCAAATCTACCCATTTTACAGTTTTGAGATGGAGGTGCGTGAGAAAGGGTGGACTCAAATGCTCTTGGATACCAATTCAGTACCCCATTATTTCAGAGTGCAAATGCTCCTGTCCGAACTGAAATAAGCTACAGGCTCATTTTCACATGCACTGTCTAATGTGGGAATGTATTATGTATATGTTGTGCCATTTTAGGTGACACTTTACATTGGTGTTCATGTTACTGTTCAATTACAGAAGTTAAGTATGGACTTAATTCTTTTGTGGGGCTGCTTGTCATCATATGGTTATTTGTCTTTACTATAGTAATAATTACAGGAACATGCGTGACATGGACACAGTAATGTAAAGTGGTACTCGATTCATTTGTAAAGAAAAAAAGGTCAGTATTTGCCTACAATAATTACTATTGTCTACTGTAATTGCTAAGCATCATGTTGTTCTAATGTAACTCTATACATATTTATGTCAAAGAAGATTTCGCATTGCGGAAAATCAAAGTGCTATTGAAGGAATTCCAAGCCTTTTCCATTATTCGGAAAAAAACTTTATCTTTATACACCTCAGACTGGAGAATATAGATTACAGTCTCGGTGAGCTGTAAATATAAGGGGAATGGAAAATAACTGCTCATGTAAATTAAATAAAGAAACGTCTATTTATTCTTTATGTTCAACATGTAGTCCAAATGCATTTAAAATAAAACCACTGAAAATGCCATGAACTGTTTTTGCTTCTTTCACACTACTAATACATACACTTGTATTTCTGATACCTCACACCAACTGCACACACACTATAAAATTCCCCGGTGGCTATTTATAAAGACCGGATGTGATGTTAATTGAGGTGATATTATTTTAATTTGACTTATGAAGTCAAGTCTGGATGGTAATGGACAATCAGTGATTCGTATTCCTCAGAGGGAGTGGATCAGTTACTTTGTTTTTTTCCCTCAGAGACGCCGTTCTGTCCTTAGACAGTCTGAAGGGTCTTTGTAAAAGGATTAAAAGTTAAAGACCTTCATTTTCAGATTCTTTCATTTAATCTGTGTGGCGCCTGAAACACATGCTGGATGGATGATCACATGTAAAACCTTCTCTGCTCTGTCTGCTGCTTTAAGTCTATTGGCATCAAAAGCACAACTTGACCTCGGAAAGGAATGAAGATACTAAAGTTCCATTCTATATCGATTAAGTTTAAGCCTGTTATTTGACAAACGTCACTTTGAAAGCGTTTGATTTTAGTCCCATTTTTCAACTTGTGAATGCATTCTGAAGACATTTGTAAGATTGGACTGTTACATTATTTTGCAGGGAAATCTTTGAGGCTCACCGACTTACCGTAAAGCTGGAGAGTTAAGAGTGAACATGAGATGGATCACGCAAAGTTATTCATGCTATAATGTAGCGGTTTACATTTACGCATTACGCTTTTATCTAAAACGACTTACATTGCATTGTATTATACAGTTAATATACAGTTAGAACAATTGCTTTCTATCCAAAATAAAAGCACGCTGCGTGCCATAAGTCTGCTTGTATAGAATAAAATAGCCCTAGTTAGGTTGCTTGCTCATAAAAATACAGTTCACATTTAGTTTTCCACAGTAAGTACTTGAAGATAACATCTGTATGTTATTTCTAAAGCTCTTTGCAAAGTTTCTAATATGCTTAGTAAGCTTTCTCCTTTCTTCTTCTTTTTTTTGGTGTGCATTTTCCACATTTTTTCCACACAGGGTGCACAAACACCAGCTTAATGTACCTCACTCCACAATCTTCAAACTTAACACTCACAGATGCTCAGAAACATCCTGTTTTATCGTCCTCTGGGCATCCCGTCCCAGGAGACACAACTGGAAACTTCATCTCACACAGTACCGTGCCACCCAAGTTCTGGAGTCCATCCAGCATCACTAACAATCAGGTGTGAGGAACACTTGCGCCCTTACACGCTGCGCCCTTCCCGTGATGAAAGCCAGTCTGGCCACCCAGGCGCTCTCTCTCTAACCATGACAGAGCGGGAAAACCACCAGTCATTAAACCTTCAGATTGTTTTTTGCCCAGACACTCCCTGAACGAAGAAGCGTTCTCATTGGTCTGAGCCCAGTGCGTGTTTCCTGGCGACTGGACCAAATAACTGGCATGCAGAGGATGGATGGAACCCAAACCAAAGAAACATGGGGACATGAGTTTGTGGGCAATACAAATGGACTGGAAACTCCTTGCTGAAAGAGCTCCAATATCACTCACAAATATGTGATTGACAGATATTTACATAATTCTTTAATGATGACTTTTAATGGCCCATTTAAGATGAAATCTTCATGGTTACACAGAAGAATATTGATTTGCATTTTTGTTAGTTTTGCCAAAATGTTATGTCATCTTGAACATCATTTTTTCCCCAATTATAAAAAAGGCTCAAATGAACAAAGGAATATAGATACATTTAAGATAGGCCTATATTTACTGGTTTTCATCTTTGTATGCTATAACATTCCATTCAAATTTCTGCTTGTTTATTTTTGCTATTAGACAGAATTAGCATTGAAAGCCGGAGTAAGCGAGTCTCCAAAAAATCTAGAATCAGCGTCCAACTGTGAAAGCATATCTAGAGAAATTATGTTGTTTTCAACGTTGCCAGTGAAATGTGTCACTTTACAGCCTTGACTTGTCAACGTTTCTTATATTTTATGAGTGTGTGACACTTCGAAAAAGCATGTGGTAAAACTTACATTTATAGCGGATGATGTCAGGAAAAGACACGTATCAACACAAGCCAGAGGCTGCGGCGTCACTCCGCTGCTATAAGAGCATTCTGTTCTCTGTACATTCTGTTTTTGTTATTTCAAATTAAAAGAGGAATTTTGTAACATGTTGCATACAGTACCTGCATTTGCCTTGGTCATACTTTTTATATTTATTTTTTAATATTTATGCATAAATAATGTTGACTTTTCATAAATTATTGGTTATGATTTTTTACCTGTTAAAAATGGTTGGATAAATGGAAAGATTTTTTTTATATTACATTATCTACATTACCCCTAAAATGAAAATTCTGTCTTAATTTACTCACTCCCCAGTTGTTTCAAATCTGCAAATTTCTTTTGACTACCGTTGTAATTTTTACTATATGGCAGTCGTAGTCAATGGTGGCCAGTAACTGTTTGGTTACAAGCATTATTCCAAATATCTGTGTGTTCATCAGAACATAGAAATTTATACAGATTTGGATTAACTCAATGGTGAGTAAACAATGACAGAATTGTTATTTTTAAGTTATTATTAAGTTGTTCACTCTGAATAAATCTGAAATTATTTCTTTCAACCTTATTTGTGTACTTCAATCAAAAGTGCATACTTAAAATATACATTTCTTCTTCTTAGTCTTCTTAAAGAAAGACTTTCTGACTTAAGAAGACAATGAATATTTTAAGTCCGTTTTGCATCAGTATCTTTGTTTAATTCTATTGTTAGATGCCTTTAAACTGCACATTGTTGGGTAAGTTACTCTAAAAAGTAATACATTACTAGTTACTAGTTACATATTCAATAGTGTAATTAGATTACTGTACAAATTACAATATAAAGTGAAATGGCTTTTCATTTAATTAATTCAAACAAATAATATATAACTACATAAATTATTCTTATTAACTGCCAAAGTATACAAATGTGAGAAGGATACTTTAGAGCATTCATTTTAAAGTGAGACTTATGATTTTGATGTCATGTCCACTATTGAATATATTACACAGTATTTAGTTCAATTACATCAGAAGTAACTGTAATTAAATTACAGAAAAAATAAGAGTAATCCCTTACTCTACTTTTTCAATGGAAAGTAATTAAATTACAGTAACTAATTACTTAGTAACTAGTTACACCCCACAATGAAAATGCATATATGTGATTGGGTTTGAGTGATTCTGTTGAAGATCATACAATATCATTGAGGAAAAGGTCAGTAGGATCTCAATTTCACACCAGTGATCATAGCGCTGGAATCACTTTTGTTGAAATGTTGAAAGATCAGATGTATATTTGCAGACGTGCAGGGTCAAACTGACTTTGATGTCTGCACCAGATATGATTAAAGAATGTGTCATTCTTAATGAAAGTGAAACAGCAATGCACAATGACCTGGACCAGAAAAGCAAACTGTTAATGCATATCCAACATACTTTAAAAAGACTTTCAGGCAGTGGGAACGATTGGAAAACAACGAATTTATGAAAATATTAAAATGTAATACCCTAAATTTTCTGGTGTCTAAAAAATTTTTTGACCCTAAAGGCAGGACTAAAAGGCGTATCGCTATGAGTGCCACTCATACTCTGTATAAGAAATGTGAAAAATTCCAATATTTGTGGATGCACTTTTGTCGATGATTACAGCTTTCACCATTGAACTTGCCACTTATTGAATTTTGTGAATGTGGAAAGTGACCCCTTGCAACTAAATGCTGACAGACACGCATAAAATCCGCCATGCAGGCTTCAGTCTGACCTTAAGATCTCATAATTTTCTCCCCCTTTAAGAACACTACAGAAATCTAAGGGATGGCAAATACTTGACTCAACCGAGGTTTAATCAAACCGCAAGCTTCATCTCCCTTTTGTTCCTCCTGCCTTTTTTCCTCAAGAAATTGGCAGCGCAGCCCTATAATTTCCCCCCATTCGCCAGGCCAATGCGGGCTCCGTGCCATAGTCCCACCCATCGCTGTCTATATAGTAAAAAATAGGTTTGTTCCTGTAAAGGAGGCAGGATCTCCTATTCTCATAACACTTAAAACAAACATTTTAATCCTTTACTGAAAGACAAATCTCTGTGCATGCAGTTGCCACCCATTTGCTGCATCCTCACTGCCTGAATCTAAGGTCTGAGATAGTGTTTGTTTATTTTAATTATATAGAGATCTGCAGCACATACGTATGTACAGGTGATTAGAATGTATAGATTTTAATGAGGTAGAACAGATCACCTTCAGTTCGTGCGGACACAGTATTCTGTTTGTGTTCCAGCAGAGAAATCTGGGGCAAACCGAACGAAAAGCTTGAATCTAAGACTTCCCTGTCCAGATCAATTATTCTAATAATTTAGTAGTTGGATTGAGAGGTGTTTTGGATGGCGGCATGGACATGGCTCAAGTATAAACTGTTTGTCCTGCATTGATCCTTTAGATCCATCACGTATCGGCCTGTGGCTGTTTGAAGAAGGTTGGACTGGTGTTGAAAGTATTGGCAAAGCTGATCCATAATAAATGCACCCAGCAGATCGTGGCGCCGCTCTTGTGTGTGCCTCTGCATATGAGCATCGGTTGTGTGTATGTGTGTTGGGTGAATTTGTCAGACAGCATGTGAGAGCATGTTTTTGTGTCTGTATATGTAATGGAATCAAAGTTCGTAATTGTCTATGAATGATATCCCACTATTTCCAATGCAGGCACTGATATATTATGGATCACAGCCTCTCTTAACATGAGAAGCAGTGTAATGGAAGATGTGAAGCTGTAAAGAATACTGGCATCAAGTTTCTGCCCTTGTGTTTTCCAAAGTAAACAAGTGGTTTTGATGGATGGATGGGGCGTAGGGGAAATGCTAATACAATTTTCTAAATGAATTGTTTTATTTTTTTCCTGTCTTTTGCTGTCAACCAACCCCGCTGCAAAAAACAATACAAACTCTAATGGCTTTCGTTTCCAAATACTATAATGAACCATCAGTTGTTTACCATTAAAATCATAACAAAATTCCTTTATGTAGTGTGTTTTGGGCCTTATTCCAGTCATATCTAATGGTGTTTTGCTGGTTTCACATAACCAGAAGAGACCCACTGAGACCATTATATCTTCTATTAAAACCAATACATGTCCCATTATAACTCTTATATCCATTAGAACTTCTGATGGTTTCTATTATCGTCAAATAAAAGGTCAAATGTATTTCCTTTCGAGCTTTTGTTTAAACTTTCTCTTATCTAAAAAAAAAGGTGGGATCCGTTTAGAGCAGTAGTAATGATTTATTAAGAGATGATCAATGTCATGAATATGAAGACATGTCCAGAATCTGTAATCCTCTGTGTGTATGCCAAGCACGATGCTCCCCCTACTGGTTCATCTGTGAGTATGCAGTAATTCAGAGACTGTTCATCATCATCACCTCTGTAACAACAAACTATGTGCTATGCCTACAAATGTATCATGTATATCAACTTAATATCTCTGAAATAAATGTTCCGAGTAATAAAACGTATCTCGGTAAACATCTGAATAAACTAACTGATAAACAACACGATTGGACTCGGTTGTTTATTCGTGCAGTTCCTTGTGGCGCCGCTAGTTGCGCAATATAGACCTACACACTGCTGCGATCATGAATCATCGCGTCTCCTAAATCGTATATAAAAGCCCAACGAAAGATACTTCATGCTATTTTTTCTAAGTCAAATTACTTTATGAGTCAAAGAATTAAAAAATAACTCAAATGGAATGCAAGAGTGCGTACTGTGTGATAACTAAACACAGCGCTATGGGCTACCAGACAGGTGTTCTACTTGCGCAGGTAAGTCTCTTTTTCTGCATGGTCGTTGCCTATGAGCAGTCCTAGACCGTATGGTTAATGTTTTGTTTTAGACCTTGCTTTTAGTGTGTTCAACTAATTGCGGCGTTGTGATATTAAATACCGCGAGAGCGATTTGAAAGCGGATCGCTTTCGACTCGCTGTTTTGGTATTTTACTGTCAAACACCTATCCATTTGCGCAGCGGCACAGGCCGCGCAAAGCCCCTTGTTACTATGATACAAGTTAAAGCCGCGGTCACACTTGACTTTCCCTCCATTGACTTCCATTGATATTTCGCATTAAAAAAAAAAGATATTTCGCTGCGTAGCAAAGTTAATGTTTGGTGAACTCTGACCTGCGAATTCGCGTCACGTGAGTGCGTGAGACCAATAGAAGATCAAAACGTCACAGTGTGACCTCTCGGTACAGAAACGTAAAAAAATGGAGAAAATGGAGTAGCAAGGTTTCATTCCGAAAGTCACAAAATGTCGATTTTTGTGGTGGAGTCAGTGTTAAGATGATTGATTGCGTGCTTTGAAATATAACGTTGAAGAAGTTCAATGGCAGCAGATTATAACATATTCATTGGCTGTAGTGAAATTAAAAACTAAAGTTCTGAACTGACAAAATAATCGAGTTTATTAATCGTGATTAAAATTTTGAGCAAAATAATCGTGAATATCATTTTACCCGTGATCGTGCAGCCCTACAAGTGGTAATCAGCCCCTTACGAAAATTGACCATGGTTTTACTACCGTTAAAACCCAAAAAACATGGTTACTGTAGTAAAACAATGGTTATCACAAAATAACCATGGTTTTGAAAACCATGTTTTTTGTAAAAACCATAGTAAACGATGGTTACTGTAATAAAACCATGGTTTTGCCCTAAGTAATCAATGCACCAAAAAACCATGGTTACTACACCTGTACCACAAAAAATTAATTAAGTTAATTTTCGTAAGGGGTTTTCCAGAAACACTGTTACTGCACTTTACTATAATAAAACTATGGTTAATTTTCCTAACCTACTAAGCCTACTGTTAAGTCTAGTGTTAGTTCTTACACTGTTTGCAGGATTGCAGCTTCGTGTTACATGTTTTGAGATTTTATATTTGTATGTTACATGTAAAATTTTACATACATTTTCCTTTTTGAACGACAGATGCATCATCTTTGACTTGCCCAACTTGTAGCTATCATTTTGAATAAATATTCTGGCTACACATACGTGTAGGCTACAGGGTGAGTTTTGTTTTGATATATATTAAACTCTTTGTTTAGGGTACAAGTCTTTAGTTTTATTTCAGTAATTCATCATTTGTAAACATTTATCGAATTGAATTGAGAATCAAATTAAACTGAGCGAATCTTGCGAATCAGAATCTGCTCATTGTCCTCTGATTCACCAGTCAGTATACGTGAGAATCCATAACCAGACGTTGATTAAATCTTTTTACAACTGTCATGTCACATAGAGGTACGTCATTTGTTTTAACTTTGCAAAAGAGCGAGTGTGTCTTGCTGAGGTATTACATACATCAGTGGTCACACAAATACATAAAACCAAAGCGTAGACGACACAGACAAATGGCGGCTTTTGTGTTCGGCAGCTTTGTGAAAGTGATTCTGACGCATCCATCCATCAAAACACAAATGACAGATTTACGGCCCTTCTGCTGAGACCATTTCCCCCTTTACATAGATATTACCTCCTAAATTTTGCAGCTACGTTAGAGTTATTCAACCTGGCAAGCATGAAAGCATGAGGCAAGCTTTGGAGGAAAGACCTGCACCCACATGCTGGCAAGGGGAAAAGTTATCATGGATTAACGCCTTGTTTCAGCTCAAAGGAATGCCTCATCAGAACTGCCTGGGCGGGACGGTGGACCCGGGCTCAGAGAGCGAGGGTATGGAGGTGTTGAGTCAGTGTTTCCATGGCGGCGCTGGAGGAGAAAGCACGGCGTTCGCTCTCTCTGCGGTGACACCTCATTGACAGGTATGTCGGAGAGGTGCGCCGGTGTCCTGGAGCCAGGCAGCCGTACCGCAGAGCTTGTCAGCGGGGCGTTCAGAGTAAATCTGTCGTCGCAAGCCCCTACGAGGTCTCACCTGGGTGCGAGGCGACACGGTTCTTGTCTGCCCCCGCAGGACAAGGCCGTTGTAACACATGGCGTTCCACCAAGACCACCAGTGCATCTTGGCCAGTCCTTGTGAAATAGTTTAAACGGCTTCAAACCTCATCCACCGGGAGCCGCCGAGGGTTTTATTTAGTAGACTACAATATAAAAAGCTTTCAATGAAATTCAATATAACTGTGGAAGGCCACTAGTTTAGCCAATTCTGCCTTTTGAAAGAAACAAAGTGGGTGCTGAAACAAACTGTATTATGAAACAATACGAAAAAATAGCCTGGCAAAAATAGTCCGCAAGATCCTCTCGATACGCCAGTCTGCATTCCCCCACGTGAAGCCGAGCTCAGAAGAATAAATAAGGCACGTTTGTTAAGCCTCAGATGTAAACATACTTGTTTCGCGGCTCGACTGCTGTTCTCCGCACTGAACATCACAGAGCGCGGATAGTCGTGGCAGAAAATCCACTCTCAAGAATGTGTCTGTTTGACATGTGCTCTCACATCTAATAATGGATGAGAATATTAGAGTGGCCCAGTAATGCACCAACATGTTGTGATGGCAAGTGCTTGAGAATTTCTCTCTGAAAGACCTTTTAAGAGAGAGATTCTCAAGCACTTGCCAATACCACAGTCATAGAAAGAGCATTTAAAAAGTAAAGAAAATCATACAGGTTTGGAATGAGATGACGGTCGATAAATGATAAGAGGATTTAGAGTCTGACTTTGTGAATTTACTGTTGATTGTGTCTGTTGCTCAGTTTGGTAGAGCATTGTGTTAGCAGCACAAAGGTTGTGGGTTTAAAGGGACAGTTCATCCAAAACTAAAAATTCTGTCCCTCGAGTTGTCCCAAATCTGTGTAAATGTATTTGTTCTGATGAAGACAGAGAAAGACATTTGGAAGAATGCTTGTAACCATACAGTTCTTGGCCACCATTGTCAACCATAGTAGGGAAAATGACAATAATAATCAAAAGTGCCCCAGAACTGTTTGCTTTCCTACAGTCTTCAAAATATCTTCTTTTGTGTTCGACACAACAAAGTTTTCCTACTATGGTAGTCAATTGTGGCCGAGAACTGTTTGGTTACAAGCATTCTTCCAAATATCTTTCTCTGTGCTCATCAGAACAAAGAAATGTATACAGATTTGGAACAACCTGAGGGTGAGTAAATGATGACAGGATTGTTTTTGGGTGAACTGTTCCTTTAAGAGCTCGCGATATAATGTATAGCTTGAAAGCACCGTACGCACCTGCAATATGCAAACTGTAAATGTAAATATGTCTATTGTGAGATGCCCTCATGGTATCACAGTTACTTTAAGGCCAGAAAGTATGAACTGTACAGACCGAGTCTGTGTCCTGCAACAGTAGTAGAGAGATAGAGAAAGAAATGGAGAAATGTTATTGAACTAGAAGATGGATGAGAGTCTGGTACGTGTGCCAGAGGGAGACTCCACATTTCCAGACTGGCTCTGCTCTGGCGGGTGACTGTGTGTGTGTGTGTGTGCGTGTGTGTGTGTGTGTGCGTGTGTGTGCGTGTGTGTGTGCGTATGTGTGTGTGTATGTGTTTGGAGGGGGCTACACTGCAGCACACTGTTCAAACTGTTTATGCATACCAGCCTGCTCTGAGTGGCTCTTTGTCATGAGCTGTTTACTTAAACTTATTTTGGGAAAATTCCACATGACTGGACAGGATTTCACCATAAATCATTGAATCTGCAGCTTTGTGTAATGATAACTTCTGTCAGTCATTTAGTCCACATAAGCACCTATTCTGCTCTGTTTTTCCACAGAACCGTGCGGTATTGTACTGTCTATTGTGTGAGAGTGAAGGTGAACGTGTGTGCCTGCGATAGGATTCAAAGTCTGTAGAGTTCAGGTACATTTGTTGTTGGAAATTGGTAGTGTTTAAGTAGGGATGCACCGAATGTTCGGCCACCGAAAATGTTCGGCCGAAAATAGCAAAAAAACGCAAGTTCGGTGTTCGGCCGAATTTGTGAAGTGGCCGAATAAATTTTACCGAACATGACTCGTGATACGATCAAGCAGCAACCAGCGCAGAGAGAGAGAGAGAGAGAGACACTCGTGCGCTTTATTACTGCCGCAAACATTTTGGCAGTGTGTGCGTGCGCGTGTGTGTGGAGCATTTTAAAGTGTCAGAGAAAGACACAGCACGGGACTTGCCACACGGAAGTAAATTTCCGAATGAAAGCGTCTTTACCGGTCGGTAACTTTACTTCAGACGGAAGCGGGCTGTCTGACAGTAGCCCCGCCGCTCGCGACATCCTTTGACATCATACAGTGGTCGCGTGCACACAGTTCCCTGTACTAAACAACTTGTCAAAGTATGTTCTGTGCACCTTCTGAGAGAACAGTCAGCTTTTGTGGGCGGAGTTTGGAGGAGAGACGTGAACTGAAATGGTTGTCAGTCAGCATCAGTCAGATTTGCTTGCATTGGATGTTTTTTTCTCAAATCATTTTGCAATGTAGCCTATAATAATCCAACAGTTTTAGTTTATTCGCGTTTTTAGCTTATAGGCCTAATGTGGAATGACACTTTTTAATGAAGTGTTTTGTTGTAGAGGTACAGAGTAACTTACATTACATTCTTTTAGCAGTCAGTTATAGGCCTAATTAATATAGGCTATTCACAGGCTCAATTTTTTGTTTGAATTTACTTTGTTTTGCTCAATTTTATATTAAGTTGTATTGTATTTTATTGAAAAGCAAGACAAATTATAAAAAGCACATTTTGACTATTCAGTTTGTGCAATAGTGAAAAAAATGGCTTAATAAATAGAAGAAATGCAAAAAAACATGTTCGGTGTTCGTGCCCGAACTGAAATAAGCTACAGGCTCATTTTCACATGCACTGTCTAATGTGGGAATGTATTATGTATATGTTGTGCCATTTTAGGTGACACTTTACATTGGTGTTCATGTTACTGTTCAATTACAGAAGTTAAGTATGGACTTAATTCTTTTGTGGGGCTGCTTGTCATCATATGGTTATTTGTCTTTACTATAGTAATAATTACAGGAACATGCGTGACATGGACACAGTAATGTAAAGTGGTACTCGATTCATTTGTAAAGAAAAAAAGGTCAGTATTTGCCTACAATAATTACTATTGTCTACTGTAATTGCTAAGCATCATGTTGTTCTAATGTAACTCTATACATATTTATGTCAAAGAAGATTTCGCATTGCGGAAAATCAAAGTGCTATTGAAGGAATTCCAAGCCTTTTCCATTATTCGGAAAAAAACTTTATCTTTATACACCTCAGACTGGAGAATATAGATTACAGTCTCGGTGAGCTGTAAATATAAGGGGAATGGAAAATAACTGCTCATGTAAATTAAATAAAGAAACGTCTATTTATTCTTTATGTTCAACATGTAGTCCAAATGCATTTAAAATAAAACCCAATAAAACGTTTTATAAAAAGCACGTCAGTTTGTGCAATAGTGAAAAAAATGGCTTAATAAATAGAAGAAATGCAAAAAAACATGTTCGGTGTTCGGTATTATTCGGCCAAGTGTTTCACATCATGTTCGGCTTCGGCCAAGAATTTTGTTTCAGTGCATCCCTATGTTTAAGTGTATTTGATGAGTTCACACAGCCACAATTGTTTTGAGTTTTTATTAATACTCACAGTTTCCACTAGATGGCGTCAGTATATAAAAAGCTCATTAATTAACTACTGTAAAGTAGAAATGCAGTACAAATTCATGTTATGAGTATACATTTACCAGTTTGCTGCATATTTGTCAACATCAAGACAGTGATGTGTCAAATTTGTGGCGTGTCAGACCACTAGTTGAAATGCTTGTATTTTAAATAATTAACTTAATGCGTTTTTATAATGCTTTTTTTTTTTACAAATTTTACAAATGATATCATGAGCATAACAATATGAGCTTGATTCAGCCGTCTGTTTAAATGAAAAATAAATTATAGATGTTCAATACAGTCCCAGACTTCTGGACCACGCTGTTATATTAAATTAAAAGTAATTGATTGACTCAGAATGTCGTCTGCTTTAAATCGTCCTTCATTTCATCCTCATCGCTCATGTCTTCTGTTCTGCTGGAAAGAGAAGGTAAAAAAACACTATAGAGACAGAGAGAAGCTGTATTTATAAAACTATGAAAGACCAAATAAAACTTTGTGACATACCTCTGGTTTCTTTTATGTCTTTTATAAACATTGTTGAATGTAACAACCACAAACACCAACAATAAAAATCCAGCCACAGCACCAAGACCAATAAACACATTCTGAAGAATCGACTCTGGAACTTAAAAAGAAAAGAAAACATCACACCCATTATGAGTGATGACCTGAACATTGTGTAATATATGATAAGATTACTTGAATTGCTTTAAACACTAATATAGTGAAGGACAGGGTAAAGCGTTTGCGCTTCTAACGTTGTTCATGCACGCTTTTTTTTATTTGCTGATACAGGGCTATAGCATTGTTTGAGGGCTGTATTTAGCAACCTTTGATAGTTCACAAACTCATATTAGATATCTCATCAACCACATCTGATGCTCATAAATCAGCCCTGATCATCGGCTGTTCTATGGCCTATAGTGTGAAAAATTGCTTTTATCAATGATTATTGGCCGATATATCGGTCCATCTCTACTTTTTGCTTTTAAAGGCTGCAAGTAAAAAACAGTTATTAGGCATCTGAATAAAAAATAATAAAGTGACTAAGTTACTATTTTTTCTGTTTTTCTTGTAAAACATTAAATTCGAAAATTTATGACTAACAAAATAATTATATTTTAGCATCAGAAATACTACTGTGATTAAAGAATTTACGGATACTGGTGGATTAACCAAACATCAAATATGATTTTGGTCATCACCAATACTGTGAGATTAGGGTAAGATTGTGGTACAAACCTTACATTGGGTGGTGGTCTAATAAATTTGTTAAGCACTGTAGCCTATGCATCCAAAATGAGACAAAATTTATGCTCTTAAATAACTTTCTTGCTGTTTTATACTATACATCTTAATCAAAAACAAGCTAACCATTTAGCTTGACATTGAGCTCCCTACAAACTATTGGTTATTTGTTTATACTGATCTCCCAAAAACAGATTTTCCCCCTGACCTTAACTTCTAACCTCTCAAATAATAAATATACAGTATACAGTGCACTTCTCTTATCAAACCTACCTTTGAGGTCACAAGATAGTCCATTGGAGAACAGCATGTGTCGGGTGTTATCCAGTGACCCATCATTGACCTCTGGTTGTATCCCCAGCAGGTGGCACATTAGAGGATACACGTTTACAGACTCGAATGGTCCAACCAACAAATTGTTGTGGAAATCTGGTCCCACCGCCCTGAAGAAAGCCTTCATGTCCATGACCTCATTATCGTAGCCATGTTCTCCTTTATTGGTCTGAAATGTGTAGAACTGGAAGATTGAACGAAAAAGAATTAAATACAGCATAAGGTTTATCATGTATATTATATGGAAATTACTGTATGAGTAATCTATCAATCAGCTCACCCCATTAATGACATACCCAGGGTCTGCAAAGAGAATTATGGGAAGGAGACGTGGATGTTTGGAGTAGTGCAGTCGTTCAGGCATGTCCTCTTTCTTGTAAACGTGAAGGTTAGGATGACCTCCTTTCAAGGCGTTGTAAACCTTGTCAAGCATCCCGTCTTTAGGCAACAATATTCCACACGCCCCGTAGTCCACCATGTGGAATTTCAGATCTCTCAAAGAGAAACCTGGGATGTTACTGAGAATGATCTCGTTTACATTCTCTCCTTTGAACACCGTGCTCATTCCGTGGTCAGCCGTGATGATAATATTCAGTTTGTTGGTGAGTCCGTGTTTCTCCACAGTTTCTCGTATGTAGCCCACAGTCCGGTCCACTTTTTTGATGGCCTCGCGTCTCTCGGGCGAATCAGGCCCGTACTTGTGGCCCACTTCATCCGGGTCACCAAAATACAGAGTGATGAAGTCTAAGTCTTCATTTTTAAACCATTGTCCAATCACTGTATTCACATTCTCCCTCCATACCGTCTCATTGGTGTGGTCGTAAAATCTTGGTTCCACTTTTTCTTTATAAACTTTTTCTTTCTGGTAGGTGGCAGCAGTGCCGGGAAAGTGATGGGATCCTGTTTTCCGTCCCTGAGAAATGTCACATCAATATTGTAAGTTGGTTTAATATCTATTGTATGTGCAAACAGACTGTTGAAGTGATTTTGCGCTTTTTGTGTTCAGTTTTTTCCTAGTAAAGTAAGGTGTAAAAACTAAACTATTGTATGTTAAAGGGGTCATATGACACGGCTAAAACAAATATTATCGTTTGTTTTAGATGTAATGCAATGTGCTTACACGATTTAAGGTTAAAAAACGCTGTATTTTCCACATTCCGTGCATGTTTGTATCTCCTCTTTGCCCCGCCTCTCTGAAATGCGCAGAATTTTTACAATGCTCATTGCTGTGAAAAGCGAGGTGTGCTATGATTGGCCAGTTAACCAGTGCGTAGTGATTGGTTGAATACTGCAAGCGTGTGATGGAAATGTAACGCCTCTTACCATATTTGGAACATCAGGTTCCTAAGCAATTGTACTGACAGGTACGCCCACCTTACTTGCGTTTACATTTGGGCGGTCTTAGTCAAATCATACCACGAACTGACGTTGATTTGTGGGGGTGTGGTTACACGAGTCGTTTCAAACAGGTCTGGGTGAGCATTCGCTTTTAGATAGAATGCATCTTTTTTTCAGACACTTTAATTTTTGCAATTTTACGTGTCTAATACATGCATGGGCAACACACCAAAGACACAGAAAAACACGTATTCGCACCATATGACCCCTTTAAAACATGGTTGCTTGTACTTTACTAAAAGGACAGAGAAGGGTTAATGAAAGAAAGTTTTTGCCAAGTTTAAATTTTGCACTTTCATTGTTCAATTTTGAAGGTTTCTACTCAAGTTTTGGTGTCAAGCTGTTTATCGCCTGTGGTTCGAGATGTACCTGTCTTTGAGCCGTGATCCAAATAGGCAGACTGCCATTATCCCAGTATTCATCCACAAACTGTGTCATGTAGTACTGCTTCTTCTCCTGTGTGGTTATGTTGAACCAGTTGTTATGAATCACACCATGGTTCTCAACGTACCTTCCTGCAACAAAATACACCTTTTCAATGTCACTGATTCTATAGTTTGCAGAGTGTTCTTATGCCATGCTGCGTCAAAAGCGAGAGGGGAAAGGGTATGCTCAGATGTGTGGCAATCTTTATCATTACCCAGCATCTTTATATCGTATTTACTGGCCTATAAAGTATGGAGACTTTGAAGCTACACTTAACAATGTCTAAATGTCTTTGTGCTAGATAACAATATAAGATTTTGTCATTTAAAACCCAACAGATTTCTTGATGCGTGTCCTTGTGCTGTATTTAGAATAAATGGCACTTAGGTTGAGCTTTGACATGGATACATAATTAAGTGTGACTTGTGTGTCGAAATATTTTTGTGGCCACGGATTATTATTTTTATATATTGTCACATGCTGACAGAATAAGGTGCAAATGTGAAAAGCAGAAGTGCTGGGAATGATTTCAAGTGCATGAATTCCCATTAAAACATGAATTGTTTTAACATATCTTCGCTGTCCTTCCGAAACCTTGTATCTCCATTTTTTTTTTACATACATTATTATTATCAGTCACTATTTGTTTGTTCTGCAAAACTACAACCATTTAAAGGCAAAGAAAAGTGCTTGTCAACTTTGACAACAATTTATTCATTTTAAAAAGTACATCGTTTTTCCATTTCTTAAAAAACAGCGACTTTGGACATACAAGGTTTCGGAAGGTCAGTGACGTATATAATATATTCTCCCAAAACCTTCCATTATTATAAAATATACAGTAGTGCTGCTGTGGGAGTACTATTGTAACTGTTACTCTATGCAAAGATAAAGTCTGTCAAAAATGTAAAGGAAGCATATTTTTGGTCTAATACATGCTGTTAAATATTTTTTACTTTACCACATGAAATTATGTAAAGCTGTTGGTTCTTACCTGTTAACAGGGTAAAGTGTGAAGGACTGGTGATGGTCAGGAAAGGTGGAGTCATATATGTTGCCTTGACTCCTTCTTTAGCCATTCTGTCCAGATTTGGAGTGTCCACATCTCTGTCATAATCCCACCTGAAGCCATCAAAGGAGACTAACAGCAATTTGTTTTTACCTGTGGTGCATTGTTCTCTAGCAGGAGCAGAGAGAGCTGCAGGGAATACAAGCAGCCAAAGACCCAGTACTACTAACATGACTACTAACTATTCCACTAAACTTACAGTAATTCACACAGTTATGACTTCTAGGGCTCGACGCTTGTCTTCTGCTGTTGGTTTTTACACACTAACACACTATTATCATTGAAGTTTCTTGGATGAATTGCATGCTTACGTTATCTTATCTTGGCTTTATCAGAAGGGCAGCGGGATTAACTTTGCTCTTTTCCTTTGATTTACAGCTCGCTGCTTATGAAATAATACAGACGTTAACTTTTTTTATATCACATTTGTATTAAGTCAAGGTCTTGATAAGGGTCTAGCCAGTTATTATACTGTCATTGCCTAAAAGGTTATGTGTCTACTTGTGGGATTGGAACGGGGAAAAAATAAGCACCAGATTTGTTTTAAAAGGAGACCTGTAGTTTACAAGATGCAAGGGGCCGTTTCTCTGAAAAGCCTTCACTATCACAACACAATCGTGAAAGAATTGCACTGTGACCCCAGCAGCCCTCTAGTTGCTTGACTCATTTCTGCTTTCGAGCAGTTTCAGAAATCAAAATCGGCTTTAAGAAAAATACCTGTATAGTTGCTGGCCAACATACATACAGGAATGGCCAAAAGTTATGTCCAGTTTTGGAAAATTGACCTCTCTATTTAATTTATTAAAACTAATAAAATACATATTAGTTGTGTAGGTGCAAAGCTTGTTGAGTCAAAGCCCAGTAGAATAACTACAAAATATTACTGTTAGACAGAATCAACAAATGTTTACAAAACTGATCAAATTCTAGTCAGTATTTCCTCAAATGTATGTTTTTATATGCTTTGTGTAGAATACAACCTATTCCCTGATATGCTGTACAAATAATATAATATGTACCGTTTTGTCCATTTGGTATCATGCACCTCATATTTTCACGGTTTATTTTAATTTGGCAAATATTGTACAAATATGCCCTACAGACATGATTTTGGCCGCTACTGTATGTTGGGATGTTGGTTTTCTAGATTCTACTTTCTAGCTAAACCTTTTAACTTAATTTCTTTTGCTCAACATTGCTCAGCTAGACCAATTTTACACTGCCAGTCTTATTTTACCCTGATGTTAAAAAATATATATTTATTGTGAGACCTCGTATTACGTAATCCCACAAATAATATAGATATTCATGATTCTGCAGGACTAAAGGCATTTACATTGTAACCAAATAAATTCATTTTTTAGGATTATTAGATTGTAAAAAGATCCGCGATTGAAAAATATATGTGGCCCAAAGAAATGCATTTGTTAAAAATATTGCAATGCGTTTGAATCATGTTTACTTGAGATAAATCGCATCCATCCCTGCAGAATGATGAAGCGCTGCATTAGAGCCATGCAGAACTTGCATTTACAGCAGTCCAGCAGAGGGCAACATTTACTTATGAATTCCAAAATATTGTGTGTTTCTAAGATCTTTTCCCATCTGAATATGAAAAAAGTATAAAGCACCATAGATTTCTAAATCAAATGATCATATGTTAACCCATAAGTTCCATTATTTAGACACTAAATAATTCAGATAACTTCCCATGAACATAATGAGATCATTCACGACTGTTGCACTGCCTCTTCGGAAAGTATATTAATTTCTGTTGATAAGTTGTTGTTGTTTCTAAAATTTCTGAAAAAAGTCCTTTTTAGATGACAGCAAGGTGTCCAAGTCTTGAGGTTACAAAGCATTCAGACTGAAGATGCTCTTCATAATTGTTTTTTAGATGGTGGTGAGTTGTATCTATTTATTTTATATTAATGAGAATACAGATAGTACACTTTTAAGTAAAATGTGTTAAGTTATAAATATTCACTTGCAATATTGCATTCCTTCACCACATACCAGAAATGTTTTATAAGAAGACTACCAGTTTCCAAAAGCAATGCCTTCTCTATCATTACTAATAAAGCTTTATAGTAAGGCCTTATATAGGATATTAGGCATAGGATCTTTTTTATTATTACTGTTTTGTGATATCGTCTGTTTGTGCACATATCACGTTTATATCATTTACAAAATTTCACATTTTAAAGGAAGGAAATATTTCAGGTACAGCATTTGAAAATATTTATCCACTTCGTTTACAGTAGAAATCTGTACAGTATGTGTTTGTCATAAACCTCCGTAAGTGAAAAAAGATTATTTATGGTCAAAATCATAGTCCCCTTTGACCTTTAAGGAAATAATTGATTGTCTGTCTTAGATCATTGACTTCATTTCGTTCTTATGTCCTGTTTCTGCAGCTCTGTTGGATAGACAGGGAAAGAAATGCATGTATTTTTCATCAGCAAGGAGCTGTACCGAAAATTACAGTAACGTCCAAGTTTAGCTGTGTTTCTGAATCTTTTTGCCCTCTTCTTGCACAATGTGTTTATTAGCTGACAGAGCAATACCATCTAAACACGATGCTTTGACTGGTGTAATTTGTAACCTTTGATATCGCATAAATGCATATTCAATATCTTATCAGGATACCACATCTGTTGCTTATCAAAGCCATTACATAATCCCAAACTCTTAAAAGCCCATTTGATGGCAATACAGACATTGTGTCACATGATTGGTGATCAGCATGAGTCGGACTGTCCCGTCATTGACCTCTGGTTTTATCCCCAGCAGGCGACAAATTAGATTTGTACACTTTACTGACTCACACGCTCCAGCCAACAAGTGGCTGTGGAAATCGGGACCTCATTGTCATAGTCATTTTCCCCTTTATTGGTCTGTAATGGGTACAAATAGAATTTTGGAGTGTCTATGTAGTCCCACCTGAAACCATCAAAGAGAGTCAAACTTGCTTTTGTCAGACAGTCTTGTTTCTCGTCTAAAATCCTTAATTGTGCTTAACTTTTGCTTAAGTGTACTGTATCTCTGTTTTCGAGATAAATTGCCTGTTTGTTATCTTATCCCAAGTCCTTATCATAAGCTGTATGGCAACAGTAATTACACCGCAGTTTTTCTTACATCTAATGCTTTCTGTTCATAAGATAAAAGTTTGATTTCAACGTTTCCCAGTCCTTTTGCTTTGCACCGCCCTAATCTGATCAGTAAAGCTCAAGCTTTTAATCATCATTTATGTACTGATTAAATGTACTGATTAAAAAAGCATTTATGTACTGATTAAATGTATGTACATTTATGTACCCTTCCAGTTCAGTGTTTGTTAAATTATAACAAAAACAAACCTCAGGAGTTACTAAACACCCAACAGCAATGTGAAAGCAGGGCCGGCTCTAGGCATGGGCAGGGGTGGGCTGAGCCCACCTAAACGTCTATCTTGCCCACCCAATGAGAATCAAAAAATAATACCAAATATTGCAGTATTTTTCTATTGGCTTAAAGCAACGTCACTCTTCACTGACAGAGCGGCTTTAGAGAAGCATGCTACATGCTACAGGTGGAAGCAAAATACTGTGCAAACAAAGGAATTTAGGCGCACTGCACGCTTGCTTTGAGTTTATTATAAACAGCATGTAAAAAGTAATTGTGCAGTAAAGTCTGATTCATTTATTATAACGGGATTTTTTTGCGGTCTTATGTTGTGCTGTTAACAAACAGCTATTATTAGGCTAGATTTTAATCTAGGTTAAAACAGCCATTTAAAAAATTTAATATAAAGTTGTTTTCTTTGTAGCCTTCAAGATCTGAAAACAGTCTTTTATTTTAAATTTTGGGGAAATATTGTCAGTAGTACACGGAATGAAACGCAAAAGATCGTTTTACTAAAGCGCATGACTATAAATAATAAATTCTGAAAATCTAAATTTAAAAACAATTTTGGAGTGGTCACTTATTTTTTTCTGTGGCTGTATGTAATTTAGTGTCATTTATTGATTAATAAACTAGGAGCGCATTTCTTATTTGACTGTAGCCTGGCCAAATGTATAAAACCTTGTTTCCTTGAAAATGTTAACGTTTTATTTTCTGTTTTACATATATAACAGCCAATTGAGTTATCTGTGTAATCTCGTTTTACCTCCGGAAATCTTTTTTTATTCATCATACTGAACTTCAAAAATTGACCTGTAGTCTTTAGGATGCAAGAGGCCTTCCTCGGAGATGGAAGAGAAGATCCCTTGGAGAAAGACAAAAAGTTGGAGGAATAGTGCTAGTTGGTGAGTCATTTTCTCTGTTAATACGTTTGGAGATAAATCTCACAGTCTAGGTCTTTAGCTACCAGGCTTATGTTACCTTGTAGTGAGACACCTTATTTAACATTATTTTACTAAAAAAGACATAATCCTTAAGGACCAAAGGCATTTCAATTATGTAATACTTTAGCATTTCTTTCGATTATTAGATTGAAGCGATGCGCATTTGACAGTCCTTGTGAAAAATATGTGTTACCCAAAGGAGAATATCAGATTCGCTTAATAGGACTAGGTGTTATAATCCCACTATTTCAGCACAGTTGACTTGCCCAATAGGACATTTCCCACACTTTATGCATGAGAGGGTGAAGCAGTCAAGAATATGAATAGAGGAAAGGAGGTCTGAGGTTTCACTGTGTTCGTCGGGAAGGCATCCTCTGTGTTTGGGGGATAAATGATTATAGAAATACATAGCATACTTACCTTTCCTTGCCATTATCAGAGAGACATCTCATGAGTTAATGTATTAAGGGTTTATTTTCATGAGAGATCTGATAAATAAGGTTATTCTTCTGAGAATTATGGACTTGCTGCATTAGATGGATGTAGTGACTCTCCACAGAATGTCCAGCAGAGGGCAACATTTACTTACGGTTTGAAAAATACTGTAGGGTTAGGGAGTTGTAGGTATTTCTTTTAATTAATGGTGTTATGCATTGATTTATTAATTTGGCAGATACTTATGCATATAGTACCATTGCATTTTTTGTGGTCTAACATCTCTTATCTCACTAAACAGTTGACATGTCAGACCCATCCCTTTTCAGGGGTCATACTGGCCTAAAATACCCCACTTTTTCAGAATAGTGCACTTTTAGTTATTATATATTACTAAAAATTCTATGCAATATCATGTTCCCTTTTTATAAATTGGAACTGACTTGCATTAATTACAAATATTTTAGAAGTTATCTTTTTGGAAAATCATCTGTTTTTATATTAGATTGCTCTTTTGTTCGCTCCCTTGCTGCTTGTGTATAACTGCATGTTTACAATGAACACCAATATATGTGTGACACTGGCAAGCTTTGAGCATGTAGATTGTCACGGCAAGGTCTTATGTCATCCCATGTCTCATTTCCCCCTCCTATTTATTGCTATTATGCGGAGCTGCATGCACGCTCATCACATGTAAGACCTACCAGATGCTCCAGACATCATTGGTTGACACACGCAACCTCGTTCTTTCAATCTGCTGGTGTTGTTGGCAATTTCATGGTTTTGACCCGGGCTTTCAATAACGGAAGCATGAATGCATGCTTGCTCTATATTACCACCTCCATGTGACACACATTCATGACCTCAAAACTAATCTCATTTCATAATGCAGTTTATGATGCAGTCTACCAGCCCCCATCTAACTACTTTATTTACTAGGTTAAAGACAAGTCATTGAAAGCATGGAAATAACAGACTCACCTCATGTTCTGCCATGATAAGCAAGCATTTGTTTTCTGCCTGCTATATTCAATCCTCTTAATGTCAGGTCTTTGGATACACGTATTATTTCAAACGTTTATTGATGTGGTTCAAAACCACGCCTCTCACCTTTTAAGAAATCTGTACAGGTAGAATTCCACATCAATGCTAATGACGTCTCTGTAGAGCATTTTCTCCTGGAGGCCGGTCAGTTGTGTTTTATGATGCAGCCTTATTGAAGTCAATCAAATCATCTGACAGCCGGTCGCTCAGATGGGTATTTTGCTTTTGGCCTTGAAAAAGGTTCAATGTGAACATCTAATCTGTTGGAGGAGAAGCTATTACCATCATCAGCTCCCGTTTTTCTCATTTACATTCACCTACATACATGAAGAGTAAGTGAAAGTGGCATGCATGTTGTTTAGGAGTGCATGCAAGCATGCATAGACAGCTTTTATATCACATTATGCAAAATATTTTGCGCTACAACGGAGACATCAGATTTCCAAAGTGCAGCTCAGGTGTTGAATTTCGGAAGCCAATAACAACACAACACTCCAGTAAATTCTTCATTTTATTGGATTGTTGCGCTATTTGAGCACAAACGACTTAAGTCTATGTTCATCGAGCATATGGTTTGTATTCACACCTTTTATTTGGTCTGAACAGTCGGTGTGTCTGGTAGTTGGCCAGGGGGTGGAGGTCTCCATGTGGCACTGTGCAAGCGGGATTAGATGTAAGCCTGGCTAAAGCTCTGGTTATGTTTAGTTTTAAGCCTGCACCGGGCACTTCAAATAACACATCCTAAGCCCTCAAATACTAGACTGTGGCCTGTGTCAAGCATCCTCATCTCTCATATTACAAGTTTGAAAGGCACCTTGTAACACTCGTTGTGAGCCTTTAATAGTTATTTTTTATAGGTTTACCTCAGTAAAGACTCAGTCCAAACTAATGAAGAAGATGAACCTGAATTTAAAGGGTAAAGGCGTGGAGGTTAACGCTTGTTAAATACCAGTAAGTGAAGAGTGACTGTTTTACTGTATGCCGTTAAAAGTTGCATTAACTGATGGCCGACTTTTGAAAGCATATTTCTGGCATTTTGAAAAGTAATAATTATGAGATATATTGAGATCAAAAATTATTTATTAAATTAAAGATGTATGAATTCATAATTATGAGAATTGTCAATTATAAATTACCAAGTAATATTTCTATGTTTTAAAAGTTACGATTATAATATAAAAATTATGATTAGGGTATGTTTACTCAACAACATAAAAACTTAATAAAAAAGTATTTTGTCTTCTGCAAGGTTATCAACGCTATTCTTGTTCACACAGATAAGTAAAAATGACTAAAATGTTGAAGCTATTATGCATGCTAATCAGTAGTTAGCAATGTCACGGTGTAAAGAAATACTATGCACCTGCGCTCACAAGTACATGGACTGAACGTGTAATATGTATGTGCATGGCATGACCGTTTTCACAAATTTACATTTTTGTTCTTTACATGGAAACGATAACGGTATTGGTTTTGAAAACTTTCACTTCGAAAACCATTTAGAAAAGTTTGCGTCTTCAGGCCACCAAACCATAATTGCTGTGTAAATTAATGGCACATTTAAAAAAAGTTTTACATTTTTAATTGAAAATAGTGTTTTGTAGACGCCCCCTTAGTATTTTAATTAAGACGTTTTTTCATAAATAAGGAAGGCCTCTCTTAACATATCAGTTAAAGGGATAGTTCTCCCAAAACTGATTATTTACTGACCCTCAGGTTGTATCAAACCTGTATAAATGTCTTTGTTCTTTTGAATACAAAGAAAGATATTGGGAAAAAATTGAGCAATTTTCAGTTCTGGGATATTATCCACTACCATAGTAGAAAAAAATATATTGTATAGTTTTTGTTCTTTTGAAGGCAAAGTGAGATATTTAGAAGAATTTAGAAAAACAAACTGGAGCACCTTTGTCTACCATTTAATTTTTCCTTCTATGGTAGTCAATGATGTTCCAGAACTGAAAATTGATAACATTCTTCCAAATATATTTCTTTATGTTCATTTATACAGGTATGAAATGACATGAGGGTAAGTAAATGATTACAGAATTTTTATTTTTGGGTGAACTATCCCTTTAAATATAGTTTTTATCAGATTGAAGAGATCAAATACTTTTGTGTTTGTTCAGTTTACCGACATGAATTACCCCGTGCAGCTCAGTGTGGTCGTCTCCTCTCTATTCTTCTGCTACAGCTATGCGGCAAATGAATAGTCGTTGCGAGCGTGAATTGATATCGTTTGTGCGAATCCCATGAAAACAAGTTGTTAAGTGACTGAATCAGGCAGCCGGGGGTTTCTAATCAAGCCAGAGGAGAGAATCCTGTCGACTTCCCGTGGAGATGTGACATCTTGTCTTATATTGACTCATCAGCGGCTAAATGGTGCTGAGGAAAACAAGTAACAGTAAAATATAATAGATAATATTGCACATTTAATCTAAGCAGGTTTATTTGCCTGCTGTTTTCGGTCATTTGCGCTCGTGCGACCGAGGGCGTGCGATGCGGCGAGACATTACCGCGGCCCCGCGTCGCGCTCATTTGTGACAAATGCATTCTGAGCCACACCACTTTGCATTCGGCTCTTATTGCTTAATTAGTTTTAACAGCAAATGTTGTTACACAGCAGCAGTCACATACGGATCTAATACCGAGATCTCTCTCATTAATTAAGTGTGTTAATTGTGAGTATAACAGATGAGTGCAGTATGGCTGGCTTCCTCTCCTGCCTCTCGCCTGCGCTGTTTATCACGGGGATGTAAACTGTCAGCGGTTTTCAAACTCCGCCAAAGCTGCCGCTGGCTAATTACCTGCCAGTCAGGTTGAACTCTTCAAGAAATTATATTTAAAAATGAAAAATATGTACATTAATACAACGTTGTTTCATTTTAGTTAAGCTCAAGTTCAGGGCGCCAGGTTCTCTCTGATGGAAGAAGACCACGTATTGATAGATCCTATTGGAGCACATTTCTTGGTTTGTGTGTCTGAGGTTTTTTATAATGCCGTGATCAATATGCCCTGCACCACGGACTTGTCCGAGTGAAAACCTGTCCAATAAACAATGTAAAACATCCAAATCTCTCACAGAAGCAGTTTCTCGTTCGAAACCGCATTGTCATGAATTATAGACGCATTAGTTTTCTGCTGCCCGCAGTCAAGCAACAAAGATCCAAAGTCCATTGTTATTTTCTAGAAGCGTTCTTTGATTAACTGCTTTGTCTAATCCGTCCTTACAGAAAGCATTTTTTGCCTGGGAACATTGTGTGCCGTGTGAGTAAATCGTGCGCCTTTATAATCTATTGCTTGTACCTGGACCGGCGCAGTAGGCGTGAGGACAGGGTCTAAGATTGCCGTGCCACCTTAGCGCCCTCCTCTGACTGCCGGCCGGCCACTGGAACAGCGGCCTCTTGTGTGCTGACAGTGATGTATGGGTAATTTAAGAAGTCGTTCTTTCTCAAAGCAGCCAGCTGCTGAGAGGGCATCCAACCACAGCCTGTTACCACACAGTATGGAGAACAAACTCATTTAAATTTACTTTACAGATCAAGGCAAATCTGATCTACATTAATGTGGCCGCATCCTTAACGCGTTTCCGCCATGGGCTTTCACATAAAACACACAAATAACCCAACTGATTATCTCTCACATTACCAAGATAGAGTGGAAAAGTCTGAGTTATGCGGCCATTTAAATGCTGAACAAAATGGGGAAAAGTTGGACTGAGGGAAATTAAAACTCAAGTAATAACGCGACGACGGATCAATGTTATGAACTCTTTGCTAGTAGGACTGCTAATAAATTAGAGGCCGGAATTGATTTTGGTTACGCAGGCTGCATTTCACGTGTTTTCTGTAATATCAATGTACCTCGTAGCTTTATTGGCTATGTGCCGGTAATGAGACGCCCACACCGTGATGCCGAGCTTCTGTGAGCTTCATTAACTGAGAGGTTGGTCTCTGGGTCAGAGATCAGGGTTCTCGTCAGGAAAGCACACTTGTGTTTACACGTCTCCAGATGGATGGAGCGGGTTCTCGCCATGAGTGGGTAAGGAACAGGCACAAGGACTTAAGGCAATTAGAAAAATGCCATGTTTACTGAATGGCACTTTCCGCAAACAAGGAACCAAACTACAAATTGACAGGGTTGTTATTTTAATCTATTAAACGATTTTCAAAGGGTGGCTAATTCATAAAAATGTATACGATTATTAGAAAAATGTAATACTGATACCCCACCCCTAACACTGCGTAAAACATTATATGCTTTACCAGTTGGCTTTACAAGTCATTTAACTTACTGTTTATAATTTTCATGTAACCAATAAAATAAGTTAAAAGTGCGTAACTTATTTTGTTGAGGTGACGTAAAGACGTTGACAAAATTTAGTATGTTGAAATGAATGTTAAACCAATTTGATTGTACTTAAAATAGCAAAAACGTGTGCATACCTCCTGAGCGCACGGGAATTCGTAACTATTTTATGAGGTGGCTAATTCGATCAAATTTGTACGTTGTGAATCGTACAAAAGCGTACAATTAGGGAAAAAAGCAATACTGAAGCCCCTCCCCTAAACCGTCACTGGCGTGAAATCATATCATACTAGAATGTACGAATCAGATTGTACGAATTGATGCGAATTAGCCACCTTGTAAAATGGTTACTTTTTGCCGTGAGATTGTGTTGGTGTATGAGTTTTTTGAAAGTGTTCAAGTTGAAAGAAATAAGCATGTCACAGAAGTTGCGATCGTGTTTTCTTCTGTTTTGTGATACTGTATATATCCGAGTGAAACGGTATCTGGAATAAGAAAATCGGGCACGTTAATGTCTTTAATGAAAGATAAATAAATAAAATTATTAAATCTATTAAAAAATGACCCACTACAATATTCCATCCAAACAAAAGGTATAGTTAACTTTCCGCATCCGTCTCGCACACAAAACGCGTCCGCACAGCTTCTTGAGCATACTCAACCGCGGATAAGCACGGATGGATGAGTTCGACACATGCGCAGTACGCCACCTAGTGGACTCTGGCGTTTCAACAATATTTCGCGCAAGCACTGTTGAACGCGTTCTGTCGGCCGGACGGTATTCGCACAAACGGTCGCACACGGCCGGACTATACTTTGCGCTTAAGTGTTGTCAATTTCGATTTCATAGTGACTTTAAAGTAACATTGATAACAAGATTAAATAGTTGAGCTTGACAAACATAGTTAACACAAAACATTTCAACCGTAAAACAAACTCTTTGCAAACTTTGGTTACTTACAAGGTTGTGATTTTTTATTCTAGAAAATTATGTATATACAATATTCAAAAGTTCAATGACGAATATCACGGTCCTTCTGTTTATTTTTCAGGTGATGGGACACGTTGCCATGCTGAGGTGATGAAAGGGAGACAGAGAGAGAATTTTTGCTTCCTGGGACCAGACCATAGTGACACTTTGCATTTATAGTCAAGCCTTCTAAATGCTTTATGGTATTTTTTTCTTAAACATAATGTTGACCATTGTTGATGGACAGTGTAAATCATGCCTTATTGTCCAAACTCCATACTCTCCATTCAGCTGTTAAACATTATAATCATGCAAAAAAGAGTCTATTGCGAATCTTGTAGATGAGTGAATGAATGTTTGACTCTTGAAAAGGCTACATAAGTTTTGCCTAATTAGGCATTGTCTGTGTGTGAGAGCGTCAGATAACTGTCATCGCTTACATATTGCCTGCTTTCTGTCTTCTATTTTACAGCGAGCTAATTAAAGCCTAATTTAAAGGTTTGCTTGCTTTCTGTCAGTCCGCCGTTGCCCGTAATGCGTTTTTCTGACAGAAGAAAAATATAGCCATCAGCGTTATGTTCCAGGCTTAATTAAGCAGGCAGTATAGAATACGTGGCTCCGCCACCGGTTCGATTTGACCTCGGGTTTCTCGCGACAGATTAGCCTTTCTCAGCTAACAGCGGCACGGCGAGTATTAGAATCATGCGGGGCGAAGGGCGGTCGCGCGCTTGTGTGGGGGATGCAAACTTCTGTTGTTAATGAAGAAGTGCCGGATGCGAGCGGGTCACGTCCAGCTATCTGGTATAATGACAGCGGCCAATTAACGTTGGAGACGTGACCTGCCAGATCTGAAATTCTGTCTGGATAGGTGCAGGGCCATCGGGATCCGTGTTGTTTGCGAGGTGATAGAAGAGAGGAGTGAGCTCTAATCAGCTGTTGAGTGACAGCATTCCCAAAACCAATTCCTACACTGTAATCCTCCTTTTGTGGACAGCGCTGGAGATAAGTTGGCCGGGTTAATGCGTCGCGCTCTTCTACGCGGCCACGCGATGACGGCCCTGACAGGTAGACATAGACACAGGTGCTTGTTTATGCTAATGGAGTGTCGGACTGGCCAGATAGAGACATTGTGGGTGCCTGGGAGGGCTGGTCGCATATACACACACACACACACACACACAGAGGGACAAACGCTCTCCAGCCGCTGTGTAGGGATCTGTTAATGGCTATGCTTCATTACCAGGCTAAAGACTTTTGAAAATGTTAAAACACCCTGATGAAAATCCATGTGGGTCCGATGGTTCTACATACATGCGTGTGTGATAATGGATGTGTTTAGAGAGGGTAATGGATAGGGGTGATCCTTGGTTCCGTGGTCGTCCCCTAGGTCGACAGCTCAACGGGGAACCGGGCGTAGAGGGTCATTACTCATATCTGCACACACAGGGAGGAGCCGGAGAGGGTGGAAGCTATGAATCAAGGGCGAACAGCCATCACACAGAGATTGATGAAAAGCCAACGCATGGTTAAGCCTGATTTCATTTACAAGCACAATTTTACCAAGGTGGGAGGGGCGTAAGCGCGTATGTGTGTGCGTGCGTGCGGAGGGGACAAACAACACACCCCTCGGCTGAGATTTCATAAAACAAATACTTGTAATGAATAACGGTGTGGTGACTTTGATTGAACGCGAGCGCGGTGGGGGTTGATCAACAATGCAAAAAACCTCGTACCTCCAGTCGAGGTCACGTCCTCTTCGATGCATGTTTATGGCTCAGGGTGAAACATGAAGTGAATCGATTATTATATGCAGTCTAATTATTCTCATGTTTTAATGCATAGGAAAACGAATGGAAACGACCAGACGGCGAGCACAATGCAAATGCAGTACCGATAAGGTCGGTAAAAATGTGCTCTCAATCATTACTGTGTCAATGTGGATCTCGAGTTGACAGATCAGGTCACTATTGGAATTCCATATGGCGGTGGCCACATTTCCAGTTTTTCCACTTAATATTGTTTGCGTTGGTTTTTATATGGAAACAAAATTAGTTACTTGGCACAGAGAAAAGTTAGGGCTATAAGAAAAATAGGGCTATTTTGAAAATTAGTTGAAAATTACAGAACCACTTTTTTTTGGCTACTTTCGTAATGTTTTGCGACCATCAGAATGTTTGTAAGCATAGGATAAATGATGATCTTAATGTACATGACACAAAGTCATCCAACAGCAATGTAAAAGTCTGACAGCGCAACAAGACACATGAAAACTGTGATAAAAATAAAAATCAAGGTTATCGCATTGAACTTTTTCGAAATACATGTACAAATATCACTGTTGTTTTGCTTAAAAGTGAATATGAACTCGTTTTCTTTGCAGTATTTGAGGTCTGTAAAAACAGAGCATCTTTTCTGTTATTTAGACCTGTTTCTCCAGTTTTCATTTTCTGCAAATAAATGCAAATAGTAAGAATATTTTTATTTGAAATTTGGGAGAAATATTGTTATTAGTTCACAGAATGAAACAAAAATGATTATTTTACCTAAACGTATCCTATTTTGCTCTTGGGTGGGTTTTGAGTTTTTATTAAGCCTGCTGTACTTCTAAACTCTAACTTTTAACATTTTTGTAAAATTAAAAGCAATTCCTAAGTGCATCTTTTTGTGCATTTACTAAGAGCTTTTCTGACCCATAATTCATATATTCACAATTGACATTGAAATATTTGAACTAAAACATGCATGCTTACTATCACCATCTGTACAAGTCATATCATCCTCTCGAGTTTTTATGTGGCGGCTCTGCGTTCATGAGGATGTAATGTTTACCGTGCAGAGCTCATCTTCAAAAAACACACCTGCGAAATGATATAGCTATTCAGCCGACGGCACAGCTTCAGTCAATGAAATGGCTCTCACCAAGGGTATAAATGACTCCAAGGGCAGAGGGCCGTCGGGGTTCCTGACGGGGATTCTCTTTTTGTGTCTCTCCTCTCCTCCGCATTTCCCCAGGGCCACTCCAACCTAATGGGTGCATGTTCCGCTCCGGCATTCCATTCCAATTTAATAATAATGATATTTGCACAGGACGCCCTTTGCTTGCACAGTGTAATTACCTACTTTTTATATGATCTCTATTATTGGAAATCAATGTCGATAAGAGCACCCCATTAGAGCTTGTTATTATCACAGCTTGGGTTTTGCTACACTGCCATTATTATTTTACACACTCTAGACTGGCAGAGTTTATGGCCCTGCTCTCTGCAGCCCGGCTAGAGTGTCAGTCTAATTCACAGACCCGCAGCGAGGGAATAGGACTCGAGGACCGGGCGCTCGAAGTGGGGAAATCACCAGCCAACGGTTTTTAAATCGGCGGGCGTCTCTGGATCCGGCCGAATGTTAAAACCGACAGCTGGAAAAGAGATAATGGTAGCTTTACGAATTAATATTTTAGCGGAACTTTCAGCCTTGTACAGGTCAGATAAGGAGTTCTCTCCACAGGGATGGTCTAAGCGCTCCTGTCTGTGTAAAAATGTGCAGCCCTTTTGTGCTCCCCGCTGCGAGAATCAAATTATTTTATTGCCAATGAATATTTCTTTAATGAAGCGCTATGATTTTTTACACATCATCAAACAGTTCTTGTCGGTATGTTTTCATTCATTCTAAGTAGTCAAAATGATATTGCATCACTTATTATTGGTAACTACATTAGGTATGTCATAGCTATGAAAGCTGCAATGTTGGGGAGTAACTAAATGAAACTAGCAACACTAGTCTCTAAAGAATTGCTGGTTTATTTTCAACACATGGTTGGGTTAAATATGAACATTTCCTGTGTCAGTTCAAAGGTCAAGTGTGCAGTTTTTTAGAAGACCTATTGACAGAAATGCAATGTAATATACATACCATGTCTTCAGAGGTGTATAAAGACCATACATAATGAATGTTGTACATAAGGATGTTTTTATTACCTTAGAATGAGCTATTTCTATCTACACACACCTCAGGTCCCCTTGCATGCAATTCGCCATGTTGTTTCAGTAGCCCTAAATGTACAAACTACAGAGCGAAAATGTGATGACATCTTAGTTCTGTGCAGCCACCATAGTGCTTCGAAAAGGAGGGGGAGGGGTGGAGTGAGCCGTTGGTTGCAATTCATAACCTCACCACTAGATGCCGCTAAAATCTCCACATTGCTCCTTTGAAAATAAGGCAGCATTTTTTTAAATGTATTAACTTTACTGTAGTATTCAAAAGCATGACATTAAACAGTCGCAACAGAGTTGGTTTTCCAGAAAAAAATCCAAACAATTGTCAAAACTTAACACAAATGGTAGTTTGTAGCTATTTTACGATGTGGCAAATTTGTATGAATTCGTACAACCTTAGCTTTATCACAGTCTTCTTTCATGCCAGTGATGGTTAGGTTTAGGGGCGGGGCTAAAGTATTGTAATTCCAATAATCGTTTTTAAATTATTCCCATCACTTGAAGTAGCCACCTCATAAAATAGTCACGAATTTCCACGAGATCAGCCGTTTGAAATGTTTTTAGTGAATAGTTTACTTTTTTTACTTTATTAAATGAACAAAGCAACTGATTTATTTATATCTATGCAAAGAACATTTCATCTTTAATATATTCATTATTATTTTACAATGCATTGTATATAAATGCTTTTTTACTACAAATGCTCCCCTATAGCTTCATTGTAGTGAGATACTGTTTGTCAGCCATCTTAGAAGAATAGATTGACTAAAGTTGAACTATTTTAAAAGATAAAAACCTCACTGCTTGACAGAAGGTATCTTCCTCATCACTTCCTCATTCTTGAAATATGAAAGCCATGGAGACACTTTCAAATATCCTATTTCTGTACACCGTCTAACAAAACATTAAAATAATGGAAACGCATCAAATTTATCATTCACAATTTCTTTGCAAATTTACTTGTAGTCTTTCATCTGTTTTTATTAGATCTGGATGACGTCCAATCAGAATCTAAACGTCATTAAACGATACCTGGTGAGCAGCCTGCCGCAAAATCCAATCGCCACTGCACGGCCGTCCCCTCTTATTGATTTCTGGAGAAGGTCTGGAATCTTGCTTTCCAGTGGTTTGTGTGCCAGAAGAGGGCTTGGAGAATCAGTTTACTGCAGCAGGAATTAGGACGGTCGGATTGAGCTATGCAACGCCATGCTAACAGGAGGGAGGGGCGCAGAGAGGAGAAGAACAGCTAAATGGAGACGCAAGGTATACTTGAGATGCAAGGTAGACTTGAGAAGAGATAAGAGCGAGCATGAATCAATGGGAGGTAAAGAGAGAGACGGAGAGAGTGAGAGGAGGCGGCGATGTTGGAGAATCTTGTCTGGACATATCGAGTGGAATGGAGACAGTTTGACACGGTTCCTAGACTAAGTGCTGTGTGCTGTGAATTCAGGTTCGGTGGAGTCTGAACACACTCACTTTCAACTTATTACCCAATTAAATGTTTCTGCCATATGTGTTCTTTCAATGAAAATTTCCCCCACGTAAACATGGGAGAACATATTGGCTGAAAGTAAAATCTTACTCCAACAATTGTCTACCAAGATTTCCCAGAAACTTCAAGCCTTCTGATGTCTAAAAAAACAAATATAGGCTCTATAGGTGAGATTCGAGATGCCAGGCACGGACAGACGGATGTGAGGTTATGTTTGCTCTCTACTTTGGCTGTGCTGGATTACTTTATGGAAGAAACAGGAAAGTTGCTCATGATAAAAATTACATGGATCAGGAATACGAAGAGACCAACCACCCCATTGAGCACAAGCGTGGGAAGTTTATTTTTTCCGGGCAGGTTTCAGGGTCGGAATCTCAGAAGCAGAGCAAACTGTAATAGCATAATACAATAAATGACAAGATTGTCTTCAAGGCCTTCTGGACAGTTACGTATGAACCGGACTGACATTACGCCGTACAATTCTTTAAATTACTGCTGTCCAGGTATGATGAATAAGAGGCTTTTTCACCATCGAAGATGCACAAAATACCACATTCAACACTCAGTCTGCTTGTATATGAATCATGGTTTTTGTTTTAGACAGGAAAGAAGATATAAGACACAGGTCGATAAAATTAAGAAAAAGGCCTAGACATTGGTAATAGTGATTATGTGCATATCATCGCATGTAAGTTACCTATCACAGGGTTTTAAGATGAGCCAAGTAAATCGACCTTTTCCAAATGTGTATTTATTCACTCTAACATCAAATTCCAAATAAAAGAAGCGCAGTGTTTGTGGCAGTTCTTCAAACGTTCCCAGATGAAAGCAGAACAAACAACATTTAATCAAATAATTCTGCCCCTGGGGTTTGTCTACGGTCCCATCTTAGATCAAATGGCAAATGGCTTTAAAGCCAATCTTGGATTTTATAGCAAAAGGTTGGTGCTCTGCCCCTTTCCCCCCCATTCTTAATATTGAAAAAAAATGAAGCTATTGATTTTCTGTCTGTTTCTCACACTGCTCGGAATATTAAAATAGACAGTGAGATCTCGCAGACGGCCGTGTCCCCGTTCTCAGTCGTGTTGATGTTGAGCTGCAGTAGAAATGGTTGTTGATGGCAGGATGTTAGCAGGGCTGTTTCTTTTTTCTTTTTGAAGAGGAATGGAATAAAGGAAGGTCACAAGGCTAATCTCACCGTCTCTTCTTGCGTGGTGCCATTAATCCCTTTGTTCAGAAGGATAAGTGCTTTCATATTTGTCTAAAAATTGTGCTGTTCTGTGTGTCTGATTGTGTTTCTTAGGTTCTGTGGTAACACTGTAAAGCAATAAAAATCATAATTTCATTCATCAACACCTACTAAAAAAAACTAAAGTAAAGCCGGCTCAGCTTGGTCAGGCTGGGGGACCTGCGATGTATCTGTGTTTTGGTTTGTTGTTATGTCTATTATTTTGTATTATGTTAATTGTGTCACTTTTAGTTTTGTTCCTGTGCATAGTAATATTATTTATATACATCTTAAGAAAAATTTGACACACATGCTTACACTATATTTTCTACATTCATTCACTGGGGTTTTACATAGACTACACCCCATTGTTCTCAGTGCTTGGTTCTTGGTGGTTCTAAGCGGTTACATGCTGTTTTTGTGTTCATGTCATGTTTAATGTCTATGGATTATCGATCATGTTTGGATCTATCTTCTGTACTTCATTTCTGGGTTTATTTAAGACATAGCTACATAGATCCTGCTTATTCGTCTTTTTTATGATATAAACCAAGCTGGGTTTAAAATGTATATTTTTAGTGCAAAATATCCTTAAATAGGCAAATTATTCATAATTTGATTTCCTTGTAGTGTACGTAAAAAAATATATATCTATAGCTGCGGAAACAAATGGGAGACCATTCCTATTTTTTATTTCATCAACATTTCTACGTAGATGTATTGTGGCCATTCCAGTCCAGTATCTGTTGAATTTCAACAAAATCAAACCTCAGTAGTGACATAAACTCATCCAATGTGAAAGACTGACAGCATGACAAGATTTATCATGTAATTTTTTTTAAGTTTCCGTAAATGCAGATATTTCTGTTGTATTGCTTAAAAGTGAATATGAACTTGTTTTCTTTGCAGTATTTGAGATCTGAAAAAATACAGAGCATCTTTTCTGTTATTTTGACCTGTTTCTCCAGTTTTCATTTTCTGCATATAAATGCAAATAGATATTTTTATTAGAAATTTGGTATAGAAATATTGTTAGTAGTTCACAGAATGAAACAAAAATGATCATTATACTGTATATAATGAAAGTGTCATATTGACAAAATGTCAAAAGGCAAAAAAAAGGCTGTTTCTAGCCTATTCACTCAGGCCTACATGACACCTTTGTGCTTCAGCTCAGAATATTGTTACCCTACAGAATGTTCTCTAACAGATTGCTTTTCTTCAACTTTGCATTGTAAAACAAATGATGGCAGAGCTGTGGATCGACTATTTGTTTATTGTTGACATGCATGTAGATCATCCGCAGATGCGGTGCCGTGTGTTCTCTTGGAAAACGCTGCGAGTACCCAGTTTCTATGAGGCAAGGATTTCACAGCCCTTTAGCAGCTACGGCTCCCAGTGGAAATACACTTCTTCAGCAATCCATGCAACATCAAACGTCACGGGTGTCCTTCAGCACAAACTTTCTTACAACTTTCCCTTAATGAAAAGCACAATGACAGGCTCAAGGAGAAGCAATTCACAGAAAAACAATTTACGATGCAAAAAAAGGACAGCGAGTGTCGATGAAACGAGAGAATTGGAAAGTTGCAGAGGAATGTGACAGGTCCGTGAAAATCACATAAAGTGTATTTTTGCCAGGTTCTGGCAACACTCACCTTGCGGTGGCCACACACGTTTGGAGAGCAGGGGGCCAAAGTCACACATTTTACTCAAGCATTCCACTTCACGACCACTAAGGGAGGTTGTAACCCTGGGAATCTGTTTTAGTTTAGCCGAGTTGCCATTAATACTGGTCGCTTTAACATCCTAACCTTTCCCGTGCTCATCTCAAGGGTGTTTTTAGAGCAAAAAAACATAGCTTTTGGAACAATTGCTTGGGGCGATCTAAAAGTGACCTCCAGCCAAAGTCAGGTTTTTTTTCTTTTTAATCATTAGATTTCACCACCCCCAGTTGTACTGCATCCTCTCATACTCTGCCCTTCATACTGAGCTTCTTCCTTTCCTCTCCTAAGGAGGGAATTTGGTATTATGTATCATGAAACTTGCATCATTGTAGTGAAAGGCATTACGTGTATTTATTCATTCACCAAATGCGGGGCTGTCATGAAAAAAAACTGAAATTTCCCGGCCAGAAACAAACTGCATAAATAACCGGTTACATGGTTTTTCTGTTTTCTTGTAAATTGCACAAATTTAAAATTTTCCGGCAGCTGGGGTGCCAGAAACAAACTGTAAAAATAACAGCTTTTCTCCTATAAAATGACATGTATTTCATGTTGTTCTTGTAAATTTGCAGTCTTTTTCTGTGATTTGGTGGTTTTTAAACTGTGAAGAATCTGTAAAAAACAGTAAATTTCTGTAAAGATACAGGTTTTGGACATTATGTGAAAATGTGTAAAATTAACAGCAATATTCTGAAAAAAATATTTACAGTGCAGATTTTCACGAAACGTTTATTGTGGCCAATATAATTCACGCTAATGATATTGTAACTATATGGGGGTTTTTTATATTTAAAATATGACTTTTTATTTCGTGTTTTCTCTATTTTGGACAATGGATCACACTCAAGTGTACAGAGAAATCTAAAACATTATTGAAAAACTATTTTTTTCTCTTATGTTACTGTCTTTACTAAACTGTCTGTACAAAACTATTAAAAATTCTAAAAGCTCTAGAGAAATATATTTTAATTTTGATAATTTGTATGTTTTAATTTTTATGTGTTTTTTAAATTAGGACTTTTAATATGATTTGTTTTCTTTCTTTTCTTTAAAAAAATAGAACTGTTTTCAGCTATTATTTACAATTTATTGTGTGCAATATGCATCAATAGGTCCGTCATTGTACAGTGTACCGTTTTTCCAAACCTGTTTTCCTTTTGTAAAACAGACTACAAATGGTGTTTCAATGTTTAGCCTCAAAGCCAAGCACACAAAATTTAGAGTACAGTTAGAGTACAAGGTTGAGAGGAATATCAACAGGAGCTATACTTCCATTTCTTAAAAAAAAAGATGAAAAAGAAGTCTTCAAGGAGTTTAAAAGTCATCACTGCTGCCGTGTGCTCTGAAGTTATTAATAAATGTTTATTGTGCTGTATTGCTGGAGATGCGAATATGCCTCTGTGGAATTCTCCCATGAAGGCATCATTTTTCTTGATGACAACCAAAGACAGCGCTCTTTGGATATCACTTTAAAACATCAGCCTTTTGTCTGAGTAAATAGAGGGCAAAGATGTGCAATTGTGTGATTGTTTATGCAGTGTTGAGGAACTTGTCTTCGTTGCATGCATAGTAACTGCGCACAGTGTGAAACTTACTGAAAAGACGGTATACAGTACATTTGCTTATATATCAAATAAATGATTCTGATAAACACTATGATTCCAGTTGCGAATATTGCTTTAAAAGAAAACCAAGCTTATGGAGTCTCAAACCTCAAACCATAAGGTGCCAGAAAGAATGCAAAATGCATGAAGTTTTGGTCACATTTCCCGGGTCAATTGGGTAAAATGACCCTCTTTAAAGCTCACCGGCTCGGATCGGGCTGCAAGAGATCCTTTTGTTGATTTTTGAGGTTCAATCCTCCACAGGATATCTCCAACTGCATCTCCAGTCTGCTTGATTGACCAAGACCAGAGGCAGGCGATGCATCAAATTACTGTATAACTGTCCTTCAGGGAAGCGTGAGGCCCTGAGCTTGGCCACACTAGACTTTTTAACTGTGACACCAGCTTATTAGATCACAGAGGTCATCCACCTTTCGCTCATTTAGCGTCCGGGCCACCAATAATAGACAGTCTGGGTGTCATTGGGATGAAGCAGTGTGTCAACGCAGTGCCGGACTCCAATTTGAAAAGTGTTCTGGGCCTCCAATGGGAGTCCCAGCTCTGTTTCAGCCACATTTGTCCGGTGACCTTGCAGGGTCACTTGTATTTCGAAAGGGAAAGGAAAGATTAATCAGGTGTCTCGGACCGTTCCCGACTTAAACGTTAACTGATTGGCCGGAGCGCTGGGAGGAAAAGGAGATGAGCCCGTCTTACTGTCCTTCCATTTACTATAATAATACATTATGTGTTAAGGTTAAACTCTGCATTAGATGTTTGCTTCCTCTTTCAGTGTCTGGATCGCTTAGCCATTAAAGACCTTGTGAAATGATAAGGTGCTACGTTTTAAAACAAAAATGGTAAAGCATAAGTTGAAACTTGATTTGCGAGACTTTACGGGTCATGGTCTCAACCGTTAATTTGTTCTCGATAAAGAATAAAACTGCTTTTTCCAGGCCACTGATATCTTTATTTCATGTCAAATGAGAATTAAACATTTTTTAATGAGGCAAAATACTGAGCGCACCTATTCTGTGTTGCATTAAAGGTGTTGTGTGTAATTTTTTGGAGGACCTATTGACAGAAATGCAATATAATATACATAACTATGTCTTCAGAGGAGACCTTACATAATGAAGCATTATGTTTTTATTACCTTAGAATGAGCTATTTCTATCTACATTTAGAATTCCCCTTACATGGAATTCTCCAATGTTGTTTCTACAGAAGCCCTAAGCGGACAAACTGCACAGAGCGTTTCGTAAATACGTTATCTCCTTTGGCAAAGAAGTGAAAACGTGATGACATCTTATGGCCAATTTATGGTTCTGCGTAGGACCTACGCCGTAACCTACGGCGTAGCCTACGCAGTGCCGTGTACCCTGTGCGTTCCCTACGCCGTAGCCTGACGCGCACCTCTCCAAAAATGTAACAACGCGTCAACTCAACTCGGACCCTACTTGGACCGCAAGCGCTGTGATTGGTCGGTTTGGCAGCATCGTACTTCCTTCTACGCGTTTCTGGCTTCTTCTTCCGGCAAGTTCAGAGTCCACAAAAGAACAACATGGCGAGCATCAACATCGACCAAGTACTGAGCGTCTGATTGAAGAGGTTCGGAAATGCACGCATCTGTATGACTCCTCTTCGGCGGACTATAAAGACTGTCAGATGGCGGCGAATTCTTGGAGAGAGATTTCCTCTAACGTCGGTTTGAAAGAGTGTCAGCAAAAGACATGAAGAACTTAGCACTTTATAAACACTGTGCACGATCTTTTGCACTTTATTGGCTTTATAGTTTTATTATTTGTTTTACCTTTTATTGTTACTAGTTTTTTGAAAGTTTTATATTTGTGTTAATATTGCATTGTATACTCATCTATACATAGTTTGCACTTTTACATATTCTGTTCTTTGACTCTTTTGCAAATAAAGAACAAAATTGTGACACTTCCAGATCTTGGTTGCATTTCGTTTCATTTTTAACTAAACAATTAATAGGGTGAGTTGTCCATGACAAAATATGATATTCTATCAGGGTATCATTTCAAAACACAGTTTTGACATCTATGTATGTGCTCTGCGGAGTACACCCCTTTGAAAAGTATACTTTTTTTCAACAATATCTAAATGAACACACATAAAAATCCAAAATGTGGACAAGAATAAGTTTAATATAACATCTGTTTAACTTCTAACATGAAAGTAAGGTTAATAATATAACGGATTACACATTTTTCTGTTTCGATCAGCTCCAACTCCATTAAGATGCATTAAGATGCGATCAGCCTCCATTGTCCTTTGTATACACTAGCATACACACAAAACATCGGTGAAGAAGAGCAAACCCGTGAAAACACAAAGGGCCAACTAGCGTTTCGGCGGTGTAATTGCAGTACGACGCATACTCTCAACGCAGAACCATAAATGTTCACGACGGCGTCGTCTACGTACGTAGGCTACGCCGTCCTACGCAGAACCATAAATTAGGCTTAAGTCCTGTGTCAGCCACTGTAGTGCTTCGAAAGGGAGCCGTTGGTTGCAATTCGCACCCTCACCGCTAAATTTCATACACTGGACCTTTAATTGACAGGGTTTATCCACCAGTGCTGTCAATGTAACCAACACAAATTTTGTCACGCTATAGAAAGGGTCAGTTTATGCAAGCAGACAATATATTAGTTTTCAGTGTCTGCAAATAAATGAGCTTTATGTTAAGCATCCTTTGTGTGTTCACTGCTGTACCCAAGAGACATATATTCAGTGTGGAAAAAGAGCTTGGGTTAAAACCGTCCTGGCACCCGTGATTAATTCTCTTTCGTACATCTGAGAAACAAAGATGGCTTTTTCTTCTCTTCACTCAGCGCTGGGCAATTTTTTAATCCTACATTTTGGTGCATTTCAAAGCTGTCTTGATATGTAATACTGTAATATAACTTTAATTTGTTTTTAATTGTGTTTTGAGCAATTGCTTGCATAAGCATTCCGCATGGTTTTGCTGTTATTGTTAAATGTTGTTAAAACTACCCTAAAACGCCTTTAAAATATTCACAAATATTATTAGGTTGTAAAAACGTCTCTCTAAATTCAATTAGTTTCTCATAGAAAGGAATACTGCGTGTTTTCCAAATATTACAGGCTTGAAAGTGGAACACACAGATAGCTCTTTTATCAAACAGCCCTCCTCGTAGTAGCTGATTTCAGTTGGCTGTTGTTTATTTTTGTTTATCAGTTTGTTTGTTTATTTATTGCTTTTTGACTTTCTTTTGGCCCACAGATTCTTTAAACTATTCAAAGTTCAGAGAGGGAAAAACAGAAGCTTTCTCTCGTTGGCTAACTTTGATTCCACTGGCGTTTCCAAAACAACCACAAATGTCTGTAAATAAAAGATTTGTTTTGTGCTGTTTTTATCTCGTCGTTTTAATCCAAACCTTTTTTTTTGTTTTTAAACAGCAGTGTTTGTAGAAACAATGTGTTTTTGTTAGACAAGGCTCTTGTTATGAAATGGGTTTTCTCAGTAAAAGTTTAGCTTTTAAAAATATCTGTGATAAATAATTTGTTTAGAGTTTTTTTCTTATAGAATACAAGCACTGTTATAGAGTGTATATGTTCTCACCGCATGACTGTGGCGAAGTGCCAAAAATGATCTCGGGGAACTTGGCACCTTGTGCTTTGAGACTTGCCATCCAGAGCAAAGCTATTAGTTAATGGAACAGCATGACATCACTCTGATGAAGAGACAAATCTGCTCACATGACAACAGTGGAACACTTAGGCCGAGTTGTGGTGAGATGGTATGGGGTTATAGCTAGTGGCCACATGCCTGCTTTCTGTTGTTAACAAGCTTTGGGCTCCTAGTGCACATAGGTCTCTTCCCACTGGCCCAACATCACTCAAAGACTGCCCATCTGCCATAGAGTTCCCTGTCCAGCTGACAGTGATGGATTCACTGTATTCCTGTGACTGCCAGGCTTCACACGAGTTCCCTTCACAAAGCAACAGCGCTCATTAAGACAAATAGATGCAAATCAAAACCTTTTTGGCCCAAAGGAACCTCAGTGAAGTTGACTCCACATATTTTTATTATTCAACTACACAAAACCATTCCATTCATTTTTACTGGGTTTGTCGTTATTTGTAGATAAATTCTTCTCTAGAAATGACAAATAGAGGCTAATGCTGTCCACTGATGTCGGGTACCTCCATTAACATGCTGCCATGTTAAAGGCATTGCATATATTGTATATATATATTTTAAATCGTACAATGCAATAAATGTTTCCTTCCTCTTGAGGTTGTATCCATTGTAACAAACTTTGAAAGTATGTATTTTAGCCTGTAACTAATTATTAAACATGTTTTTGTCAACGCATCTGTGTGAATGCATTTTGCACTTCAGAAAAAATTATTTTGTACGACTTTGATGAGCAAATAGATGTTGGATCAATGGAAGTCAACGTAGTTTGTTTAAAGTCCCTGTGAACCGGAAGTTGCGATCGTTTTTACTTCTGTAGATTGACGTATTTCTGAGTGAAATGGAATTTTGAATGGAAAAATAGCAGGCGTGGCTTTCGTCTATCGCTGCGATTTGATTGGATGTATAAAAACAGCCGTTGCATTTTGAAATGGAACTGGTAGCAGACTGACAGTTAAAGGGGAGGAGTTAGCAGATGCTCCGCCCAAGCCGCCTAACATACATCTAAGATGGATAGTCAGGACGGTATTGCATTTTCAGATTTTACCTAAAGATTATGAGGGCACACGATTTTGACCCACATTGATCAAATATTTACAATATACGCTGCAATATTTCATGAAAAAATAGGCATTGTAATTTTCAATTTCACTGGGACTTTAACATTACAATGTAAGTTTGCTGTGGGTCAGTCAAAAGAAAACTTTAATAGCTCAAATACCAAACCAACACAAACACGCTTTTTGATTTTGGACTCTAAATACAAAACATATATATATATATATATATATATTTCTCATTTCATTTGTAGGTATTGATATTAAATATTTTAATAATAATATCCATATTCGTGCAAATGTAGGCCTATTTGCTGTGTAATGCACCTCTGAGCAGCAACAACAGTCCGTGTAAATAACACTTGGTTATGTAAAATTGCACGCTCCCGTGTAGTAGGTGGCGCTATATACCTGCTCGTCGGTCGTAACCCGCTTAAACAACTGTCAAGAAATGTCACAGGAAGAAGAATGCCAAGCAACCGTAAGTCAATCCATCGTTATTTCTTCAGTGCAGCACAATTTTGGACTAACAGATCCAATGAATGTTTATTTGATGTGTAGTGGAGTAACGTTATAACTTTTCCATCCGTTCTTCGATCCAGGTAACTTACGATCTTAATTTTCATTACACATGCCTTGATTTGTACTCCTGAAGTTTTTTTTAAATGAAAAGCTAAAAATATTTTAGGATGTGTGTGGATTGAAAGATTATGCTTTGATAGCGTAGTATGCAAGAAATGTGAACCTGCAGAGTGCATGCATAGACATTCGAGATTGACCGCTGAATGGTACGTCAACGCCGCCGCCATTTTGGGCCGGGCAAACGCATGCAAGGAACACAAAACGTGCGGTTTTTATGAATTAAAACACAATAGAGTTTACATTTTTCAACTGATTAAAGTCAGCGATTGCTTTCTGCTTTGGGTACTGTATTTACAGTAGGTCTCGATATGAATGAGCTTATGCCTTGTGTAGTTTGGTAACAAACATTAGAGTGTTACGTTACACTTGCTGTTAGAATGACGTTGTTCTCTAAAGTTAGCCTTTATTAGGAAACGTGATTTTGTCATTGAATGTCAACAAGTACTAGCCTGTGTTTTGAGATCTTAATTGTCTCAATTTGAGGAATTGCTTATTCATTTGTTAGGCTACCCTTATACTGGATAAAAGTGTCTTGATGATTGTTTTCAGCTCATGATGGATATTATATTAATAATTGGCATTCGTTCAATAATTAGGCATATATGACAATTTATCCTTGAATAAACAGCTTTTTAAAACCTCAGGGAATAAAATAAAGGGAATGGGTAAACGTGCAGTGAAAATCAGCTGTTCACAGGCTGTCCACTGATTTTCAATGACAAAACCATTTCATAAAAATAGACTGTTATTTATATGGCTTGGACTGACAAGTGTTGTTCTGGATGTTGAAGGGTCTCGTCTTAGGTTGCATCTGGGTTTTAGACAATCTGGTTTTTGTAGGTCTTGGAGTGTCTGGTCTTGACTACCTTTATGATGTGTAGTTGTTTATGTAGGCCTATGTCTGTTGAGACGACTGAATTATGTTAGGATAACTAACTTCAAACTACATTTGATAATAAATATGATTTTTATAATAAAGTGACTGGAATTGTTGTCGGTTTACTTCATTGAAAACTGCATGCATGTAATCTAATTGTTCTTTAATATACGTGTGTGTTCTTTGTGTTATGTAAATGAAAGGCTGTCGAGAAATTTTTGTTAATTCTGATAAAGATTTGTGCATTGTGCATTGGCAGTAGCATCTAATTTTTGTTTAGAAATGCCAGACATCTTACTGATTCTATAAAGGATATATGTACTACTTATGTCCACTAAGTCATGTATCCATCTATGCAGGGTCTAGCAGAGGAGCAACCGTCTATGCAGGGACTCCTGAAAAAGAGCGACCATCTACGGCTACGCAGGGGACTCTGGCGGAGGATCAACCGTCTACGGGGGCACTCTGGCAGAGAAGCAACCATCTACTCCGGGAATCTCTGATAAAGCTGCAGCAATAGCAGGTAAAGTTTGTTTTAATACAGGTTTTAACACAGCGGTCTCAGCTAGAGGTGTGACCATCTATGCAGTGGTCTCTGGCAGAGGAGTGACCATCTACGGCTACGCAGGGGACTGGTGGAGGAGCATCTAATGGAGACCTCTGATAAACTTTGAAGCAAAAGCAGGTAAAGGTCGTGTTTTATTTCAGTTAGAGAAGAGACATCTATGCAGCAGCTGCGGTGAAGGATCGTCCAGGCAGAGTGCTCTGTCAGTGGACTGAGGTCAATGCAGAGGACTCTGGCAGAAGAGCGGCCTTGAACGGAGGAGCACCTACTTGAGTTTTCAGAGAAAGGTTCATAAACATTAAAGCAAAGAAAGGTAAACTGTGTATTTCTACACAGGGGTCAAAAGCTAGAGGATTGTCCATTTATAAAGATGGCTCGAGCAGAGGAGGGTTTCTGGTGGAGTGACCATCTTTGCAGGAGACTCTTGGGGAGGAGTGACCGTCTCTGCTGAGGAGGAGGGATGCTGAGTAGCATAAACAGTGATGCGAGGGCAGGTGAAGTGTGCGGTTCATTTTTTTTCAAATGTACATGTGTTGGGAACATCTTTTAGTTACCTGTCAACATCAAAAATTTGTGTCCTCAGAAATGCTGAGACCAACCTGGGTTGCGTTTCCTGAAACCTTCTTAACGCTACGTCATTCTTAAGTTATACCTTCAGAGTGGTAGCGATATATTCTTAAGAACGACGTAGCGATATGAAGGTTTCGGGAAACGCAAACCTGTACTGTTCTTCTGTTCATAGCTAGTTTACATGGTTTTCCAGTTTGCCCTGAAACATTGCCCTGAACCTTTCGACCCAGTCAGAAGGTCAGATTGACAAGATGACAATCTCAGTGCTTGGCCAAGTGATTGACAGACTGTAGTCAGATGGACTCATATAGAACGGAGACGAGCATGGAAGTTTAAGAATTTTCCAAGGGTTTTTCTTGGTTTTAAAGGACTTCAGAGTACTAATCTACATAATATGAATACAAATGAATCTGGCAGTGGAACGCTGTTCAAAGCTGGCTGCTGGCAGCATTTGGCTGCGTTTATCAATCATTTTGCCTGTGCGTGACAAAGTAGAGAGAGCATGAGACCATCTACAGTATGACATGGATCTTGTGAACTGAATCAGTCAATTTTGTATGATTCTTGCATGGATCCAAGAAATATACTGTGGCTTATGAGAGCTTTAGATACAGTGGGGTCTAAAAGTCCACATAGAAAGTTAAAGCAATACTTTATTTTTAATATTACAACATTGACATAAAATAAAAGACTAGACTTTTTCTAGGTAACTCTGTGTAAATAGACCAACTCCTTTTTACAAACAGATATTCTTCCCTCCACATGCTTTTTGGAACATTTTAGATCATGCAGGGGTAACATGGATCATAAACTTGTGGAGTTTATGCCAGCTCAAGTGCCCAAGTGTCATTCAAGTAAGTGGTGGACTTGCCAAATGCTAAGGCATTCTGAGACATATTATTGTTTTTTGTTTTTAGATGTCTGTGGACATCTACATACACCATCACATTCTTTGGACTTCAGTGAGAAACAAACATATCACAAAATTTCTTCTCTCGGTAATAGGTGAAGACTTTCGAATAGGATGAGAGCAACATGATCTTTGAAAATATTGGCTAATCAATGAAAAGTAATTTACAGTGATTACCCTTCTACGTGTGAAGATCTTTTAAACAGTGTCAAGACTTGTAAACCATCCCCCCTTTTGCGTCCGACACTTTCACATGGCAAAAATCCATACCCAGCAAATACAATCTCATTTCTCCCTCCGCCCTGCCGCTTTAAATAGTCTATATTGAATTAACTCCATAAAAACAAAGATCGATCTTTCCATTGCCCATCTTGATACTGCTGCTCGCACCACTGAACTCATAATCACCTCTGATCCAGGCAAGGCATTCGTTTAGAAGAGAAAAGCTTTTCCCATCAACTAAGAGTCACGTATATCCGACCATCAGCCGTGCAATTCTTGGCAAATATCAGCTGCTTTCTTATTACGGGTCAGTGGGGTGACACAATGGTGCCACTTTGAATGTTATACGTATTAACCATGAATTCATTTTCATGGATCATGTTTAATGGTTATTGATAGCTCACTGATTTTCACAAGCTGAGACGTATTGCATTTTATGTGAATCTTTCAAATTTAATGGGGACGTGGCAAGTGTCTTTTTTCCTCTTCAGAATGTCTGCCTTTGCGCAAATCGAGACCGTGAGCGTCACGGTACACAATTAAAGAACCGGTAAAAAAAAATCTTAACTTGAGAGTTTGCTAAAAGGAAAAATGTATTCAGTCAGTTTCCAAACAAATCAGACTGCATCAACAATGGTTAAAAAGATCACAATGTTTTATTTACGAATCGGGCATCTCCACTTGGTTTAAAATGACATGAAGGTTTGAAAACAGTTGTCTTTTTTACACAGCAGTTGATTCATTTATAATGCTTAAAGTCTAAAAATAAATATGCGTGTATATCATCTGTGGAAGTCTCAAGACCATAAATAGTTTGTCCAATCATTGCATTCGAAAACGTTGGTTTTAGCGGCAACTACATAAACACGTTATGTGGCCCAAACTTAACTTCTGGTAGGCCTCTGCATAGATTGAATAACTGTTTTAATTAAATACACATAATATACCAGAAAATATTTATATAAACTATATATAAATATAGGTATATAAATAAGTTGTAAATATATATAAGTTATATATTACTAGCCACTATAGCCAGACCGATAACCAAACACAGACCAGAAGTTAACTTTGGGTCAGTGCGTGTGATGAAACGGCTACAAAACCTCTAAGTTCTAATGCTAATCAGTAAATAATTTGTTTATGTTTACTTTTTGTGTTGTTATGTGCTTTGTACTGTAATATTGTCTCATCTGTGAATGAGACATGAGGTCATTGACATCAAGAGGTGTGGCTTTAGGGAGATACTGTATATGCAGGGTAACCAAGATCTTTTCTCCTTTTTAGCGTTCAAAGCTAGCTTGCTATTGCTAGCCTCTATAAATCTTCCTGCCTCCGTTTTAAGCGTTTAGTTTTTCTTGGTTTCATTGAGAAGAAAACAATTGTAGCTGCACAAAACGACTCGGATATCAACCAGAAATTTCTTTCAATGCTACAGTTTCGCTAAACGTTAAATGCTATGATAGTAGAAAGCTACTATCTACTATCTAATTGTACTGCCTTCAAGCAAATCAGGGCCAGTGGCTATTGTAACGTCACATCAGAAGCTGATATGAATGTCTTCTGAGATCGTCCCTGCCATTAGCACTAGCGTATGGAAGTCAAACTAGCATTCCATTGGTCTACTGTTCTCCATTAAACGCTAATCGTTCAGCTGCGTCTTCAAGGTCTGGCGGTTGCCGGTTATCTAATGAATCAAATGTGGTGGAGAACAAAGACAGTGTTAAACATTTAAATCACACGCTTGTGCATTAATGCTGACAGTCAGCACTGGAGGGGTATTTGATGCCATGAAATATTCTTGTGACTGTGAAACGGGAATGCCAGTATCAAAGCAAACAAGAATAATGGAGCGAAGAATGACACATTCATTATTCATCACGGGGCTTTCGCTAAACATTTATTTAATCATTCACCGGCTTATTTATTTATTTTATTTATGAGCGAATCCCACGTTCCATGTGACGGCATGCTTACGCCATGGCTCCCGATATATTTTGTGATATATACTGTACGTTAAAGCTAATTGAGACGGATTGAGAAATGATGATTGACTAGGGTTTTCACCTTCCCTCACACTGTTATTGCCATCTGTGCACAATGATGTTAACCGTCGCCCGAAGTGATGAGGAACCGTGATTGTACTGTGGAGTCAAAGAGCGTACCTGATAACTCCAGAGGTCTGGCTTTCAAGTTTTTGCTGCGGGATGTTAGATGCACAGCTATTACCGGCTGCAAAGTAGCTTTGCTTCAACTACCACGTTCTTCCGTTATCACAATGGAGATTAATTTGCATGTGTGCCAGACACGGGCTTTTTTTGAATGTATTTATTGCTTTCCAGTGGCAGGAAATTTTCCAAATTTGATGAAAATGTGCACATACTCAATCTTCTATGCATCAGTCATATGGGAGCCATCAGACAAACATAAATTAGAGAAATGCATGGTGAAGGCCTCATTTATAAAAGCAAAAATAATCACAAAACACCGAGCCCTCGGGGATCTCAAATACAATTTTCATTTACTTCAGATCTTTCATTTTTCTCCGCTGTCACATTCTGTACCTGGTCTCCCTCATCTGGGGACGATCATTAGACTAATTAGCAGGTAATCAATGTTTAATTAAAACGAGGTTGTTAATGAAAATGACTGGCGGTGCAATTTTGGACCGACTCTCTTTGTCACTCCATCCTCATGTGGAATAGGTATTGCGAGAAAGCACTTTGAGCCCATTCTTACTTTTGATGTAGTTAGACATAAGTTGAAGACCCCGGTAACCCTGTTGTATAGCAAGGCGACTTTTTCCAGCACTATTATGTTATCTGCACATTGGTTCTCATGCACTAATGATTGTGTAGATTATTATTCTTATTTATATGCAGACTTGAATTTATCACATAAACTTTCCGCCACAACACGTGCGCACATGATTTTATTTCCCAATTGCATTTTAATGTTGATGATTTTGGAGTATTTTAAGTGAGCGACCATCCACCCAGGTTAGTCATTTGGGTAACACTTTACAATAAGGTTGTATTGGTTTGGTTAACTAGTTAATGGATTAGCTAACATGAACTAAAAATGAGCATAGATCATTGTTAGTTCATGTTACTTTTACTTACTGTATGTTAACAAATACAACCTTAATGTAAAGTGTTAATGTAACTTGCATTAAGCACACCCCTAACAGCTCAATATACAGTAAGTGCATTTTTCAAAGTCTACACCTAAGCAAAAAACAGAACTTCACCAATAAATGGGAGGTTTTGCTGTCAGAGGTGGAAGACAGAAAAGTTGTGCTGTCCGAAAGTGTGACCACAGGTGTATGGTACTGTACAGGTTAATGTGGTTTTAGCAGAGACGTGCATCTTTTAATCTGTATAAATGATCAAATATAATCATATAAGTTATATTCATGTAAAATATAAAAATAGTACAAAAGTTTTTCGTGAATAATGTGATCGTAAAAACATTTGTATGCAGATTTCACACACGAATCCGTGCGCATACTTGTTGAACAAGTGCATGCTTTGTGAATGAGACCCATTGTACTGGAGGCATTAATGATTCTACAAAAGGTCATGTCATATTGAGCACACCGGTTGTTGTTTTAAATTTAAACATTTTCATTATTTCTTAATTTGACATTTGTTTATGAAAGTGACTCCGTTATTACGTCTGCTGTTGAAGTCATGAACTTTTAATGCAGGTGAATAACTGGCACTTTTATAAAAGGAGAAGCAGGCCTGCTGCAGAGATTAACAGTAAATACTCCCACACAGTTACTATTCTCGCATACTACTTAAAAAGCCTGCTCGTGGCTGCGTGCCCTATGGAACTGAGAAATTTCTGGTTGACGGGTAAGAACATCCTTCAGTCAAGGTTATGAGATGGGCAGGACTGAGCCGAATGAGGTCTCAGTGATCATATACCCTAATTTGAACAAAGCATAATGAGGGGCTGTAATAAAACATCTGTTTTAGCATAGTCGGTGATTAAAACTGACCTTTGAGTAAGACAGAGAAGTGCTTAACGACTGAAGTGGTATGCAAAGTGAAAAATGAATGCATTATCAATGTAATTAATGTCTATGGTGGACCTAAAGGCATTATGCAAATTGTGCTGAATCTTAATGCCTTCCACATCAAACGCTCTATCTGTTGATTGCCCACAGACGTTCCTCTTTGAGGTTCTGTTCAGTATTAACTCCTAACCTTAAAAAATGTTCTTCCATCTTCACAGCCATTTATACGTGGGGTGGCGGTTAAAAGCTTGTTATTCGTGTATTTGCATGGGCTTTAATACCTGGGCAGGCCATCTGGTTGGCCTTGGAGTCAGACGGTTGACAAAAATGACTAAAGTGAGGTTTATTAGGGGTGCAGAGGGACAAGATATAATCTGTGCTATGAATAGCTTATTTTTTAACTTAAAACAGGAACTGGATGTGATTTTTCTCTTTCCTGGCTCTTATTTTTGTTGTTTTCACTGTTTGCTCAGTCGGACATTTTAGTTAAGGTAGTAAACTATTTTTTTGGTTTTCATTTTACGCAAGGAAAGTCCAGTAGTGCAGTTGTTTTATATTCACATACAGTGATGAATTATTCCCAGAAAATACATTTTTCTTTAATCGGTCAATTTTTGCCCTAAATTAATTATGTGATGAAATTTTGTAAATTAAGGTAAAAGGTTTAACAGGAATGTACATTGTGCTATAAATTGTAGTTGGTAGTGCATTGCTTTTGCAACTCCAAGGTCATGGGTTTGATCCCAAGGAACACATAAACTGAATGCACTGAAAGTTGTTGACGAAATAAATATAAATAAGCTGTGTTGGTATATATAACTTTGGGAATTCAGCTCTAAATTTCATATTTTGAGTTTTTTTTCAGAGGGCTGTAATATAATAAGAAAAGCATGGTTTTGCGTTCATGTTCTCTGTTCATTTGAGATTTAACTTGTTCTTAAGGTGTGACTAGACCACATTTGTTTTAAGTGCCTACAAAAGTGATATACAGAAGTTATTTAAAAGCCTTAATTACTGTAATTCATCCGTATTAATGGAAGTAATGCACTTATTGCTGCGATGTTTGAAGAGTTTACATACAGATTTGTATGAAAATGTAAAGTACACTGCTTAGCATCTGTACGGGAAGAACGCAAAGTAAAAAGAAAACATTCATCCGTGTCAAATTAAAGAACCGTATTCCACCCCCACGTTCCTGTCTAGGATACATTCATCTCCCAAAAAGTACTTCAGGAAGACGGCACTCATAAACGTACAGTAAATTGCAGTCTCACGCTTGTCTTAGAAATGCAATAAAAGAACTATGAGCTTTGTTGATTCGTATGAGCTGAGACATTTCAACAAGCGCTATGAAATAACTGGGATTATTTCTTAATTTAACAGCACAATGGAAGGGGCAGAGTGCAGTATGTATGTAAGAATGGTATAATACAGCCTGTTGATTCTAATTTATCCTCTTGGTATTAATAACAAAAGCACATTTACACTTTAACCTTACAGTGAAACATCTTCATTTCACACCATTCGCTCCTTTTGAAATCCCGATGACCCTTTGTGCAAAATAGATTTCATTAATCTGGACAGAAGAGCTCTTATGATAGCCGATGTGCTGTTCACTTTGTATTCATTAGATTCGCGTACTGCGATAATGCAAGAAGAGAAGAGTTTTCCTCCCCCCCACCACCACCAAGGCCAACTTTTTCATCAATGCACCTGCAGTGTGTTTATAGGGATTTAGATTACCCTGCTTCATCAATAAACTGTACAGGTCATCGATGAAATTATCCTTTGAATACAATTAGGGAAGTAATAAAGCCTTTCATTGTCCTTGACAGATTGATGGTCTTAATCTTTGGGGCGAGAACATTATCTGGTGATACCAATGTGAGGTAAAATGCCCCCATATTGCCCGGCATAAATAATGTGAAGTACGGCTTCGGCGTGGAGCGGGCGCTCTAATTTGAAATGAAACGTTCGCTAATTTACACGCAACCTTATGTCACTGATTAATTACAACTTGTTTATCTCGAATTATCTACATTAATTAAATGTATGACTGTGTTTTGACCTGGCAAATGAGTGATGGGATATTAAAACATGTTTATCGTGGTAAAAACAGTTGAGGAAACGTTTTGCTTTCTGGAGGATAAACATTCAGAGCAGTTGCTGTCCCTGAAGAAGAATGTGACCCAGTCTGTGAAAACCCAGCTAAGACATTTCTTTTGTGATTTACTGTTTTCTACATAAAAACATCCTAGCACATTCTGTTAAAATATAACCTTGATTGAGTAATGTCATGACAAAGATTGAAATCATAGTGAAATTAATGAATGAAATCAAACTTAGATGCTCACAGAATTAGATTTTGAGACTGGATTTTATAGACTACAGGTCACAAAGGTTATTGTTGGAATATAATAGAATAACTTTTATAGTCATAGTAGTACAAACATCAGTAGTACAAACAAGATTCAAGATTTTTATATCACATACAGTACATGGTTATGTTTATATACTGTATAACCTACAGTGTAATTTTAATCTGGCAAGCTTTTTATAGACTGTACAATATAAGCAATACCTTTAAATATATTTAAAACTGGACGAAATTATATAATTAAATTTAAAATTGAATAAAAGTGCATGAAAAACATACACGGATTTATAGGCACATGCAAATAGAGATGGAGATGAAGAGCATACAAAATAAATAATAAATAAATGTGCAGTAAAAAGATTGAATATTATTTTATAAACCTTGTAGTGTACAGTACTGTGTAGTTAAGTTTTTTATCGTTCAGAAAACCTTTGTCTTGGTTAAGTTTAAAGTGTTAACTTTGTGTGAGATGTTTCTCCTCAATAAATAAAACTTGATGTAATTGTGGACAGATGGTAAGAGTGTGTTGCATAGCTTAGACAATTTGATCTTTTTTTTTTTACTTGATTGAGAGCACAGTTTGTGACAATGTTGAGATTTCCTTTGAAAATCTCAAGAGAATAATCTCCCAACAGATTTGATAAAACTTTTAATTTGCTCTACATTGAGTTTCATTGCTGTCTATAGGACAAACATCTGAGCTTTTAAAGAGGTCATTTGTTTTTTGTGTTTTTCAGAGCAGCATTCACCCCTGTTGAAAATATCACGACCGGACTAATAAAACAAGAAGTAAATCCGAGTTGCTGTGAGTTAAATAGCATTTCAGGCTCTCTCAATAAATAATTCACTCTCCAGTGATCACACTAAATTTAATTAGCCCTTGTTATCCTGATATTCTCAGGGCCTCTATGCTGTAGCATCTCTCTCAGCATCAGGGCAAGAGGACCTCTCACTGCCTCTGGGTCACGGGACAGCACACCCACACGCACACTCCCCTGCAAACAAACATCCACACTGATTTAGAGTTTAGAGCCACTTAAAGATTATTAAGCAGAACAAGGAAACTTCCCATTGCGTGAAGGGCATTTAGTATACTTTGCTCAAATCACACAGTGGTACAGTGTGTAATTGGTGAGATGTTGCTTGTGAAAACACAGGTTCAACACTTCTGTACAGCAAGAGTGCTACAACAGCCTCCAAACACTTCCCAGTTGCTGCTTTCCTATTGGCCACAAAGGATAGTTCAAAGATGATTGAAATAAAGTTTTCGGCAATTAATATTTCATCTTTCCTTCAGGAAAAAAGATAAAAATCGAGATGTTTTGAAAGTCTTGTGAGATTAGTCACTTGAAACAGTTTTCATGTTTTTGGGGCATATTCTTGTGGCGACTTGTAGGGGGAAAAAAACATTTATGAAATCTATTTAAAATCTCAGTTGTTTCTCCTAGACAAAAATTAGACTAAATGAGAAACAAGTAGACATTTTTGCTTAAATATGCATTTAATAGCTCTATATTTTGTCAACATTTGCCTCATTTCTGTCTTTTCACTTCAAGGAAAAATTTGCGAAATAAAATTATTTCCTAAAAGGGCAATGTGGAGATTTTAGCGGCATCTAGCGGTAAGGTTGCGAATTGCAACCAACGGTGCCCTCCACTCCTCCCTTTCGAAGCACTACGGCGTCTCTCACAGAACTTGGATGTCGTCACATTTTCACATCTTTGCCGAAGGAGATAAAGTATTTACAAAACGTGCTCTGTAGAGCAGTTTGTCTGTTTAGGGCTACTGTAGATACAACATGGCGAATTCCATGTAAGGGGACCCGCGGTGTATGTAGATAGAAATAGCTCATTCTAAGGTAATAAAAACATAACACTTCGTTATGTATATTATATTGCTTTTCTGTTAATAGATACTCCAAAAAATTACACACTGGACATTTAAACGAAACCTTTGTGAGAACTTAAGTCTCAAAAGCTATAAAAGCTCATCCTCTGAGCAATAACGCTTTTCATCTAGGAGTAGAACCGGCGCTGAGCGATATATCTCTTCACACTAACCGTAACGCATCACGAGACGTGACAATGGAGTGATAATGTTTAGTATAATGTTCTAACCCCCTCACAGACTTCTGATGTTATTGGCCACAGAGCTGTCTGTGTGCTGGAGCTGTGAGCTGCTGTGGCATGGTGTGATTCGCCTGGGCTTAATTGCAGTGATTGTGAAAGCGTTGTAGCAGTATAATGTGGTCCTGTTCAGGCAAGCATGGAGCTGTGGAGCCATCAGTTTGAGGAGGTGACTGGTTGTGAGTCACACACATACACACTTGTCAAAAGCAAGGATGGAACGGAGTGAGACAGCAACCCTAGGAGTCTTAAAGAATACTCTAACCTCAAGATTAGAAGCTAGAATGTTAGTTGTTTGAAGGTTGATTTTTGAGCATGCACAGTGAGATTTTTATACAATTCAGGAATGAAAATCAAACACACAAAAGAAGATATTTTGAAGAAAGTTGTTAACCAAAGTCAGCGCTGGGAAACATTCACTTCTATTTTATGGGCACAAAAACAATGCAAGTGAATGGGTGCCAGTTAACAACGTTGTTCATAATATCTTGTTTTGCGGAAGAAAGAAAGTCAAACAGGTTTGAAATGACATACGGGTGAATAAATGATGACAGAATTTTTATTTTTGTGCGAACTATCACTAAGGGCAATATTTTTATTTTGTATAAATATTACTTTTATCAGGGGATCCCAAGGTATTGGTCGGGACCTTCCGGGGGGGTCGCAAGGCCGCGAGGGTGGGGTCGCAAGATGATTTCCAGAAATTATTTTTAATTAGTAGAAATTGAGTATTTATTCAATAAGTGTGACAAAATATAAAAATAAAACCATGCAAATAAAAAGCCACCAGCCTTTGGAATTTCCTCCCCCTCGATCTTAACCCTTGAGGTGATTACGTCACATTAGCAATCGCATTAGGTTAGGCACAGCAAGTCAATTTACAGCACCATGTTAAACATTCCCATGCAGTATCTCACAGAAGTGAGTACACCCCTCACATTTTTGTAAATATTTTATTATATTGTAGCGAGGAAGGCGGGACGAGAGCCGTGGGGCAGGAAGGCGGGGCCGGTGGCGTGAGTGATTATGAGTATCAGCTGTACTCATAATCACTCACGCCACCGGCCCCGCCTTCCTGCCCCACGGCTCTCGTCCCGCCTTCCTCGCTACATATATCTTTTCATGTGACAACACTGAAGAAATGACACTTTTCTACTATGTAAAGTAGTGAGTGTACAACTTGTATAACAGTGTAAATTTGCTGTCCCCTCAAAATAACTCGACACACGACACACAGCCATTAATGTCTAAACCGCTGGCAACAAAAGTGAGTACACCCCTAAGTGAAAATGTCCAAATTGGGCCCAAAGTGTCAATATTTTGTGTGGCCACCATTATTTTCCAGCACTGCCTTAACCCTCTTGGGCATGGAGTTCACCAGAGCTTCACAGTTTGCCACTGGAGTCCTCTTCCACTCCTCCATGACAACATCACAGAGCTTGTGGATGTTAGAGACCTTGTGCTCCTCCACCTTCCTTTTGAGGATGTCCCACAGATGCTCAATAGGGTTTAGGTCTGGAGACATGCTTGGCCAGTCCATCACCTTTACCCTCAGCTTCTTTTGGGGTCGTTATCATGTTGGAATGCTGCCCTGCGGCCCAGTCTCCGAAGGGAGGGGATCATGCTCTGCTTCAGTATGTCACAGCACATGTTGGCATTCATGGTTCCCTCAATGAACTGTAGTTCCCCAGTGCCGGCAGCACTCATGCAGCTCCAGACCATGACACTCCCACCACCATGCTTGACTGTAGGCAAGACACACTTGTCTTTGTACTCTTCACCTGGTTTCCGCCACACACGCTTGACACCATCTGAACCAAATAAGTTTATCTTGGTCTCATCAGACCACAGGACATGGTTTCAGTAATCCATGTCCTTAGTCTGCTTGTCTTCAGCAGACTGTTTGTGGGCTTTCTTGTGCATCATCTTTAGAAGAGGCTTCCTTCTAGGACGACAGCCATGCAGACCAATTTAATGCAGTGTGCGGTGTATGGTCTGAGCACTGACAGGCTGACCCCCCACCCCTTCAACCTCTGCAGCGATGCTGGCAGCACTCATAAGTCTATTTCCCAAAGACAGCCTCTGGATATGACGTTGAGCACGTGCACTCAACTTCTTTGGTCGACCATGGCGAGGCTTGTTCTGAGTGGAACCTGTCCTGTTAAACCGCTGTATGGTCTTGGCCACCGTGCTGCAGCTCAGTTTCAGGGTGTTGGCAATCTTCTTATAGCCTAGGCCATCTTTATGTAGAGCAGCAATTCTTTTTTCAGATCCTCATAGAGTTCTTTGCCATGAGGTGCCATGTTGAACTTCCAGTGACCATTATGAGAGAGTGAGAGCGTTAACACCAAATTTAACACGCCTGTTCCACATTCACACCGGAGACCTTGTAACACTAAATAATCACATGACACCGTGGAGGGAAAATGGCTAATTGGGCCCATTTCTACTCACTTTTGTTGCCAGCGGTTTAGACATTAAAGGTGGCATGGTTGATTTGGAAATGTGCTAACTTTAGCCTGCTAGCACTGAAATTATAATCCCACCCTCTATGCGATTCGCCGTTCAAAGCCACGCCTCCTCCAAACACATGAATGTATTTTGTAAATCCACGTAACGAATTACAAACTAAATCTATTAAATTCTTCTCGAAGCATGTACATTCCTGTCCAAAAGAAAGAGAGCAACCATGGCATTGTCTTTCAGACTCTTTGCCTGCCGGAGCTGTCTCCATCGTGTAAAAGCTGAACCGACGTTTATTCGAGTTTTTCCTCTTTCATGATCCAGACGTTTTTTCTTCACTGCTTTTTCAAAAACTGACTTTTGTTTTGTAGATTTACTTGTTGTCGGTTCCGCAGGAAAGTTTTATTGTTGCTGATTGTCTGCCATTATCCCTACATTGACACAGCGGACGTGAGCTCGCTGAAGACGTTTGATGTCTGCGTGAACAGGGTGCGCAGTGGTGTGCAAAATACGTTGGCTGAAAATGTACACATGACCAGTCACAGCGTTCGGCCAGAACATTTTGATTTGGCAAACGTTTTTTGGTGCTACTCCTTTCACAGACGATATATTATTATAAAAATATTATTTGACCACTATACTTCTTGATTGCTATCAGGATGTAAAAAGATTTCCAGCCAACATGACAAAAAATGTTTCTGGACAGGATCACCCACCCTGCCTTTAATGGCTGTGTGTTGAGTTATTTTGAGGGGACAGCAAATTTACATGGTTATACAAGCTGTACACTCACTACTTTACTTTGTAGCAAAGTTTCATTTCTTCAGTGTTCACTTCTGAGATACTGTATATGCACGCAGATTATTTTTCAGACTTTAAATATAGGATATTTTTATTTATCGAAATGAAACGTTGGTTAATATCGACCAAAGACAACACAGGGATGCCAGCAGAGGAGGGCGGAGAAGCGCTGCAGTCAGAAAGGCTATCGACCTTAGGAAAAGAGGCCAGCGTTTGAGCATAAAGAGGACATCCATCAACACTCGAATCAGTTTGATGAAATTTGACCATCTGTAGTGATAGTTCATGGTTTATGTATAACAACAAGTAAAATAATGAGTAATAACTGAAGTCATATTATGTTAGGCTGTTCTTTTGTGTTGTCATTATGCGCGTGTTTAGTTAGACCTAATAAGTGCATGTGCGCAGTTGCACGCAATGTTTGAATACTTTACCCACCTCCGAGGATAGTGGGAGTCTTGAGTCCCTGGCACTGTTATTTTTGGGGTCGCGGGCTGAAAGGTTTGGGAACCCCTGACTTATATGACTTATATGATATATTATAACAGTTTAGATTTTTCATTAAGAGCATTATTCTTATGCATTTGTTCAATTGCATCGTATTCACACACACATTCACAGTCACACAGATATACAGTACAGCTCTGGAAAAAAATCTGCATTTCTACTTGTGTTTTGGCCATTCCATTCCAATGTCTGGAGAATTTAAACAAAAACAAACCTCAGTAACCGCTGAAAGACACCTAAAAATAATGTAGAACACTGTGAGCATGCCAAGATGCATGTAAGCTGTGATTCAAAACTCAGTTTTATTCCATCAAAATTTAATTTTTAACGTTATAGATTAAAAATGTATATGAACTTGTTTTTTCTTGCATTATTAGAGGACTAAAACATTTTTTTTTGTCATTTTGACCAGTTTGTCCAATTTTCATTTTCTATTATTTATTTGAAATCTGGGAGAAAACAAAAATGATTGTTAACCCAAACACAGGTATAAAAAGTAAATTCAGAAAAACTGAAAATAGTTTGAGTGATCTTTTTATTTTTTCCTCTGAAAAGCTCTGCATACAGTATTAGTATATGTGTGCGTGTTATATTTTTCATTACTTTTGTCCTAAACATTTGAAGCTTGCCTCAATGTCAGCGTTTGATGTTTTTGGTCTTTTAAACTTTGTTTTTTATCTACATTCATATACCCTTGTTGCAATAATTAATATTTTTTCACCGTTCTAAAATATTCAATTTAAAGTCACTTTTTATTCTAGAGAATTTGTGATAACGTGGGACTTTTTTAAGATATGGTTTCGTTTCAGAAGACTAGCATCTAGCATCACTGCTAATTGGTCAATGTTTTTGAACATTCTGAGATGGCACGCAGCTATGACGCTTCCAGCTAAGACACCTTTAATCAAAGATACAGTGTTACCCTCAAAGACTTCTAACCTGTGTAAATCTTAGCCTCTCAGTGTGTTGCTTCATTCGCTTGCTGCGTTTTCTGTATATGAACTAAACTGACCTGCCTGATTTTCATTGGTCGGCTACCTTTTCGTAGTTTGGCGTAGCCAGACTTTAGTCTGACGGCAGAAGGTCTGGACTCCATAGTAGCTTTCGTCTGACTTACAATACATGTAAACCAACCCATCACTATTATTTTGTTCAATGTTACATTTTAGGGGTGTTAAAATGTAAAATCTCCCAGAAATTCAACCAATCATATGACAACAATGCTTTGTGGATGCTAAGACTAACTTTTGCTTGTCTTGGCATCCAACAATGCATTAAATTAGCTATTACACACTGTAAACATCACAAATCGCATTTCCATCTTTACGTAGATCAAGTTTTGCACAGAATTCCCAAAGTGCACGAGAGAGCCTTGGCTTCTCAGCAGCCATGTAAGCTCACCTCTCTACCTCCATACACCTCAAATCTTGTTTGTCATTCTCCAAAAACGCCAAAGACATCTTTATTGCGTCTGGGCTGGCAATGATTTTTTTTCCAGCGTGACAAGATAAAGGCGAGTCTGCACTTCAAACAGCTTCTGTTGGCTGCGCAGGAATAACAATCGGCGCTTCATTATTTATTTTTCGCCTCTGTTGTCTCTGGCAGTTATCTTAGCTATGTGTCGTTATCCAACAACCCCCCCCCACCCCACCACCCCGACAGCCCTCCTCTCGCTATTATTACGAATTCAAAAGAAATACTTTCTGAAGTGTAGGGAGCGCCTGGGGAGCTGATTAGCTATTTACAGATGCCACCCACAAAATCCCATGACCCTTGGAGTGGAGGCTGCTATAGCAGACAAGCCAATTAGCAAAGAGAGAGGCTGCAGCCTCGTATTAATGCCATTATTCTCTCTGTAATGTCGCCTATTGTTATTCTTTGTGGAGTGATGCACTGGAAACCGGGGGCACCTGTGTGAACCTGTTAATGGAGGTGCTGAGTGCTGATGATGGGGCCGTGAAAAGGCCAACTGTGAGTGGGGAAATCCCATTTTAGTGGCGACGTAGGCAGACCGCTGCTTTGGGTTTAAGGCCCACGGTGTTAACAGGAAATGATTACTGACGGCCGGGAATCCGCACGGTGGATGAATTAAATGACATGGGGCTTTGTGTTTGCGGGTACTGGGTCTGACGGCGTCTGTGTGTTTTTTAAAGGAAGTCGTTTAGCTTTGTTCTTGAAGAACTTGGAAATGGATTTCTTTGAAATAAACAGAATTGATTTGATTTAGATATGTGCCGTTCCTCCTTGACGTAAAAGACAGAAGATTGAATCAATGTCTGAGGAGTCCTCTGGGGTCTCACCGACTGTCCGCAAACAGCTCCTCTGAACTCTTCAGTTTGGAGGTAAACATTTCTGACAAAAATGTTTTTGTCTACAGTGGTCTCGGAGTCTACAGTGGTCTCTGAATAGTAATGTGTAGGAGAAGATATTGTGAATATCATAGACACCACCTTTAAAGGAATAGTTCACCCAAAAATGAAAATTCTGTCATTTACTCACCCTCTTATCATACAGGTTTGAAATGACTTACTTTTTTCTGCTGAACGCAAAAGATGTTTTAAAGAATGTTGGTAACTGAACAATGGCGATACCCATTCACTTCTATTGTATAGACATAAAGCCAATGCAAGGCAATTAGTACAGTCATTGTTCGGTAACCAACATTCTTCAAAATGTCTTCTTTTGTGTCCCCATCCACGTTGTAACGAGGAAGGCGGATGAGAGCCGTGAGGGAACGGTGCGAGGCCTGTGCACGTTGCACCTGTCTCGCATCTCTCACGGGAGGAGCTCCGGGAGCTTAAAAGGACGAGCGACAGGAGTGTACGACGAGAGAGGACCAGGCCTGGACATTGTGTTAAGTTTTATTTATGTTTGTGTGGCCGGCAGTTGACCGTGAAGTAGCTGTCGGCTCTTTACTTTCGTTTTGTTGTTTGTTTATTTTATTTTTAAAAGTTGGTTATCGTTCGAATGTAATACATTCCAAGAATAGGAAGGAAGGAGGCGGGAACCTGTGAACGTTAAACAAACTTTTAATAAAATAAACAAACAACAAAACGAAAGTAAAGGGCCGACAGCTACCTCACGGTCAGCTGGAGCCCCTCTTGTGAGAGATGCGAGAACGGTGCAACGTGCAGCTGACACTCATTATCACTCGCGTCACCGGCCTTGCACCGTTCCCTCACAGCTCTCGTCCCGCCCTCCTCGTTACGCACGTTTTTTGAGATTTGTACCCGTTAAAATATTTGTGAGATTTTTGTGTGTGATGATGTTTAATGTCCCAGCCAATTATATGGAGTTGTAAAAGCTTTGAATATTCACGAACTGGATGTAGCTAGTGTGATTTATGTCGTAAAAATAAAATATATCAATTATAATATGCATTACATTATTATCTATTATATTTTACTATGAATTAATATGGTAATATAATTATTTATGAATACATTCATTAATATATTAATAAATATTAATATATTTGGAGCTTTTGTTAACCACAGACTTTAGTTCAGGCATTTAACCAAAAACCCACTGACTTTGGAGCGATGGAACTGGAAGTGCTAAATTGCTAACTTCCTTCCGGGGTTTGCATACAAAAAATGGTATGGTCTCTAATAGTATGGTCATATGACTGTCATTGCCATGGCAATGGTTTACACGGCAACTACAGGTGCACAGAGTATGACAATAGCGCTGACAAAAGGATGAGGGAAGGTTGTACAAGATGTAATTGATGGGACACATTCTTTGATAGCAAGGCACGAAATACAGCACAGTGCTAAGATCAGAGTTCAAATGGCTAATTTAGCTTTTAATTGAAATCAGTGGAGTGTAGTCTACCCTGACAGCATTGAGCGCTCGGGGACCCACGGGGCTGCCATGGACTTTCCACACTTTATATCTTTAATTTACACCATCAGTTAAAGACTTGTCCCAACACAGCACGCCAGAACACCTTTATGACCAAATGTGGGTTTTGTTTTGTTTGTGCATTATTTATTGTATTGGCAAATATAAAATTTTTTGGAGTTAATTTCTGCATTTGTTCGATTTTTTTTTTCCAGATTTTTTCCAAATCCAATTCCAAATTACTATTGCATACATGGTTATTAGTTTAATCAATCCCTGGAAATTGAAACCATGATCTTGTCGTTGTTAGCACTGGGCTATTTGATCTACAAGAATGCCATCTCCATAGTTAACCAAAATGAGCAAATCAAAATCTAGTGTTATAACATTTGTGTATATGAATGCCGTGAATAAGAAGAACTTGAACTGCGAGGATGTGGTCTACAGAAAAAGATGATTTCCGAATGTTTTTAATCTTGAACTTCTCTTGCACACTTAAGTACCAATATAATAATATGCCAATGGGAAAGAAGCATCAACTTTTACGTATTTGGATCAGCTTGATATTATTGGATGATTCATCTACTGCTACGAAACGTGTCTGTTTATGTTGCGTCTGAAAGCTGGCATACATGTAGTGTGGATTAAAGATGGTGAGCGAGTGATGCTGGTGAAAGAATTGTGTGTTGTAGCAGCGTCTGGTCTCTTTCGTTCAGTACCTGTCAGCCCGTGTTAGTGGTCGGTGCCTTCCGAGAGGGGCTCGCGTGAAACTGTCAGTGCATCCTCTCCACCTCCGTGTTCCCTCTCTTTCCTCCTCCTCGCTGCTTTCCATCTGTCCGTCCCTCCCTCCCACCCTCATCTCAATATCCCTCTCTCTCTTTCTCTGGTATGTTCTTATTGTGTAAGTCGCAGCCTACCCAAGCAGCCCCCGCACGCACATTCACATGCACACGCACACCCACCCCACATACACACACCCTGCATGTGCGAACATAAACACACATACACGCACCGCAGACGCGTGTGGTTGACCACACTGGGCTCTCAGCAGTGTGTGAAGACACGCACAGCACGCCAAAGAAGCAGCGTTACTGAATCTAACGCAGGACCGGCAAGCAGATCGCATCGCAAACCATCCTACTTCTCTCTCTCTCTGCCTCTCTCACCCCTTTTTCAGTTGTACTTGTGTAGAGCCGGAGAAGAAGAAATACCCTCTCTCTCTCTCTCGCTCTCTTCCCCTCTCTCTCTTATTCTTTCTCTCTGTCCTATGGTGGGATAAACCGTGAAAAGATGAGCGTGTGATACAGAACCAGACCTGAGTGACCTGACAGCTCTAACTGTAAGTACGCAAGTCTCTTACTTTCCTTTCCACACGCACAGCCACGTGAATAAATATTTTGGTGTATTAATTGATATTCGAACGTTTATGTGAATCGGAGACAACATTTTTAATGCAATTTTCAGGTCTGATAAAACTCCATTAATGATGTTTGGGACTCAAGGAGGGAAAACGATTGTTTAGTTTCACACTGAATGATTTGTTTTGTTTATGTGACACATCTGGTATTGCAGCGGATCTTCTTCGTGCATCTTTAAGCAACACTTGACACGTCCAGAACCGCGCGTGGAGAGTCGTAGTGGCGTCTTTCTCATGTGTTATTGAAAAGTACACATCGCACATCGCTTTCCGTAAACACGGGACTTATCACTGCTGTACCTCAATCCCTGCATGTTTATTAGAAGTGGAGATTAAAAAGTAATAAAACAATACAGGGGTATCATCATTATATAGAGCATTATCCACATTTCTTTATCTTATTATAATTCTCATGGATAGTGTGTGAAGTGGTGCAAGTGTGCAGTTTGAATACTTTTGTATTTGAAAGCATGTCTTATCTCTTTTATGGCCCTATTTTTTTACGCATTCTTTGTCATTTATCAGTATCTAACCTTGAAAAGCACAGAAAGCATAGACAATGAGATCCTGATACTGTACTGTATGTGAGGTTTTATTGTCACAGCGGGTTCCCTTCAGCAAGGTTTTTATTTTTTGGTTCCTCTAAGCATAGAGATCTGTTAAAACATCATCCTTTGCAGAGTGTGGAACAGGTTTTTATTTTGTTGGAGTGCTGTATGAGTAAGAAAGTGCCTCCTCTCTGGATGACCGGACATTGCGAGAAAGATAGATATTGACAGCGAGACAGAGAACAGCGTGTCACATTCGGCTTGCTTGTGACGGTTTGCTCAGGCAGTGTAGCATAGCTGACAACTAAAGTGAAAACACAGTGTTGCCATCAGCCTGTGAACAGTCAGGAAATAAAATCAAGGCTTTTAGAATGGATTTCAGGAGTCGTTGAGACGAATAATCGTCCGTTGAAAATACTGCAGGAGTATAGCTCAATGAAAGAAATGTTTGGGGAGTCCAACAGTGTGAAAGCAGTACCTGACAATAGGCTTTTATTGTGTATTTTTAGTAGTAGTTTTATGCGCAAATGATATTGTCAGCATAATTTGTACGACTTTTTTCTTTTGTATTTAGGTTGGGGCATTCTCAAGTTTGAGGAAAAGCTGACGATTCATATTTTTCGCGTTATATCTTACATATTTTTTTGGTTTCTTCTACCACACACCTGTACTTTGCACCTTAAGTAGTTATAATGTGTATGTTGTATTTATAGCACACCGTAGAGCCGCAGCTATAAGGCGGCACACGCTTTCTTCACAGAATTATACTTAAATATACTTGTGTATTGTTTGTTATTTTTCTGTCTCTTTATATACCATATGTCTGGGAGGTCAAAGCGCATAAGAATTCCATTGTTCACATATGGCAGTAAAACACTAAGTACTTGTGTCATGCTTCTCTGATAATCTAATAGAAGCGAGCAACTTCTGGCATTCGAACAAGCTTTCTACCTTCTCTCGTTTTCTCACTTTCCGTCGTGTGTGCGTTTGTGTGATTTCACCATTAGAGGTTTTGACTACTGTGCTGTTTCTCGATATGAGAACGTCCTGCTGAGACGCATGTCACATGAAACATGGCATGAGATGTGTGAACCACATGGTCAGAGAGGTTCACAGCTTGTGTATGCAAAATTCATTCATCCATATGTTAGTGCAGCACTGCAACGAGCTTTTTAGCAAGCTCCTTGTTTCAATATCAAATTGGCATAATTATGTTACTTAACTCCATCACAGCGTGAGACTTTTTTGTTGATGGATTTTGCGCTGATGTTTTCTGCAGAATGAGCTATACATAGACGTTGGCATCTTCTTTTTAGTTAAACTCTGCATAATTAGTTGGAAATTGCAAAGAATGTTTGTGACCAGACAGCAAATGTGCATTGTCATTGTTAAAAGTACATCGTTGATTTGTTCTTTCGAAAGCCATCGCATATCAGAGGGATGCTATAGTTGTGTCAAAAGGGCGGTAGCATAATTGCTCTATATTGCTCATTTATCAATTCACCATATGTGTGCATGGATTTTTGGATGTAGCAATCAGTTTGTCCCCTGTCTCTTCTGTATTCTGTATGTCTTACACTCTTAATCATTTGTATACAAGCATTGATTGTTATATATTACATACATGTTCTGAATATGTAGACATTATAGTTATCTAAACCTCAGTAAAATGCATTACCATCTCAAAAAACCAACAACAATGAATGGTCTTAAACTGAGGCCAAATAAATTCTATTGTATTGCTGAACTGGACTGGCAGTCTGTCAGTACAAGTGAAGTTTGCAGTTGTCTTGCAGCGCTTCAGCTCATTTAAACAAAATATTTTAGAGTGGATCATAGTTGCTCAAAACCCAAACAAATTTTAAGCACTATTGGTGTTGGAGGTCATGACAGGTGGTCTTTATTTCGAGAAACAAATATACAAACTGTGGTCTGCCGATAGCTAGAGGGTCTGGAAAAATGCTGAGTTGGATTGTGAGCAGGAACACTTAATGAAACGTTATGAAACGACCACAACTGGACACTTTTCCAGCCGCTTAAGTATACTCATTCATCTTTTATATAGGGAATTTAAACTCAATGCGGATTAATTTAATAATAGTTTTATTCCTTTAAAACCAAATGAACCACCTCCAAGGTGAATCGCGACAATGCATAATTTGATTCTAAGCACTAAAAAAGTTTTTGAATATTAAAGAAAAGACAGAGGTAGAAGACTGCGTCTTTTTTATCAGAAGTGAGCTGCTTTTTTGTGAAGCTTTGGGAATAATTAAGTCTTAAAAGATGACACTGCATAAAAGTATCAACTACAGCACAAAACACCGTTAGTTTATTAAAAAATATTTCAATATGTATAAAAACTTTTGGGTGTTTCAGAACCATGTGTGATTGTTTAACAACCTCTGAGATTGTATCTATCTAGAAAGAGTCAAGTTTGAAGAGATTTTACTTTCTGCTAAACATCCTTAGTATTCTACCCAAGAAACATTTCACTTGTTGCATGGGTTTGCAGTTTGCTGTGGTTTTTTTTGTGTGCATCTGTCATATTTTCCCGGACGGGGATTAGCTTAATCCAGGACCAGGCCTTAGTTAAATTAGTATAGTTACATTGGTTTTAAAAACATACTTTACAAAAAAAATGACTGTGTGCATCTTGAGACAAATCTTTTTCTACTCTGATATACAGGCGTTAAGACAGTATGTGGCCCCATAAAGATTTTTCTTAATGTTTCATTCATATATAAATCATATTTATTCATTTAAATTTTATCGTAGTGTATTACTATATATATATACATCCTTTACATACATCCTTTATTTCATATATATATATGTATATGTATCATATATATGTATGCGTAGTCATTATATATATATATATATATAATGACTACGCATACATATATATGATACATATATACCTGTATATATGTATCATATATACGTATGCGAGTGTGCGTGTATATATGTAAATATTAGTGATGCAATGGATCACAAAACTCACAGTTCGGCTCATTTTACGGATTTTGCGTCACGGATCGATCATTTTTCAGATCAGCTAATGTAAATGCTCATAATAGTTTTCAATAGTTTTAACAGTCAATAGTTTTATTATTATATTTTATTATAACCTATGGTTATAATACATTCATAACTTGTTTGTGCAACCAATAAAAGGCTCAAAAATTGGGGTGCTTATATAAGGGGTTATAAATGTTATAAAAATGAAGTTGTGAAAGTACCCTGAAGATATCAACAGATTAATTTAACAGATTATTTAACATGATTATTTATCTTCTAATCTAGGCTGTTATACAGTGTGCGTGCATTAAAAATGACTATGTATAACAAATAAAAACGATATAAACATGCAGAGTAATCTGTAGAGATCAGATTTGAAATGTGACAGGTGTTATGAGGTGGCAATCATAAAGTATCTCGAACGACTTTTTCTCGGCTTCTTAAACGCGTTACTGAATAATGATTGGGCAGCACGTCAAAATTGCTGAAGTGGTGCGCGTTTGTGCGTGGATTGCGTCATTTGCGTTTTGATTCAACACAACATTGCTGCTTACGCAGCAGTTTAAGTTAAGATATACGCGAGAATGTGCTTTAATATTGTATTCGTCCAGATACTGGAGAGAGAGAGATCGCGTTGGCGCTGAAACGAGAGCGAGCGAGAGCGCGTTTTACTCTTTTACTCCATGATGAATAAATTTACAGTTAATCCGTGGGTCACATGCTTTACGCAGCAGTTTAAGTGAAGATATACGCGAGCATGCACTTTAAAATTGTACTCGTCCAGATACTGAAGAGAGAGTGAGAGCTTGTGCGCGCTAAAATTATCTTTTACTCAATGATGAATAAATTTACAGTTAATCCGCGGGTCACATGCGTTCTGAACCGTATAGCATGATCCGTACGGATCATACGCGATCCGTTTCACCACTAGTATATATAGCATTATTAACTTTATAAAACGCTATATATATGAGATATGTTAAAGGACAGACGTATCATAAGACAAATCATAAATCATCCAAGTAGTGTTACAATACACATGTATATTATCTATCGCCATCAAATTCGCATTTTGACAGATTGGAGCCGGAGAAATATTCGCTTACGATCGGAACCTAACAAATTTAATTTTGTGCTAATCCAGGGTTAAAGGGAACCACCCTGACCTCACCTTGGACCCCTTGCTGTCACTATACCCCAGCGAGTGACTGATGCAGGACTAAAGGACCTACTTGTTTATGTTCAATGGAGAGCTTTCTCTCTCTTCGGCGTGTTTATTTATGAGCCCCTCTCATCTGGCCTGAGCGGGGGGAGATAAATCTGTCACACACAGATCTACTACTGCTACACCACCATCACACACACCAGCTAGCCGAGATGCTCTTTTTTTGTCAGGCTGGAGTACATGAACACAGTGTACTAACGGTTGTTATGTATTTCAGCCCTAGTTTGGAGATTGGGTATAATGAGGCCGAAAGACCCCGTTAGGATAATGTAGGAAAGTAGATTTCTCATTATTGAATAGCGATAGTCATACAAAATACAAGAAAATCAATTAAAACTTTGTTTAAAAATGTAAATATAAAGGTGGCAACTATGGCAGAAATACATTAAATGAGCTATTAAATAGATCAGGATGCCCAATTGTACCGTATATAGTCATATCAATACAACTGTGTTGTTATTTGATTCAATTGATTGCTGTTTGGAAGACTGATGTGTTATTCTAGGAGTCATTAGCTGGAATTTAAATGCACGTAAAAATCTGAGAAATTAAACCTATAATCCGTCGCTTGAAATTTAATAATGGTCCAGTAGCGTTGTTGTAGAGTAATAAACTGCAGATTATTTTGCAAACTCTTAATCAACTCTTAATTACTATTTACCGAATATTAAAATAGAGCTAAAATTGTCATATTTAATTATGTAAATATTGTTTTGCAGTTTTATCGAAATAACAAGCAAAAGGCTCTGTGACAGACCTCATGGGTTTTCTGCGTACAACAGACTCAGTTTCTGAGTCTTACAATCTGTCTGTCGTTCTTGTTTTTTTTATATAACATTGTTTATATAGGATGCAAGATTTATGTGTTTGAAGTTTCGAGTGATCGGTGGGTCCGGAAACAGTGACTCATCATCTTGTCATACCATGTCATGCTGCTCATATTTTTGGATGGAGTTGCATTAAAGGCCGTCTGCTTGATCATCTGTCTATTTAGAAATCCACCGGAACTGCTGCCACTCACAAGATTCACACCACCGAACGGCTGCTACAAATATTTGCAAACATATTTTCATGCAAAGTAAATTCTGTATGGTATTGAAAATCTTAATGTAATGCAGATTTTTGGAGTGCTTTGTTCTCATTGGTCAATCGCATTTGGATTTTGTTATAGAATTGCTAAACTGTATTTGACCATTGTCTCTGGCATCAGAAATACTGTTTAATAATGTCTAGTTTAATAATTGAAATAATAATTATTACAACTTAATAATTGAAAGTCAAATCAAAATGTCATGCACTTATAATGTTCATTAACAGCCAGGCAGTCATTATAATTTTATTAAAAAATAAACAATCCCAGACAGACCTGTATTGATCACTCTGCAAGTTTAATTTGCAATGCTAAATGCGCTTTATATCTTGTAATGTTATAATGAATGCCAAAACGAGTCAATTTTAGCAAAATATTTTTTAGGGGTGGAGTCAAGATTTAGTCAAGAAACTTTTTTGGTCAGTATATGTTGCATTAAAGGACCGTTTACACCAAGGACGATAATGATAACTCTAAATATAGTTTTAATAATCATTATAATTTTTAACGAATGAAGTCCATACCACAACTTTAACAATTATACATAGGAACAATATTTTTGGCATCACTTTCAGAGCATTTTTTCTAGCTGATGAATGATAAAACATAGAAAGACAATCTAACTCCTTTTGAACTTAACATGCAAGCACAACATAATTGACTGTTGTTAGGAACACTAGTGTTCTAGTTATCGTTTTTGGTATGAATGGGCCTTAACTGTCACCAAACTGCGTATCCCACACATGCATTTATAATTTTCAGCTGTCCGGTGGTGATGTTAATGAGACGGTCTTTTATCATCGTCAGTCATTGTTTTCCTGTCAAATTCCCAAAGTTAAAAGAGAGCCGAACGCTTCAAAAATGCATCTAACAGCAGCGGCAACCTTTGGCGACGCGTGTTCGTGACAGCTCTGATGTAACTCTCTAGTATTATAGGCAGTGTTTCCATATGTGACTGCCAAGACCATGGCAGTTCAATCCATGCCCTCCAAGGAACGGCTTTGATAGTCGGACTCGGAGAGATTGTGTGGTCCTCGATTGGATCATGCTTAGTGCTATACATGAGCGTTCACACAAATCTACAGGGAGGATGAGGGTGAGACATCGTAGATGATATTGTGAGGAAAGTAAATATCACTGGACACCTGTTTAGGGGCCATACGTTTCCCAGTGAATGTGCAAACTGCATCCTAAAGGATGAGAAATATGGGACCCGTGTTTGGACCGTGCTTCTGAAACACCCTGACAAAAGACAGCTTAGCCAACAATTTCCTCCCCTTCATAGAAAGGAGGAAATAAAAAAGCTAACTGGCTGGGGGAAAGACTAGCTTTTATCCACAGGCTGTTTGATGTTGGATTTTGTGTGTGTGTGTGTGTGTGTTCGTGTGTGCCCATGTGTGTGTGTCCAGGGCACCACCAATCCTGTGAGAGCACTGGTTATCGTTGCGCGTCAAGAGAGGGATATGGTCGCCTCTGGCCCCCGGAGAGACACTCCTGCGTTCCCCGAATCCACCAAAACAGGCAGAAAAGCTAGTTAAAGCAGCAGTCGCGGACACACAGATCCTAGCCGTTAACAAGCTCTCTCTCTACTGCTTTCTCACTCTGTACCGGGTCTGGTAGCAGTGATTAGAGCCCTGTTGAAGCTGTGTAATAAGGACGGGGGCTACGGCTTTCGCGCTGGCGCGATCAGCTGCGCGGCCGTGCCGGGTATTTCAGAGGGCTGCTGCAGACAGATAGGGAGATTGAATGGGAAGAAAAAACTGTCCCGAGGTAAGAGAGAGGAAGATGGGTGGACTGCTATTATTTGGTAAAAGAACTGGCATGGACATGAGGCAAAGTCTAACAGCACAATTATCCTTTGTATCTCTATGTAACCGCACAATCTCTGTACTCGACCGTCTGCTGTTGTCTATCGTAAAATCCTCTTTTTCACATGTAGGTCTACAGTTTTTACTGTAATTTACCGGTAACGCCCGTTTCACACCGCACGCGTAAGCAGTGCATAAGCGGAGCGCTGCCTGGGTACCACAGTACAACAATGCAATTTCGCATTACGTTATTTAAATGCATCAATGAGCAAAATATCTTCCAGAACTTCATCAAAGCGCTTTTTAAGTAGATTGCATTGTTATATCCGCCTATTTCATGCTCTTTTAGATTCACATAGTACAAGTTATAAATAAAAAGCCGTCGTGCTTTGAAGGATACAGTCACTAAATGGTTAACTCACCATAGGAGAGAGCGACTAACTTGTGATGCGATGGCTTTTCTCTCACACATACGCAATATAAGCATATAACATGATATAAATGTATTTTTATCTGTTTTTTCAGAAGGTTATGATGACAGTGGGATTCAGACAGTACAGTGACAGCGTAATGCGATCGTTTTCCACTCATTTAGATGCAATATAAGCATAACATTTAAGATATACTTGTATTATAAATCCTTTAAATGTGCTGTTGTGTTTTTGGCCTAAAAACTTCTGGCGAAAGTGTTTTTGAAAGTCGTGGCGACTGTTAAGAACACATTAGACACCACTTACATGCTTTAAAGGTTAAAGTGTTACTTTTTCCTGTCAATCCATGTGGATTTTGTCCGTAAAGAATGCACTGTCGCTTTAATTGAGCGTGAGCAGCGCAGCAAAAATAGACTCGGCGCCGAAATGATCGCTGCGCCGCTGCTTATGCGTGCGGTATAAATGCTGTCATCTGTTAACTTATGCGCCGAAAAAAATATGCGCTGCTTATAATCTTGATTATAGTTTAATCAGAGGAAATCGGAATGCTTTTTTGTAACATGATGTGAGGTGAAGCAGCTATATTTTCATTCAAAATGTTGTTTAATGTTGACTTGCAGTTTAAAGGTCTCCAACATTCCCCATTCGAGCATTTTGTTGTGTACTTGTACGCCTGTTGCCTACATAAAAATATAGCCTGGGGGTGTCACCTTGATGACCACTGAATGAACCAATTTGCCTTTAAGCAACGAAATATGGCAATTAAAACAGCTATAGAGATGTATACAGGTGTGCTCGATTTGGCCTGTCACGCCCGTGAGTTGTAAGCTTAGCTCGGCACATGGGTTGACAGATGGCTCGGTTTGTTAGTATGCGCACGGTTTGACCCGTCCCAGCATGAGGAGCAGTCGGCTAACAACGGCCAGTGCATCTGCAGGCAGGTCCTATTCTCCACCTAGGATTGCAGCCAGGTTTGGCCTTAAACACTCTGGAGACCCATACTTACAGTTTGGAGAATTGCACGTCGATGAGGGGTGAAAAATGTCTGTGTGTTCAGTAAGAGTGAGACTGAGAAAGTCCACAACAAATTCGGACTCAAAGCCATATTGATTTAACACACACAGATATGCTGACTAAACACAACAGAGACTCAAACACTGAACGTGCACGTACACACGTAGTGTAAGTGTGTGCGTTTGCATGTGTTATACCGTCTCCAAACAATAAACTGAGACCATGTGTCGGAAAACAATATTTTTGTCTTGTTTTCCAGTGAAAATGTCTTTAAAAAAATGTCTTAAAGGGACAGTTCACAAAAAAAACTGTCATCATTTACTCACCCTTGATTTCCAAATCTGAATAAATTTCTTTGTTCCGATGAACACAGAAAAAGATATTTGGAAGATATTTTTGGAATAGTTCATGGTCACCAGTGACTACCATAGTAGGAAAAATGGTTCCCCAGAACTACTTGCCTACATTCTTCCAAATATCTTTCTTTGTGTTCATCAGAACAAAGGAATTTATTCAGAGTTGAAGACATAATTTTTGAAGAAAATCATTTTTGGGTGAACTGTTCCTTTAAACCACTGAACAAAGTTTTGAAAAACAGGAGAGCAGTACTGATTCAAAACCGTTTATATATATTTTTTATTCTACTAAATTACTGCAAACAATAGACTACATACCAACAATTTTAAAACAGGAATATGTCCAAATGACCACAGCTACAGTTTACAACCAATCCATCTTTTCTCCTCTTGGCATTTTCTGTTACATGTTTAGCCTCATCTCTTCCTATAGCTTTGGTTTGTAGCGACTGCGACATCATTAGCGGTGGTTGCATCAGTGGCGTGAGCGGAGGTCACCACCGCTCTTGAACTGTGTTGTTGATACAGTAGTGGCACTAGTCACAATAGGGATGCTGAATGTTAGTGGAGGTTCTGCCCTGGCTGGCTAGAGGCTGCATCGAGCGGGAAGGCCCTTGTGCCTGCTCTCCCCGTACATTGTCTCAGCACGTGTGGTTTATTTAGCAGGAGCTGTCATCTCCCATAAACCCTCAGTGTGCCTACATACATTGCTTCTGCCAACTTCTCTGCGTCAGGCACACTTGTTACTGGAGAGAGAGCTGATAGCTCCAGTTCAACTGGCCGCTCGCTATCCCCGGAGAGAGAGCTATTGGGGAGCGTCTTTTTACCCTTAGTCAGGTGACCTAGGCTCATTTCATACATTGTGTGTAATTGGGTGCTTTTTGTAACCGTCAGCTGTTTGGTATAGTGCTTTCACAATGGCAGCGTTTTGTGTATGAATTTTCAGTTCTGTTACGCAGCGGAAACAAAGTTGTTTGTTGCACAGTATTTTCTTGAATAATAACTAGAAAAGTTATTGAAAATATAGCAACTTTGCGTAGCGCAGTTTGTGATAACATTGTCAGATTTGTTTATAAATAATGCATATATAATTTTCAATTTTCAAATATTTTAGCACTTTACGATAAGGTTGTATTTTTAATGCATAAAATAAAGTGGTGTAGTCGGGGCCGTATGCTTACTTTTTCCATAGCGCTGTTTGTGTATAACGACTTCTGAAGATCTATATTAGCGTATTAAAATTCCCCTTAAATTAACAACAAGTATTCACACAGAGATGGCAGTGTTGGCAAAGTTACATCTGTATTGTGTACCAAGTAAAATCTTGCATATGTTTTTATGTAATCTTGTGCATGTGATGTGTTAAAAACATGATTAAAATATTGTATTGTGGTGGTCAACAGTACTGGCATAGATCTGTTTTTTCCAAACGATATAACTTGATAATCAAAACATAAGTGAAGAATTATGAATATTCCTATTATATATACACTGTCATATATATATATATATATATACACTATTTTTGTTAGGACTACACCACTGATAAAACATTAACTAAACATAGAAAATACTTCTACAGCATGTACTACAGCACATACTGACCTTAGTTCATGTCAATTTCATTATTTATTAATATATTTTAGAAATCAAGTTGTAAATGTAACTGTAACATTAGCTCATGTGCAGTGAATTAAGATGAACAATTGTATTGGCATTAACTAACATTAACAAAGATTATTTATGTAATTATAATTACATTGTCTATAGTTAGTTCATAATATTTAATGCATTTACTAATGTTAACAAATACAACGTTATTGTAGTGTATTGTAAAGCCATATATTTCAATTTAATTAAAATGTTACAAACAAAAGCATTATCGAATTGTGTATCGAATATCACAATATTTAGCAATTTATATAAAAAAAGTTTTTCAAAATTTGTGCAGCCCTATTAATAGCCATATTTTTTTAATTAGTTGTTGGAAGGAGCCAATGAGAAATACTACAGACTTGTTTGTTATGAAATTTAGTTGTTTACATCTAAATTGTAATTCATTTAGTCCGAATACAAACAAAAAAATGTAGCTACAGTATAATCAACCTGCATCGTTTCAAACATTGGTTAGAAAGTGACAGAGAGAGAGAGCGAGAGAGAGTCAAACCAGGGCGATGTCTGGCAAATTTTACCTGTACATTGCTGCACAGATAGATGTGGTCAAAAAGCGTCAATTTTAAATTCATGGGCACATCTTCTGGGCACGTGCAATAATGTAATCATTTCCATGCACGTCCATGGTCACAGCCACGTTTATGCAGAGGTCACGGCATCTTTTGACTGAGTGGAAAATCACAGCTTGGGAAAAGTTCTCATGTGTCTAAACTGCTTCTCTCGTTCCTTAGCAGCTATGTTAGCGGGAGCTAAATAAAGAAAACATGTAGGAGTGAAGCTTTCAAGACTTTGGAAAGCTTTGCTTTGGAGCGGCTCCCACCAGGGGCCAGCCACCTCCTTTATGTCAGTTATCCCGCTGGTTAATCATCAAACAAACTACACGCAGACAGAAAGCACCAAAACTTCTCTTGACATTTTCAGTCTCCTTAAGCCCTCGGACGAACGGGAGATGAAAAGGCACGCGGCGAGGCGTGCTGACGACGCAGGGACGTTCTCCGCATTCGTTCGTTTCCGTGAAATTACAGCATGGGGTCTTCAGGTTTGAATACAAATCATCACACGGCCTCTGCAGAGTCCCTCTCCACAGGGGCTTTGCTTTCAAGTGTTCCTTCGGTTCGGACGAGCGCTCTTTTTTTGCTGAGATAACCTGCCCGTCTGACTCTTGGGTATGCTGGGAGAGTTTCTGCTTCTTTAGTGAGCGTGTCGTTTACTTGAAAGTAAAGAGTTTTAAGTATGCGTTTGTAGGCTTTGGTGACAATGCGTTATCGAGTCATTTTTGCTCCACGGCCATGCATGTTCGAGTGTGACATTTGCGAGCGTCTACGCAATATCCATTCGGAGTAAAACAATGTCACTGCATGCGATGTAAAGTTAATGAGGATGGTTTGTTTTGTTTTGCTGACCGTCTTTACTGTGCACTACAAGACTGAAGAATGAGGTGAATACAATCTGTAGAGTAGACGGATCATTAAAGCACAACCCTGATCTCAATGCTAAACAAAAGACCTTCATTCGCATTTTCTTATACATTTACGCATTTGGCAGACGCTTTAATACAGTCATTATAGTTTTATTATAACTATAATAACCCGTTTTATTGTAGTTACTGCTGGAAATGCCAGAGATTTACTGCAGGACCCTAGTTGGGGATTTTTTTTGCTAAAGTATATATGCTGAAAATGACACTTTATGTATGTATGAAATTTGCTTGTGTTTGGAGGCCTTTTTAAGGATAAAATACAAAAATCCTCGATATTTTGAGGTGGCACGTGTCCTCTTGGAAAACACTCTGTGTTCCCCCATTTCCGGCCCTGATTGTAGTTCTGTATCATTTTGAATTAGTTTTTATTTTTCATGTAAAATTGTCTCATTTTTAGCTATTTTTTATGTGCTTTTGTCATTTTTTTATTTTGCTATATATTTAAAATTTATTTCTATTTAATTATATTTATCAATTACATTTATTTTTATTTTGTTGCATAAACCCAACAGTTTATGGCAGAGGCAACTTTTCAAATTTTTCAAATAAAGTTTTTCATATAAAATTTAGGTAAATATTTTTGAAAGGTTTTAACAGTTTAAGTTTGTTTTACTAAACTTTAATAACCTTGATCCAAATGAAGTATTTCAAACTATATATTTTACTATACTGATATATCGGCCAATTATCAGTATCGTCCATTGGCCGATAGTTTAAAAACAGCCGATGAACAGGGCCGATATACCTTTTCAATCAAGAAAAATACAATGAATTTGTGTTCTGTGTATAGAAAATGTGAAGAAACATAACCAGTTTGATGTTCAGGATGAATAGTCATTATATGAATTAATGACGTTCAGAAAGTTATGAAATATTTTAATCTTCACAATTGGTTTAGGTATCAGCAGATGTCACTTTGAATAATCGGCTATCGGTATCGGTGCAGAAATTTTGTACCGGTGCATCTCTAGTTTGAACCAATGACCTTTGAGCTACCAAATGAACTGCATGAATGCCAGTGCTGTTTCCAACCTATAAACAAATAACTGCTGTCTAATAGAAATGCTGATACACGAGCACCACACTTAACACCTCTTTAAAACCTTAAAAACTTGAGGCGAGCATTATTTTTGGTCGTCACATCAGCTCTGGCCAGAAAGGGGAGCTGAGCCTTCCCAAATCCCAGAATCCCCCCTGCTGCGAGTAGACAGAAGAACAGTCTGTTCAGTGTGCTGCTCGGTGGCAACAAAACGTTCAAACTGCATCTTTCCTCAAATTTCCAGTAGACAAAAACTTGGAAAACATGGATTGTGAAAATTAGACGCCTGTGACCTTAAGACACTACAACTAACTGTAAGGACGGTACGTCTAGATCTCTGCTTCACAAATCAGGACAAAGACTTATTTGAATGCACCCTTCAGTGTTAAACTAATTTAAATTGAAGTTTGCACTGAATTGATTTGAATCGAATTAAACTGCGCTGTTTTACCTCAGACTCATCCGGACACGGCCCTGTCTGTTTCTTTTGGCTCAGGCTGTCATAAGCATGTCACATAGACCTTATCCATCACAGAGCTCCGTCCTCATTCCTCTGACCCGTGGACTAGATTGTCTTTGAAAATAACATGATTCCATTTGACCTTGCCTGTACATTCTCATGTAGACGCTTGTAGTGTACATCACATCAGGTCAGGCTTTACAGACGGGTGTTTTATTGAAACCGAAAGGGTACTGGTTTGATTGGTTACAGTTGCACACTGCTCTTGGTTTCCGTGTGTGTGTGTGTGTGTGTGTGTGTGTGTTTGATAGATTCTTGTTCTCTGGCACTGCGTAGCCCTGGCCAGTAGCCGGCTATGGGACAGGCCCATCGTGTGGGGAACAGGAAGCGCCCCACCGGCCCAATGCCTCGGTATCAGCAGGAAGAAAGGAGATTCTGCACCTGTCATAGAGCAAACCTCCGCCAAGCTTCAATGCCAGACTTCTCCTTTTGTCCTTGGCCAGTAGTGGTTGTCTCTCATACTGCAGGACGGGACGGGCAGGTGCTGCCGGTCGACCGCACTGGTTGTACATCATTGATGTCAGTCATTGACGAGCACACTTTTTTCTCCTCTCAGGCATCGATTCGAAAAAAAGTCAAAGTGGAGCCCAAGATGTGATCAATGGCAGCCGGGACCCTCTTGGAATCCCACTGCAGACTGCGGGGGGAGAAAATTCCATGGCGCCTGTTCACTCGCACCCCCCTTTTTTTTGACAGCATTGTTTTTCTCGTCCATTTATTCTTTTTTGATGGTTAGCTTTGATTTTTTAGCCCTTTTTGTTTTCCTTGATTTTAATTGGATAGAAAGTGAATTGAAGAGCCTCCTGTAGGAATTGAGTTAACTGAAGTTTATATAATGACACCACTGTGATGTTACAATTTTTAAAAATTTCAGTGATCTTTAGAGAAAGCCAAAGATTTCAGAACAAACTGTTTTTGCAGCTCAACTCACTTTGGGTTTTTTGGACATTTTAAGAAGTTAGAAGCCCAAAACGTTAACATGTGCCCGAATTGACACACTAATGATGCCTATGTTGTGTTAAAAATAGATCATTTAATTCATAAAATATCAACGAGAGTAACACTTTGTTTTGCACATCTCAGATTTTGTGAGCCTGTAACAATATAACGCAGGCTGTTATTGAAGAATGGGGCATTTAAAAACTACACCGAAGCCAACATTCAGCCCACGGCTTCTCATTTCACATGCGAAGAGAGCGTAAGAACCAAAATCTTAAAGGCACAGAAGAAAAAATGATTTGATTTTAAAGGTCAGACTGAGGATTGAAAATGCATACGGAAAACTGCATTACAATGTTTTTGGTGACCAAAGAAATCTTAACCAAACTAATTTAAATAATAAAAAGAAAGATTCTGACCTTCAATGAAAAGAAACCATGCCCATAACAGTGAAGTGTTTATCATATTTAATATTTCCCTCAATAATGTTAATTTCTGTAAAGGTTTGAAATCAATATATTCCAGACGGGAAGCGTGCACACTTGCGTTTCTACATTTCCACTCGCTGTTCAGATCATGTAAAGCAGTTTGTTAATGGCTTTTAGCCTCTGATTTGCATTTATATTTGGAAGAGCTCTTCACAATTAGCATAAAAGTGTGCGTGACAGGTACCGGCGAAATTGGTCTTGAGCTCTGGGTGAGGGGAGGGCACAAAACTTGATCAGTCTATCCGAAGTGCTTAGGGTACAAAGACTCTCTCTCGCTCATTGTTTTTTTCAACCCTCTAATCGATAGCAGATGTTATCACTGCTCATCTGCTGTGAATAACTGACGTAATAGAGGTCAGGCCGTGGAGGACTTCATCTATTTTCGCGACCAGCCCAATGACGGAGTGTCGATTGAGACGCACGTTCAACAGCAACACGGTGGCGTGTATGTGCATGGCTCGCCTTACATGGCACACGAAATAATTATACAGAAAAATGGAGCGCTATATATCAAAGTGCACACCGCGGTCAGCACATCAGTAGGAAAGTTATAAAGACAAACGCAGGGGCGCGAGGGTCGGCAGCGGCATGCTGGTAATGGAGCCAGAGCTCAATTTACCAGAGAAAGAGCGAAACTATAAAATCACTGAAGAGGTCCACCTCAAACCGGTCCCCTGGAAACATTACAGAAATCTAGCACAAGGCATGCTAATAAAATCTACCCTCAAAACGAAACGTAGCATGCTTCGGTTGTCCTGTGTCATAAGAGCAAGCCTGTAATATCGTAAAACCTCAGCCTGTGACTTACAGTTGTAAGGTGGGGTTACATGACCATGTTTCAGGATTTTACAGTGGCTTTTGTAGATTGCCAGGTGTGAGTGACGGTAAAGAATATCTTTTTTTTATGTTAGTTTAGTGTTTTCATTATTATTTTTTCTTTATATAAAGCTGTCATTGGGGTGTAACCCTTTCAAAAAGTACACCTTTGAGCCTAAAGAGTACAGAAAAAGACCTTAAAAGGTACATATTTGGACCAATGAGTTCATATTAGTAACTCAAAGATACATGTTGGTACCAAATGTATCCATAAAATGTACCTAAATGGTACAAGTTGGGTTTTTTTAAAGGGATAGTTCACCCAAAAATAAAAGGTAGGTTATCATTTACTCACCCTCATGTCATTTTAAACCTGTATGACTTTCTTTCTTATGCAGAACACAAAATACGATGGTTGGTAACCGAACAACGGTGGTACCCATTCACTTGCATTGGTTTTGTGTCTATACAATAGATGTGAATGAGTACAGCCATTGTTCGTTTACCAACATTCTTCAAAATATCTTCTTTTGTGTTCTGCGAAAAGAAGAAAGTTATACAAGTTTTAAATGACAAGAGGATGAGAAAATGATGACTACATTTTTTACTTTTGCTTGAACTATCCTTTTAAAAGGGTACTATCCCAGTGACAGCTTTTATACCCTTTTTCTGACAGTGTCAGATGGACATTTTTGTCATTTTACTGTTTCTGTTTTTCAACTTAATTACTCTTGCATATTAATTCGTTTTATATTTAATATTGTGAAAATATGTCTTTTTTATTAATGCCATTGTGTTGTTGACTTGGGTTATAAAGAACTTTTAATAGCCAGAAGAAAAAAACTAATCTTTCTAATAGGGGTGGAGCCGAACCCGAATACGGTATTCGGAAAGGCACAAATAGCGTGTTTTTTACTAATACTTATTTCGAATAAATACTTAAAAAAATATTTGTATTCGGGAACAAGAAAAACTTTATATCAAAAAGCTGCGTTCACTCATGAGTGAGTGACATTCAGGAGTCGGGGGGGGGGTTAAAGAGGTGACTGACACAGGCTGCTCCACACAGCAACAGAGAAGGCTCGGCTGAGCGAAAAAAGACTTCACTGCGTGCATCACTATTTTTGTTGAATAGATTTTTGTACCTTAACTGGGTTCCGGAGGCAGTTTATAACTTTCGGGAAGCGGAGTTTGATCGGGAGATTATTCCATTACGCTGCATTATTGACGTCTGCAGTCGGGTGCTCTCATGTTCGCTCTGTTTACGTATACTATAACGTAAATTAGAAGTGTAACGCAAAAAAACTGGATTTTTACGCCTATTTTGAATTTTACTCGAATACTAATACAAATACAAATAACCCACCCCCTCAACAAATACAAATACAAATACAGATACAAATACCGGCTGCTTTGCACACCCTTACTTTCTAAGAGGGTCATATCATAACAAATAAAATGTCCTTGATTTTGCTAGAATTTTGATCGAAAAAAAGTTCATTATAATATGAAAAATGAACTTTCACTTAAAAACTCCCCATTATAAATCAACCATTTTCCAAAACTAATGAGCAGAACGGCTTTGATTTAAAGCTAAAGTAATACATTTGAACGTTGTTTTTTTATTAAAGAGAACCTTTGCATGAAAGTCTTGTAGAGCATCAAAAATATTGTGTATAATTTGTGTCCCACAGTTTTGTTTTGGCATAAAAACCTACCAGCATTATAAAAAAATCCTCAGAAAAAATTCTGGTCAATTCTGGTAACGTATCATTAATACGGTTTATACTTCAGTGTGCATCAGGGTTAGATTAGTATCACATTGTGAGTGTCTGGTGTCCTACGTGCTGTCTCTTCGGAGTATCGGCTTTGCTGTTTGTGGCGGTCAGCGGGGTTACTGGTTTTGCAAGTCAAATACAGGAAGGTGAAGATGCGCTTATATCTGGCTGACAAGTGCTATCTGTGTCACAAACGGGTGCAAGGTGCACTCTGTGCTCTGGCTGCCCCGCTCTGGAAATAACATTGATTGACAATGGCTTGCCCACAAACTACCCAGAATCCTTTTTGCCTAGAGCCCCTCCGGCCCAGATTAGTATACAGAACTGACCAGTGCAAAATGTTTAGGCGCACTTTAAATGAGATTGCCAATTATTTGAATTACACAGACGTTGTCCAGTTTAGACGCATTCACTTCGAACCACAAAAGAGAGACAGTATGTCATTATACTGAAGTCAGAGTGAAATATTTGTTACCTTGTCCATCCATAGAGCACCGGTGGTCGAATGTGTGGTAAACTCGCATTCGATTAGGTTCAGACGGCCTTTCCTTCATTCACTGGGGGCCAGTCGCCTGGCAAGCTTAATACAAATTGTAATTGGGTGCCATAAATCGCACACAGCGACAGGGTAGGTCAAGGCCCAGAGACAAGATTACTAAAGCATTACGGTCAATCAAAAGAGTCCTTGAATTGGAAGATTTTAATTAGAGTTTGGTTCGTGTGTGTGCTCACGCGCGTGTGTGTGCAATGTCTCTTTGTTCTTTTTAAACTATGTTGAAATTTTGGAAACTGAAATTGGAATCAATTAAACCTCAGCGCTGGAAGTTTAAATGCCAATGTGGATGCTAATAAAATGTCTCGGCTTCGGCAGTGTCAGTAATACAGTGATTAAAAATGTATCTTAATTGGCAATATTCATGCGATTCACCGCAACGTTCGGGTTAATGTTGGAGATGGGGGGGACGTCCTCCGAGTGCTCCTTATAAACCCTGTGTCTCCTGTTTGTGCCGAGTGTATTTGCACGGGGATAGGTTTGGCTCTGTTAAACCCCTCATGTTTTAATGGAGCAGATCCCTCTAATCATTCTGTAATCTCTTTTAGGCTAATGTCAGCAATATGTTCAGAGAATTATTGCTGATTTGGAAGGCACTTTAAGTTTGGAAAGTGAAAATCTCGCGCTCCGGCGAGCGAGCTCGAGAAGTCTCTTGACAGATGAAAGGTAAATCTGCCGTGTTTGTTTTCCTCCTTCAGTTTTACATTCATAATGGCTTAAAAATCACTTCGTTGATTTCAACGTGTTAAGAGGCTTACAGCTAAAATGTTACGTTCGCAAAAATGTCTGCGTAGGCTTTTTGTATTGCCGATGTCGCTTCGGCGACTTGATCCACTTTGCGTGTCACGTCTGGTTGTTTAGCCTGGACTTTCAATTAACAGATTTCCAAGCCTAATAATGCAAATGTTAAACAAACATGCTGTGGGCTTTCTGAATGGTCTCTGTTCATAAAAATGCATGAGTCCCCAATGTTATGCTTGAGGATCAAAGTATGGCCACACGCCAGTTCGGTCTCACTGGCAGTGACAGTCCATCAGAGGAGCCAGGGCAGGACGAGCCTTTTCAAATTATTCAAAATGAACGTAACGGCCAAAGTGATCCAATTATTTGTTGTTGTTTGTGTAACGGAGTTGCATTTTCTTGAACTTGCTTTCAGTGCGGCTCATTTCTCGATTCCACTTCTCTCGAAAAACTGCTGGCGATGGACCCAAAAATATCTATCCGTAACTTCCAGTATAGTTTTGATGTATTGCACAGCATGTTTTTTTCCCTCTACACTTAGCCAAAAGTTTTAAAAAGTCATTGAGTAGGCGTGTTATTCACACATGATTTGGCCAAGGGTGGAGGAGAGGGATGTACCCTAGTTTGTCTTGAGCATGTCGGCCTGTCAGGGTCTCTCTCGCTCCATCTCCCACCTGGCCCAATGAGATAGCAGGTGTTGGGAGAGAGTTCCCAGTGGACCGCTGTAGACAATCGTGTACATTTCTCTCTCTCTCTCTCTCTCTGCATCTCTTCCTGACACGGCCGGTAATTCCCCTCGTCAAACAAATGTAAGGTGGGGAGGGCCAGGCATCTTAACACACACTGGACATATGCACCGTGGCATATTCACCTCTCCGGTCTCCTGGCCATGTATTTAATTGGTGAGCTGCTGTCAATAGTAGCCCTGTGTCACTGCTTTTCTAATAGCATCTGATTATATTGCCACACATTTAGGTTCCCTCTGCAACACTTATTGAGAGAGAGAGAGAGAGAGAGAGAGAGAGAGAGAGAGAGAGAGAGAGAGAGAGAGATTTGTTCTTTCTGGGACATAATTTTGTCTTTATTTGTGGCATGATTGATGTGTCTGTGAGTGGTGGATCGGTTATCCTTCTTCAGGCAGCTAAATTTTTCATCTGTGTGGAGAATTCTCAATATCACAGTTTTAGATTTAGCACATGTATTATTCTTTCCTGGAGGGATTGTATCGGGTTGTTTATTGGAGAATTAGGATATTGTAATTCAAGTAGTGTGCCTTTCAGGGATATTTAAGGCATAATGGCCATGATTTTTAAAGAATGATAAAGCTGCACTTCTGCGGAATTTAAACAGTGTTGTGTTAGAGCACCAAGACCATTTTTCTGCTCGATAATATGTGACGATTAACCAGTTACTATCAACCGGAGGTATATCTTCCTGAGGAGGAAAGATTTACACTTTTTCAACAGATTTAAGAATGCAATTACGATGTTAAATTTTAGGGCTGCTGGTAGAAAACTGCTACAAAAAACAACTTGTGTTCGTAGATTTAAGTTGTTATTCTCAAGATTTTCCTTTTTCAGTGCATTTTGAAAGGTAAAAAAATCATTAGAGCTGTCAAATGATTAATCGCGATTAATCGCATCCAGAATAAAAGTTTTTGTTTATTAATTATTGTATTTTTCTTAAATATATGCACGTGTATGAGTTCATAAATAGCAAATTAATATGCACAGTACACAGACATATATTATGTAAACACTACTTTTATTCTGGATGCGATTAATCGTTTGACAGCCCTAAAAATAATGTGTAGTTTGCTCAATTAAAATAAATAATAAATACTATTCCTATAATTTCTGAAAAATTCCTGTTTTTATCCCAAATGTTGTTGGAACAAGTTTAAGAATACACATTCACTTTCAATCAAATAAGAGTGCTGAGGGAAAAGGAAGCAGGCGGGAATGGCGCAGCCACGGTTCTGTGCCTATGACATCTCTCGAAAGCATTTCATTCATCAAGGGGGAGAGGACTTGAGCTTGTGTAAATTGCTGCAGATAAAGGGACAAACCTTGAAGAATTGGATTGTGAGGGGGAAAGGATTTGAATCCCCCCCCGGTGATCTGCGGCGTACACAGGCCACTCTTGTTGCCCGTGGCTACTGTTGAGCTGTATGGAAAAGCTATTGCCTTTCTTTAGCACACCTTGAGCTCACACAACTGTGACATTCTTCTATTCGACATCCGAACACGTGAACCGTGACACAGGTCCCTTTTTATTAGGTGCATGCACTTTTTTTGGTAACACTTTACAGTAAGGTTTGATTCAAAACATGAAAACACATTAAATAACATGAACAAGTCATGAAATAACTATAAAGTATGTTTAAAAGAGCATTTCTGAATTGTTGCTTCCTGGTTTCCATGATATTCCCTTTGTTAAATCTGAATGATCAAGTACACTGCTTGTACTCAAGAGAGCAATGAAAGAAACTCATGAATGTTATATGAACCTATATTGTTTTGACATCTCCAATGACTCCCAATAAGGCAGCGTGTTTGTGAAAGAGAGCCGTGGGACGTGACGCAGAGACGTCGCCCGCTCAGCGTTTTCACACAGGAAACAAAGTCTTTGCATTAAGTCCCCTCTGCATAGGCGAAGCCATCCATAATGTTTAATTCATCGTAGAGCCAAAGGACAGTCCTTGCAAAAATATAAAAAAGATAAAAGAAACAATTTCTTCTTTCTGCATGCACGGTAAGGAATAAAGTGGAGACGGAAAACAAGAATCTAGAAAGGTGAACTGCGTTAACGAGGTGAATTGGTTGAGGAGGAAAAAACAAATAAATAATTCAAGTCAAAGTCAGAGGAACAGCGGAGAAGGTCGTCTCTTACCTCTCATCTGTTTTTGCTTCTCTTGTTCAGGAGAGCCATGAGGCTACAACGCTCCAGCCCTGCCGCTGTCTTGCTAATCAGGCCTTGATTAAACATCCATTCAGAGAGGCAGGGATTAGGGGCGGTCCCTTCAGTATGGCCCGCTAGACGGGGAGGGAAAGCAGGCAGGAAAGTTTTTCATGTGTCAGTCATGTGGTCTGGCCATTGTTTGACTGCGTTCACCTACCCAGCCGAGACTGGCGAACGGTTCATCTGGTGCCACAGCGAAGCAATGCAACGGAAGGGCAACACAATTACGTCCATTCAAAGGCCCATCCTGGGAATGCCGTGCAGGCCCTAGAAAAACTCAGTGGCACATGTGCAGAATCTGTCCGGTGCCATGTGACCCAGAGGAGAGGATCCTGGCACACTCAGTGTTTTGGTATTCAAGGGCAGGATGACTTTTATTTGCAGAGACCAAAAAGTGTGGCATTAATGCTGTTTGTTTATTGTTTAGACAAGTACAGTAGGTTCTTTATCTCAGAAATCACCCTGTCATGCAGTTTTGCTTTACAAAAAAAAGCTTAATGGAAAGAACATTCTGTGAGAATATATATTTTTAATATTAACAAATCAAGGCCACGTCAAAGATTGACAAACTTTGAAACTTTATCCTGGATTTTACAGTCAGAGTCAAATATGTTACTACAAATTTATATGCAGGGCTCTAGACTAACTTTTTGCACTGGTGCGCCTAACTTTTTTTCTTAGGTGCACCAGCACAAAAGTTAGGTGCACCCAAATTTTCGACCGCATCGCATTTAACACCGCAGTTTTACAAGTTCACTTTTTTTTTAAATCGCTGTCCATATAGGCAATATTGACTTGTAAATTATTAACTAACAATCTGGTCAACATAAAGTTCTTTATTTGAAGCACAATTCTACAAGAAAGCAGGGCTCTAGACTAACACTTGAGAGAGGTGGCACTGGTGCTACCAAGTTATTCAGTTGGTGGCACCAGCCCTTAATTTGATAGCACCAGAGTCGTGGGGTGAGGTAAGAAAAAAGAATCACTAAAACTTCATTAAAATGTGTTTAATACATTAATAAATCAATTAGAAATTAATACAAATCATTGTTTATGATTGAATTATTTTTATTGTATATGTAAACTCTCTTTCAACACTTTACCATATTTAAAGCACATCTTTCTTAAAGCTACTTTCTTCCTTTATTTGTTGTGAACGACTCCTATAAGAGAACACAATTCCTTTAATATCAGTGAGTGTTTTTGGGCCCGTCCGTTGTTGTTTGATGAACATTATAAACAGAGATCTTTATTATGCTGCTGCCCCTTTAAGAGCTCGCGCAATATACTGGAACACGTGTTTTGTTTCCCAACTGTTTGGTCACGAAACAAACTGAATACCTTTACGAGGTTTCTTGTTAATATGGGAATTTTTAGGTTATTTTGTGTTAATATGTCCGTTTCAGAGTAAGAAGGTGTGAAAGAGAACTCCGTTTAGTATTTTGCGCTCTGACTCTCTGGGCGCGCGCATATCTCAAACAACCCGCGAGACCTGAAGGCTTTTAGTGATTATTCTTCATGAAAGCTGCATTGATACACGTTTGGCTTCTATCAATAGCGACTCACAAATAAATAGTATTTAGCGTGATGTATAACGTTTTGTATGCTTTGCAGTATTGTTAGAGATCTTCATACAATAGTTCAGTGCTTAAAGTTTAAACACGTGTTTCCTGCATTAGCTTCACATGCATACAATACTTGCAACACATTTCGTTATCTTTGCTGTTTTGTACCTTAGCAGGGGAAATTCTTGTATTCTGCATATTTATTTAAGTTGCAAGATTGAGCGCTTCACTCGTCTGCTCTTTCGGTCCTTCGCCTCTTACCCGTAACCCGTGAATTACGTCTTTGGGGGCGGGGCACTGATAGATAAGCGAATGGTTGAAGGAGGGGAGACGAAAATGAGTGACTGAATGCGCAGCTTGCGCAATATAACATTTCTGCGCATTAAATTTATAATACGCAAAAATTATATATTGATCAGTTTGACAGTCGCACCGGTGCGACCATTAAGAAAAACTTGTCGCACTGGCAGGAAAATTTGTCGCAAAATGAGACCATTTAGTTGCAGTCTAGCCTGTCAGAGCACTGGTTATGATTTTCGGACGGATCAGGCCTTAACTTAACATTCTTAACGAAAAAGTTGTCAATCGTTCTTTTCATCTTCTCTCCTCATCCGCGGCTACATCCACTCTGTTTATCTGACGGGCCTAGTCTACTCACCTCTCTGTCCGACTGCAGCACAGCATTTTCAAACGTACACACACGTACAGGAATATCTGGACCACGGCCAATCAGTGGGGGGTCCGCCCTTCACTATCTCTGATTGGTTTAGACCACGATATGGGCCTAATGTGTCTGTTGTTGAACCACAGGGAGACTTTCGCAGAGACTTTTTTTCCCCTCGAACGGCTGGTCGCACCGATGCGACCTCAGATTTTTTTTAGTCGCACCATTGATAAAATTAGGTCGCATGTGCGACCAAATTGGCCGCACTATAGAGCCCTTATATGTAATTTTAGCAACATATTTTTTCATTAAGCAGTTTTTTTCTTTATAGACTGAAAAGTTTATAAACCAAAAGTTTGAAAGGATGTACATTTTTGGTTATAAATTGGCAATAATATCTGTAAAAAAATTGCATAACATAAAAACTAATGGTTACAAGGCTTAAAATACATTTACATAATCAACAACAAAAAAATTACATTAACAAAATGTGACAGTTTTTTTGAAGGACGCTTATAACAGTCATTAGCATTTTTCTTTTTAATGATTGTTTCTTTAAATGGACTCTGCAAACCTGGATAACTCTTTATGTGCTCCCAGAAAAAAAAAAAATCGCAAAAAAGGTTCATGTTGCCAAGGGCGAGAGCTCACCCAGCAGTGCTCAAGAGGGAAATGGAGTTCATTGGTAATGATCCACAGAAACGTTTAAATTGTGCAGATTTAAATGAACTTTATGTCTGCTCCAGAGTACTATAGTGCATACCACCGGACCCAATACATACTTTACACTTACCTTTTACACTTACCATACTTTTAAATCTACACTTTTTTAAGGTACAACAATATAACATTCCTCCTCGTTCTTAAAGTCCGAATGGACTTTCTTGTATGTAGTTTTCTTTAATGTTACATATTTTTATTGAAACATAAAGTTAAGGCAGGACATATTGAAGAGCTCATGCCTTATTTTTTAAATTGTCAGTAACCTTTCATTTACATGATGAACATGTACCAGATGTAGGTGATTTAAGGACGTTTTCCTTGCAGAGCACTCTTTATGAGTAAGTTCAGTGCGAGTCATCAATAAGTTGGCCTGTATTCCAGGAAAGATCAAATTTTACGAGTAAATATATCTGCTAAGCGAATTTTCTCAATATTTAAAGCTATCCTACAGATGGATGAAAGCCAAGAGACATGGACAAATAGCCACAACACTCATTTTCAATTCATAGGATCTCAAAGCGCAGTAAAATGCGTGCATGGAGTGATTCAGGAAAGATCTAGGGGACAGTGTAGCTCCAAACACACATGACCTTGTTCTGTGATGATGAGCATGTTAAGTTCAGACTCCTCTGTCATAGCGACGCTTGAGTTATTAAGTGGATTTCTCTCATGTTATTGAATGATTCATCTCAAATCTGTGGAGATGACAGTTACGTCTAAATTAAATTATATGACTTCATCAATCAGTTTGAGATTCTTCAGGTCAGAAGTGCTGCAGGGGCTGAACGTGGTTTCGTACACTATGCGTGTGTGTGTTGGTGTGGGCTATTATATAGAAACGGTGTGTTTCAGAGCATGACATTGCTCTGGGCCTTTTATTCTGCTTGTTACAGTGTTAAACTATTTCATTTATTCAGCTTGATTCTTGCTGAGAGCTCATTTTTTGTATCGGAGGGAGAGGGCGACCAGCTCAGGAGGGGTGTAATGAAATTGCCCAAATGTTCTTGCATCCCAGACTCTAATTCAAGTGTATTGTTCATTATTGTGAGACTGTAATTAACCGGTCTCTAAATGCGCCGAAATGGTGCTGCTCTCTGCTTAAATGAAGTACTTGTCATTCTTTTTAGCTGAAACATGCCTCATTTCTGTGTCTGTTATCAATTACAACCTAGGACTAAGTATCGGTGTGCACCTTTGTTGTTACCTGGCATAATTTCTTTGGCTGCTGCAACAACCCGGGCAGCATGTGCATATCCACAGTGTATGCGGACATGCAATTTTGGGATACCAAGGACTGGTTTTGGATGCTTTGAGCTGATGATTGTCCCTTGATTTAATTTGAAGGTGGTTAGGTGGGGAGAGAATTGGTACTGTAATTGACAGAGATTGCTGTAGGTTTCAGTGCTAATGTGCTTGGAGAAGTTGTCTTTCAAGGCTTTGAGAATGGGTTGAATAAACTTGAGAATCAGTATCAAGACTTTCTTAAATAAACAGTTCACACAAAAATGAAAAATTCATTTAGCATTTATTTACCCATGTGTCTCTCCAAACCGGTATGACTTTCTTCTGCAGAGCACAATAGAAGATATTTTGAATAATTTTGGTAACCAAATAACACTCACTTTTATTGTATGATTTGTTATTGTATGAACACAAAACATGTCTTAAAATATACAGGTTTTTAATGGCTTGATGTTGAATAAATGATGATTTTCATTTTTGGTGAACTTTTTTATTCTGTGACTACATCTTTCATAAGAATAATAGTGTTATGGTATTTTGGCATATAAAAAGCAGTAGAAATTCATCACCACGATAACAAAATTGTTATTTGTAATTGTGTCTGTACGAATACTTTTCTGTTCTTGCACATGTCCTCACAAATACAGTGAAATATTATAAAATCTCACAGTTTACAGTTTTGTGGATGTTTGAAGGCATTCTTAGTGTAAAGGCTCTAACATGGACCAAGTCGTGTTTTGCTTTACATCTATTAATATCAGCTGACTTCTTGGATGGTTTTCTATAGAGGTAGTGTGTAAATGGCTTATTTTAGTATGAAAAGTATGAATGTCAATAAGAGGTCCTCACTAATGTAGACTCGATGTGTGTGTTTGTGCGTTTAAATAGCTGAATGTTCAGAGTTCATCTCTAGATGATTGTCAAGGTGAGTAATCAATAAGGATGTGAAGTGGCTTATCTCTTGCATTGTGTCAATATCGCCAACATCTGTGTTAGCCCTCTGATAAACAAGCTTTCACGAAGCTCCCCTCAAAACAAGCTGCAAGTGCTACTAGTGACATCGTAGCTCCTTCAGGGCTTTTTCCAGCTTGCGGAAAAAGAATCGCTTTATCAGGCCGATGCATGTTAAACGGAATGTAAGGGGTCATATGGCGCGAATACGTGTTTTTCTGTGTCTTTGGTGTGTTATAAGTTGCCCATGCATGTATTAGACACGTAAAATTGCAAAAATTAAAGTGCCAGAACAAAAGATGCATTCTATCTAAAAGCAAATGTTCACCCAGATCTGCCTTAAATGCCTCGTGTAACCACACCCCCACAAATCTACGTCAGTTCGTGGTATGATTTAACTAAGACCGCCCAAATGTATATGCAAGTAAGGTGGGTGTACCTGTCAGCACAATTGCTTTGGAACCTGATGTAAGAGGCGTTACATTTCCGTCACACGCTTGCAGTATTCAACCAATCAGTACGCACTGGTTAACTGGCCAATCAAAGCAGACCTCGCTTTTCAGAGCGATGAGCTTTGTAAAAAAATCTGGACGTTTCAGAGAGGCGGGGCAAAGAGGAGATACAGCGTTTTTGAACCTTAAATTGTATACACATTGCATTACATCTAAAACAAACGATAATATTTGTTTTAATATTCGATAATAATATATAATATACCCCTTTAAAGGAACAGGTCACCCAAAAATGAAAATGATGTCTTCATTTACTCACCCTCAAGTTGTTCCAAAATCTGTACACATTTCTTTGTTCTGATGAACACCGAGAAAGATATTTTGAAGAATGTAGGAAAGCAAGTTCTTGTGCACTTTTAACTACCTGCTATGGTAGTCAATGGTGACCAAGAACTGTTTGGTTACAAGCATTCTTCCAAATATCTTTCTCCTGTGTTCATCAGAACAAAGAAATGTATACAGATTTAGAACAACTCGAGAGTGAGTAAATGATGACAGAATTTTTATTTTTGGGTGCACTGTCCCTTTAACAGTAAGTCTGAACAAAGCTTTTTTAATCAATCGATGGGTTCAAGCCGTTATTATTTGATTGGCCATATAAAACAAATACGAATAGATTACCAAAGATTCGGTTTGCATGTGCAAGTCCAAACCTCCGTGAAAATCAAGGTTGTGATAAAATGCCGTTCCTTCAGGCATACACAAATTTAACAGAGAATTTTTATGAAATATTTGACTTTTCGATAACCGACAACCTAAATCTATTTACACAAGCCTTTGTTGTATAAGAGTTAATGTCCTGTGAAATTAAAAATCTCACCAAAAAACATTTCCAACTTGTAAAAACAGCATGCTATCTATTTATGATATTCATGCTTGACCACAAAAAAAAATGAGCCATGACTATGGACAAAAATGCATTACTGGCAGATTCAGTCCGGAAAACCGGGTCATTAAAAAGGGGAAACAGAACGTGTTGAGTGTTGAGATCAAACACGCATCCTTCCAGCTGTGCAGCATCTCGCCATTGATTTAAATCTGGTCTTGGTTACTTTTAGATATCAAATGATGAATGTTGCAATTAGTGGGCATCATCAAACGGATGTTAAAAAAACATTTCCATCTTTGACCCTACACTTTTGCAGACATAAATGAATGTTTATATCAGTGGCGTAGCCAGAATTTTGTTTTTGAGGGGGCCTGTCTGTAAATGAGGGGGCCATTATGTACTACATGTATATAGCCATTTATATTTTTCTATTACTAAACTGATACACCTGTATTATACAGCACATTTCACCATTTTAGCAAACATAAACATAGCCTAGCGGTTCTTAATCCTGGTCCACGCTGATTAAATTACCAGCTCGTTAGAAGAGCGCTCCATTAAAAAACTGTGTTCCTATTGACATGGTCCCTACACAGTGTTCACTGCTCTCTACTCCCTGCACACAGGAAATCAGCTGAAGTTTACTTCTGAAGTTAACTTCAGTTCAGAGCACGAATTTGCGCTACACGATTGCCTGCAGCGTCTTCACATAGGAACAATACTTACTATGGAAATTTGAGGGGTTATTTAACCGCAATCATGAGATTTGCGTAGTAGTCACGGTTCGTGCACTTCATTGCCTTTTATGTCCACTTCGCAAACTTTTGATGCTGTAAGAGAAGCATACAAAATATGCAGAGCGGGGGGTCGTAAGGATCAGTATTGAACTGCGCAGTAGCTCGGCGGCTACCAGTCAAACCATTGCCTTTACCTTTTACATGACAATGCGGAGTGTTCGAGGGTGAGAAACGTTTCTGTTGAGAAAAGTCTTTCCACACTACAAGAAGTCATATGCAGTGTAATCGTTATCTTTAGCAGTCTACTCATTTTCTTCTTGCTCATCTTTTCGTAATATATAAAAAAACAGACTACTGTGCACCAGCCATCGCAGCGTATATATTAAACTCTTGGCGCAAAAGATGCTATGCACAACACGTGACATAATTAAACCAATAACTTTGAAAACAGCGGGGAGCACTGATTGGTCGATCAACCAGAGTGACACATTTTTTTATTATATATATATATATATATTTTATTGCTAAACATGAAGATACAAAATACCAAATAAACAACAAGAAAAATCATAATAACATCCAAATAGCAGCATAACAAAAATAAACAAAATAAAACAAATTAGAAAGATTTATGCATAAACAAATATTAAAAATAATATTAAATAAATAGGCTAAAACAAATACAGAAATGCAATGCAGTACAAGGGGCTTAATCATCCAAAAATACTTTTTTATGATGCACAAGTTTTAAGGATTTGAAGAAGATCATTAAATCTTTCTGAAAAAGCAAAAACGTAGGGAGGTTATTAAAGAATCTGCATTTATGAATAAAGTAATTGGCCAAGATTTCAATATTATTAACCGAAAATTCAACATCACAATTCTGACAAAAGGACAAATAACCAGAGTAACAAATCAACAATTCCTTATTTTTTATTTTAAGCAATCAAAGATCTGAGGGTGCCGTACATGTAAGTTTGTTTCCATAATGAGATAACTCCTTTTTGTTATCATTGTGTTTTATTGGGTTAGTTAGCTAGCTGTATTTTTTGAGTTGTTATGGCTTAAATCAAAACAAACCAACTGATATTAATTGGAATGCACAATAAAAAAACATGATTTTTTTTAAAGTTTAAAAAACGGAGTTGTCTCATTTTGGAAATAAACTCTTCTCAGATGTCCAAATAGGCTACAAATTCTCAGCTCTAGATTCAAGCTCATCTGTACCTACGGCTGCACGAGTAGCACCTCGCACAAAGATTCATCCTTATTCTGGTCAACCGCTATCTTCACCTACCGACTCATTTCTGCATTTGAGTGGGGCACTACCCGGGGTCTGCTGTGGCATGTGTTATGCAGACGGAACCGGGTGGCCTGCGTTAGCATTCCGAGCAGCTGTTTGTCATTGTGAGTTATGCGGCTATAATTGCACAGTGCCGGTGGGCTAGACCTTGGGGAACATGGCCTTGTCAAGGTGTATTCGTGGCAGGTTGCGTGGCTCTGCCCTTATTGATCAGGCGAGGGCCGGGCGTCTCGCTGAGTTTGGGCTCCCCCATTGGAGTATTTACACGGTAGCTTATCTGCAGAAAAGCAGATAATTGGGTATGTAAGAGCTCAGGAGGAGGCAGACTAGCAAGGGCAACTTTTTTTAAACTTGTGGAGAATATGATCAAGATGATATGGTGTTGAAAGCGTGTGTAAATGTGTCTTCGCCTTTGGTGCACATTTCAGTTTGTATAATATGCTTCAATAATATGTGACCCAGTCTGTGAAAACCAGGCTAAAGTCTCAAAATATAATTATGAGATGAGCATCAAAATTTGATTTCAAGCAATAATTTCACTACGATTTCAATTTTTGACATGGCCTCAATATTAGAGATATCAAGGTTACATTTTCACAGAAATGATTTATTCACCCACATGTTATTCAAATGTTATTCAAAACCTGTATATGACGCTTTCTTGTGTGGAACACAAAAGAAGATGTTTTTAGAAATATCTAAGTTGTTTTGTCAATACAATGGAAGTGAATGGGTTCCCAAATTGTTTGGTTACCAACATTCTTCAAAATATTCTTTTTTTGTTCTGCAGAAAAAAGTAAGTCATACAGATTTGTAATGACATGAAGGTGAATAAATGCTCATTTTTGGGTGAACTGTCCCTTTAAATGCTTTTAATATAATGCATGTGTCATATAGATTATATAGATTGCCAAAACATTTCTCCGTGTCACATTTAGAAAAGAAAAGTATATTGGCATCACAAGGGTGAATAAATGATGCCCATGTTTTATTTTTTAAATAAAATTTAAATAATTTTAAAAATAAAAATGTTTGACCTGCACCCCTAAATTGAAGTGTGTTTTTTTCCACACGTACACACTTTTTTTGTCCAAGCTTGTTTGAAGCCCTGCTTAGTTGTTGAAATTTTGTTTTCATCCAAAGGAACCATTCAAGCCTGTTACCAATTAGAAACATTGATCACGGGCTCTACTGCAGGTTATGTTCCATAGTCTTCCGTCAACGTCTTGTTCCAGAGTGCTGGGGGAGAACAGGAAAATCAATACCATGCTTTTATGTGCAATAAAGCAGATTCTTTAGCAGGAAAAGGGAACAGTAATCAAGGTGTGTTAAACAGATGATGTGTATGAGTTGATCTGTGAACACGCATTATGAGCGTATGAAATGTCCCATAAGAGAAATGGGGGCGAGAAAGCAAGCAAATCAATTGCTGTTTACTGACGCTTACACAAATAATCCATGTATGCGCTTTAGATAAGCTACTTTTTTCTCACTTTTTCTCTCTCCCTCAATTTCTTTTTATCCCTCATGGCATTTGTAAAGAGTAATAGTTTCATATGTTTCATTATTACATCAAAGGCGGTGTTTAAACGGATTTTCTGATCAAAGGAGGGCCAGAGTTTCCCACTAAGACCATTTAAAACCATTGGCCTTGTCTGTTTAAGGTCTAATTTGACCAACATAAAAAAAGATGACACGATTTAGTGCGGTTTATCGCTTAATATTCTTTACTAGCCTTTTGTTGTTGTTGTTTTTGCTGCCTGATTTATAAATAAATAACTGATTTATTGCTAGGGTATTATGAGAAGTTTCCAAAATGTTCCTATACAAATTCTTACTAAGAACGTCTTAGCAACAGTTGCTATGGTGTTCTGGGGTGCTTATTGGCCACCAATAACAAGCTAGCAATGTTTATTAGTAGTAATACAACAGGTCATGTAATATACAGCCACGGGACAAATTAAGAGAACATTTTCAGTTCAGAATTGACTATTTATAGGTATGTGTGTAGGTAAAATGATTATTTTTGTGTCATTCTGTGAACTACTGACAACATTTCTCCCAAATTTTAAATAAAAATATTTGCATTTATTTGCGGAATAAGTAAAATTCAGGTCAAAATAAAAGAGATCACCTCTATGGCCTGTGCAAGCTGACCAGAGCATGTTCACATCCCCTTCCTGGTGTCACACGCCCATCTGCGACGATATTAGCAACTTGTCACGCTCGCTGCGGCTAAAAATATTCTGTCTGGGCTACTGGAGGGGTGGCCATGTGGAACGGGCTGACGGCTTGGCTCCCCTGCCCCTCTGATCAAGCTCTCCCAGTCCCAAGCAGCAAGCTGTCCCTCCTCGCCCATCGTGACCTTTCCCAAAGCTTTTTCCTGCATGCTGAGGCTGTCTGTTTGCTGCCACCCAGCTGTCAGGTACCAATAAGTGTCTCCATGCGTAGTTGGTCACAAAATGACATATTCTGACCCATGTCTTCCTGTCACCCATGCTGGGCTGAAGGAACACCGCTGATGGCGAAACCCGCAATTGATTTCACATTCGTTAACTCGTTGTGCATTGTGTTGAAATTGGATGCGTGTTCGTTGTTGTTGTTTGTATAATTGAAAACATAGATTAAAAAAACTTGCATTTTATTTTAAAATAAATATATATATATTACTAATATAAAATACTATATTATTAACAGTTTGTTTTCTAAATGTTTGCTGTCACACCATAGGACACATGTACAGTATTTTTGACAACTACCCATGTATTGAATTATTTCTTGTAAAAAGTATTTCGGTTTCTAAGCAGCTATGCGTGTGTGCACACATGCATACAATCTTTTCTTTTACGTAGACATCTTGAGTGGTCAATTATTTGTTATCCATATAATACTGGATGCCTCAGATTCTATTTGGTCGAATGCCCTTGTTCACCATGTGAACCTTGTTAGGAAAGAGAGCACTGTTACCCAAGGGTCAACCATTTGCATTTCACTTGATGTTGAAATGTCAAAATAGCTCAAAGGAATTTCTCTTGTTTACTGCCGTATAACTCTTTGCATGCCAAGCAGTCCACGCTTCCTCTGAGGTAAGGCGACGTTTTGGGAATTGATGATTTTCAGGAATTGGAAAAATGGAGAGGGCGGGTCAGTCAAAAGTCCCTGTAGAAAAATAAAGAAACAAGATAGACAAATGGATTGGAAATGAGTCGGGTTTGAACAGAGTACACTCGGAGCATCTGCTCTCCCCATTGACAGACTAAAGTTTGTCTTTAATGCAGCTACATGCTGCGACGTTGCTTGAAATGGACGAAGAGTCAAGCACTTTTGCGCTCTTGATTCCCCAAGCTAATTACCTTCGGGGTTGGAGTATGCTTATTAAAAATCTCCCTCTCTTTAACGTTTCGAGTTGTTTTCAAAATGGGAACGAAGGGAAAGGCATACCAATATCTCGAGTATTGAAAGTTTCTTGAAAATCTAGTAAATATTCACAAGGGATACGAAGCTGTAGACTGTGGTAATTTAGTGTAAAATTGTCTGTATTTGTAGTAAAACAACTGCAGGCCCTGTTCTTGCTCCACTGTACATCCTTATAAAAGGATGGGTATATTATTTCATATTTAATAATAAAAAAATACATTGTGTTTTTATTTGATTTTGTGTTAAATAAATATACAGTAAAAATTAAAAGTAATAAAAAATAAGTAGAAAATCAAGAAAAATGAAAGGGAAATCACAGGGTTGAGTTGAAAGTAACACAAAATGTCTTGAGATGTTCTGTTAAAGGGATAGTTTACCCAAAAATGAACATTTTGTTGTCATTTATTAGCTCACTTTGTCATTTTAAACCGATATTACTTTCTTTCTAATGCATAACACAAAAGAAGATATTTTGAAGAATGTTGGTAACCGAGCAACTGCGGTACCCATTGACTTGGATTGGTTTTGAGTCTATACAATAGAAGTGAATGGGTACTGCCATTGTTCGGTTACCAGTATTCTTCAAAATACCTTTTATTGTGTCATACAGGTTTGAAATGGGTGAAGAGGGTGAGTTAATGATGACAGAATTTTCATTTTTTGGGTGAACTATCACTTTAAGGACAGATTGTGTTGTTTTTAACACAACAGTTTTGAGAGTGTAGAACATGTTTAGAACAATCTGATCTAGTTTCTGAGAATTTTGGGAATTTTAAAGACAAACATATTAAATGTTAATCCTCCTCATGTAATATTTATGACAGGTATACTATTTTATATTTCATTTATTTAGTTGATTCTATAATGCATGATGTAAATAAAATTTAAATTTTATAAACATTAGCTTCCATTTCAGACGTTTTTGTCCTTACTGTGGTTCATTTGAAAAATTTGAGTCTGAAACGGTTATAATTGATTGCAGGTAATTGTGCTCTTGCCCTTCCCATCTATGACACTATTCATTATTGGACACAATGTTGACAATTAGCAGGATTTAATAGTGCTATAATGCTATGGTTGAAATATGTCCTTTTTTGATTGCGACGACCACGGATCTGAAGTAATTCTAGTTTAATTGTTCCTATATTTCAGAGGTGGCAAGTTCTGAAGGATAATTTATTTCCTGCCTAAAAGAAACCCTGGGCCGTGCCGGCAGATGAGAGTGGTTAATTACTGTAGATAGCCTTATCTCCTTGTAATTATTTTGGTCTCTTTGGAATTTCCTGGCGCTGACCAGCCAACCGATGTTATCAGACCCTGAACAGTACTGCAGATTTGGGCAAGAAAAAGAGGAGCGTATCTGCACAAAATGTTCTCCTGCGTGCCTATTAAAATGGCGTGGACAGTTTGATAGCTATCATTTATAGCTCGCATTCATTTACTCATTCATCACAAATGCCATTTTGAGTGCATTAAATGAAATGGCCTTCCATTACATGCCCTAACTTCCAAGATGACCACCTTTCTGTTGAATTGACCAACCTGATTTACATAATACAGAGATTGCTTTATGTGATTTTCCCATTGGCTGAAATTTACTCTGAAAGGGCTTTTTTAAAGTTCACAAGCTCTCTTTTATGTTCAAGTGCTTCCTGTGAAGAACCAAATTTTGGCGCGTGGCCAAAACGTCATCACTTTTATGCACTCATTTTTAGGTCTTGCACTTGTGAAAATGGTCCAATAAATCTCAGCGGCATTCCTCAAAGGGACTGTTCCGTATCATTCATGCACTGCCAGAACCTCTTCAACATTCAAAAGGAGCCGAGTGAGCGTTATGAAGCTTAAAAAGCGGCCACACCTTCAAAACCCGATCTCCACTGGCTTTTGCATTGGTCCAGTGGTAGTTTACATGCAGCGTAACCGTTCTAAAACAACAACCTTCTGGTTTTGTGTAGCTCCTGTGTTCAGAGATCAATGTTTCTGGAGCAGGAAGTCAATGGAACCAGCAAAAAAATCTGATAGAATGCAGATGAAAGAAGCAATGTTTGGCTGCTTGTAGTCATCCCTGCATGCCCAGCAGCTTGGAAACAAACAGATGAAGCGCTCCTCAGTATCTGCCTCGCTGCTTAAGAGGCCTGATTGCCGTATCACTCTCATTACGGCCGTGCTTTAAATCGACAAAAGGACAGAAGCTGCGGCAGCGCACGGAGGCAGTATCAGAGCCGTGGCAGAGCGATCACTCCCATTACCTTTTATAGTCAGGTAATTGACTTCTAGTTACTTTCACTTGAACGTTAACTGCGGTTTAGTGTGTCTCTAAAAGCTCGCTTTGAAGTCGCAGACGGTTTGTGTGCCGCGTTTCCAAGCCAGATTGAGCACCTGACTGCGGTGGTATGAATCTGTATAGACACGCTGATCCGGTGGGCTTTGTTCTCCTCCTCAGGAGGACAAACTGTAGAAGCGTCCAGGAGCTTCTGCTTCTTGGTGGTTTAATGAAGTTATTTAACTGCTGTGGACTATGAGGGGCCGCACAAGCCAAAATTCATTCTAGTACTCTCACACACTCACATTCTCCTTTCGCACACATACATTTTTCCTCTCACACACTCACATTTTCCTTTCGCACACATACATATCTTTTCTCACATTCACACATTTTAACGCTCACATTTATACATTTTTTGTATGTATAAAAATGTGTTTGTTTAATACTCACTCGTTTCAGATACAAATAGAACGTATGAGGTGTTGCTAACACTTTGCAATACGTTTGTTTCGGTATGTTAATATAAATGATATGAACTATGAACGGTAGGCTATCTTTTTATAACATTTATTGCGCCGCAAAAATGAATGTCTTTTGTCTTGTTCTAAATTGACCTAAGATATTAACCAGTGTCTTTTTGAAACCAAAATGTAAGTTTATGCTTAAAATAAGCAAAATGATTAGTCAATATGGGAAGAAAAATAAAGTATTTAATAAAAAGGTAACACTTAATTCAAGATTATTTTTCTGATCTTTTTGGCAGATTTCTTTGCTTGTTTTAAACTACTGAAAAAAGCACAAATGTCAATGCTTGTCAAAACTTCTGAAGGGCCTCAAAACACCCTCAGACCGCTGCGGGCTTAACTAGCTTAATTTTGATGCCTTCCAAAAAACACGACTTAATATCTTGGGTCATTTTGTTTCCAAAGAAAATGTAACTTGATTTAAATTTGTACCAAAAAATGATTTGTTATTGTTGAGATAAAGTTGCAATAAAGCTGCAATCTTTCGTCTTTGGCTTTCTGTTGCTGTCGCTGTAACATAATTGTGGATTATATACATACTTTATGTGAGTTGAAGCGATTTGACGTCAAACTGAAAATTGTATCAAAATTGTACTTGACAGCTCTGGTAGGAAGACAATTTTGAACACTTATTTTTATGTACTTGCTCAATAACTAATTTGTGTTTATTTTTTGACCAGAAAATGATGGATTGCATCTGTCTGTTGACCTGTCTGGAACCTTGTTACCAAGGCGTTCTATTTGTTTAGACTTTGGATACCGTATTACTCATTCGAAATGTTCAAATGCACCAGGTCTCCCTTAACAGAGAGTAGTAGGGAGTAGACATGTTCTTCTACAGGGGATGCTGGGATGTCAACAGGGCGGTCCGTCCGCCCAACTCTATTGTGTCAGTGTTAATCGCTAGCTGCTGTTTAAAATGCAGCGAAGTCTCCAGGAGGGTCAGGGAGGAGGGCGGCTTGATCAACCTGCCTCCACACGGGCCTCCGCACTGCTGACCGGTTAATCACTGCTGCTAATTACCAGACCCATTGTTGCCGGGTGCATGCAAATGTGCAGTGCTTAAAAAGCATAAGGCCTGTTGTTCAGCCCCGTTATCTGTGTTGGAGGCTTTTGAGGCTCATTTTAGCAAGCTGCGCCTTTTAGAGGGTGACACCAAACAGACCCTATTTAAAATAGATCTATACATTTTTTATATTGATTTATCCACCAATATTCTTGGGCAGGTCGTGCATCAATCATTAATTTACTCATATCTTTCTATATTATGTCACATCCTAATTTATTACCGTTTCAAGTTATTACACATGACATTTAGAATACTAACATGTTCTAGCACAGTAGATCCCAAACTGGGGGGGCGGGACACCTAGAGGGGGCACGAGGTCATTACAATGGGGGTGTGACAATAGGCTTAGGTATTGTCAGTTTGTCATCTGTGATAGGCCCTTTTCACAATGACGTCACTTAACTTCTGCCTTTTCGCAAAGCAGTGTATCATAACATCCGTCTTGCAACAAACAAGAAGAAGAAGAAGAACTTCCGTTTTGCCGTCGCGCTGGAATTTAACAACAGTGAAAAAAAACCTGACAGAACACGTATTCAAGTACTTATCCTAGCACCTTCGCTAACACAAAAAGAAAACAAAACACTTACCTTCATAATCAAACAGGTACTGTTCAACGAAGAATTTGTATCCTTTCTCTAGCTTTGATCTTGACGTTAGCAAAAATTTGTCTGCAAGACGTTGTACATCATCTATCCGTATTTGTGGCAGATGTGCAAGGGACTTGGTAAACTCCATTCTGAGGCGCTAGCGGATGTAACTTCTTCTTGAGTTTTACTGGCGGTTTGCAAATCAGCTTATAGGTGCATTACCGCCACCTTATGAACTGGAGTGCTAGCGGAAGTAACGATACACTGCTTCGCGGCAGAACGGAAGATGCGTGACGTCATGTGAAAAGGGCGTATTCCCAACATTATAAATTCAACTGTTTATTGGCATTTGTCGGATCTTTGTAGGTGATGGGCATCCGGTGGGCCTCAAACATTTTCCTCTAGAAAAGGGGGACTCTGGACAAAAAAGTTTGGGAAACACTTTTCTAGCATAAGACTTAAACTGGAATGGATTGCTGAACACTACCATCAATGTTTAGGCTCACTTTTGTTGTTTATTGATTTTTTTTTCGCATTTTAGAATAATAGTAAACTTATTAAAACTGTGGATACAAATGGAAGTATGTGAATTGTGTTCATTTTGATGCTGAAAATATCCAAAATAAGTTAAAACTATTTTATATTTAATGTAGATGCCCTTTGCAAACATACTCATCAGTTGGTATCCTGGGGTCTCACTCTGATGCTTTTTCAAAATGATTTCTCATCATTTCTTTGGTTTCTTATGGCTGCTTTTTTGGCATCCATTTTTAAAGGATAATTAATATAATAAAAATTTACTTTTGTAATAAAATAAATTAACATGGTGGCACAAATATAATCATGTATACATTTTATTTCAAACAATTAAGTACACACCTTCAGATCAAGATTTTAATTGCTAAGAGTAAATATTTTAGTTAATTTACCGTATACTTTTGACTGGTAGTGTTTGAGGCAATTGGTTTGGATTAAAACTAAGAAACATTAACCGAATTTTCATGTCTTTCTCCCTTTTATGTTTTTTGGCTGCAGATCAAAAGGCTGTGAGGCGTTAATGTAGCTGTGTAACTTTAATCGTCTTTAGTTTTGGAGTCTCACCTATGGAGGTTGGCCGTTTATTAGTGGCTGATAAATGCTGAATGAAACTCATTCTGGCCCTCTTTCCAAGATCTCCAGGGATCCATAAAACAGAGTTATTTCCATCTCTTTCCCGGTTTCATTTAATACCCATCCACTGATCTCACCACCACAACATATGTCGAACAAAACCAAGTAAATTATCTTTCCAAACCTTTTATTTACTTGAGAATGACCTTTCATTTCTCAATGCCATCAGCAATTGATTTGAGCCCAAAACAAGCGTCCTTTTCTTTCCAGTGACTGATCTCAGTTCAGCTCTCTCCGGTTTTCATATCTCTCAGTTTGGTCATGTGAAGGTCAAGTGTTTAAGGCGTGACACCTCTTTCCACTTCAACACTTTCTGACATGATTGCTGATTTTGAAGACACTTTCCATTTTTCTCTTGTCTGTACCTCCTGTAACAGAAACAAAACCTCTTAGTATTGGATCATGATAGGCCATTCTTTTACATGTATACTATAGCATTGCATCTACAGTAATGTTCATTGAATAACCAGCGAGGTGAGAAAGAAAGGTGGCTAAGAATATGTCATCCATCCTTTGGCCAGTTTCCATCAGCTGCTCATGTTTTCATGAATACAGACTTAATGACTTCTGACTTCATTCGCAAATTCTGAATTGCATTGCTTTAGCTAGAGCTCATAATGTAATAAGCAAAGATTTAGCACTGGCACAGTTTTAAGAGCTTGTATCTGATTGGTTGGTTCGGATTGTTTTGTGGTTTGGGTGGGTGGTTGATTGTTTTGGTTCACTTGTGCAAGTCTTTACAGTCCAACAACAAATCAATCAACCAACCAACCAACCAACTAGGACTTGTGGCATACTAGTGTATTTCAATGTCCTTACATATATTTATTATCATTATTTTCACGGTAACAAGATGAACCAAATTTTTTTATTTTGTAATAAGTCATTTCTTCAGTATCAGATGATACTTGCTCATGTTATGACCCTGTTACAGTCCAAATAGACCGCCTGTCTTTATGCATCCCCAGTGCAACGAGGGACACAATGCACAACGTAACAGATGGGTCTGCTATGTTGATTTCATCTCCATGAATTGCCGGGTGAGCGTAGTGTGGGGTGTTCCGCCAAAGAGGGCCAGATGTGCGGTAGCGCTTTTACTGGGCTGCTGGGAACTTGGTTTGAGATCTCTTTGTAAAACAGCGAGCCCTCATAGAGACCATCTGTGTTCCCCGGGCCAAGGTGTCTCTTTCTATGTTCATGGCATCAGCTTTGTTTGGTTAGTGTTTTTGTTTTGTTTGTTAATGTGCCCGTTCCCACTAATACTGGCCACCGGTGATTTGTCCCTGATTTAGTTTTGGTATGAGTAGGATGGGAACTTTAACGTTTTAATACGTCTGCAAGTGCCACTATTCTGGCACTCTCTTTGCCACCCAGGGGCCCGGTGGTGGCCATGCCTGACATCTGTTGGCATAATGTTGTGAGAAGCCTCCGAGGCTCGAGTAACTGATTTCTCGAGCTGGGTTTCTTTTTTTAAGGGGGGTCTAGGCAGCATCTGAGGGTAATTATCAGATGGCATGGGGTCCGGGTAATTAGTCCCAGCTTTTTCTGTAATAAAGGAGAAGGAGAGAGAGCTTGGGGGGAACTTGACCAGTCTGTGTTGGTTTTTAGTCCTTGGGCCGAAGCCCCACACTTAACGTCCTATAATGTGGAGTAATGGTTTAATATTTAACTATGCTGTCATTGGTTATTCAGTACTGTATAGCGGTGTCAACATATGCCTGCATGGCCCAATTTTACAGTAGCTCCCTTAAATGTGATTAGTTTCTTGTTTTAACATAATTTTAAGTATATTCTAAATATTATTTATGTAAAAGGAATGATTTAAAAAAACACTGTGGCAAATATACAGTGTGTGGGTAACTAACCACAAGTTAAACTATTAAATATGTATTTTTTTTGTTGTTTTTTGTTTTGTTTTGTGGGTTTTTTTGTGTGTATTTTATTTTTTGTGTATTTAAAGCTATATTTCAGAGGCAAAACAAAATTTCCCCATTTATTACTCGCACTCAAGGCATCCTGACTGAATGTGACTTCCTTCTTACTGCATTATTCTTCAAGAAGAAACTCAAATTCAGTCAGCATGCCATGTGGGCGAGTAAAACATGAGGAAATTGGTTTTTGCCTCTGAAATATCCCTTTAATTTTAATTTAGATAAAATAAATATTGTATTTAATGTTATTTTATTTTATTTTACTTTACTATTTTTATTTATTTTATTTTGTTTATTATTAAACATGCTTAGCTATTCCAGTAATTCTGTCTTATTTTTTTGTTCACCTTGTCGTTCATTCTTTTGTGGAAAACAAAATAATTTCTCAAAAAGATATTTTGAGAAATGTCTCATCTGTTTTGTGTCCACACAATGGAAGTCATTGGGGTCTGGTGTGGTTTGGTTTCCAAGGTTCTTTAAAATATCTTTTGTTTCATGCAGAAATAAATTCACACAGGTTTTGGAATTACATGAGCGTGAATAAATGATGAAATATTCTAAATTTTTGGGTGAACACTTCCCAAAAATCCCTTTAAGGGGTCGTCTACATAACTTTTTCCATATAATTCAATGCCATATACATAGTGCATTTTATTTTTGAACATTTTAATTAGAGAACAGAGCCCAATTCTGCAAAAATGGAGCTTTCATTGGCTGCACGCTTGATTTTATGCACCTGTTGGTGATGATTGTAGCTGAAATAGCCAAACCCGTTAATTAGATCAAGCCGAGTCCACATACTTTTGGCCATGTAGCGTACATTTCACCGTGAATCAAGCTCTCTCCAAAAATAACTTTTAAACACCCAAAGCAATCAGCGGAAAGGTCTCGCCAGCTTCCGTCACACGTTTGTGTACGTTCCGTCACACTTCCTGTCTCCTCTGAAAGCTTTTCTTCTCTCTTTTTTATCTGTCAAGCTGTATCATCCTGCGTCTCCCCGTACACAAGCTGTAACTTTCTGAGAGACAGCAGACACTAATCGCCCCCCTCTCAACCCTTTACGACAGGAAGGAGAGAGGCAAAAACACGCCTTGCATGGTTCCCTTCTTTCCACTTTCAAGCCCGAGCAAGCCACTGGAGGGGAGGGCCGTTTGACTGGCATGAATAACATAGAACACAAGAGAAAGATGGAGGACAGATGATACAATCCCTCTTCTTGACACAAGCGCGTCAGCCCACACGCGCGGCAGATCTCGGCAGCCAGACGCTGATAGGAAGGCGTAAAATGAGATGTCTCAAACATGGAAATGACTTGTTTTCCCCTACTCAAGTTCTCTCAGTGTTTGCTCATTTATATAAGTGTCAGGAAAGTGTAGGAGACGACCCCCCCCTTCGTCAGGCCCTGTCACGCATGTCCGCCGATCGCGCTGGCGCGTGAGAGGCGCGCCGTTTCTTCCGAAATTGCGAAAAAGTTGATTCGCAGGAGCTGTTTAGTGCGTGAAGCATACGCGAGGGAGGAACATGTAAACATTCGAGTGTCTGTCAGATTCATTCGTCATTGAAGAATATTCTATCAGCGTACTGTAGATGTGTGCGGCGGGCATGCTGGGTACTTTTGGAACTTGGAGACTGCAGTCTTTTTTGATTTGCGTGCGGAAGTGTTTCCCGGACGACCTGACGATATGTTGACGCGCAAAACCCATTCATACATCATCTGCACGTTTTGTATCATATATTCAGTATTGATTCAATTCACACATAAGCACAGGCCCAGGAGGAGTTTTTGCACACTTTTTTATGCTTTGTTGGAAAAATATATAGATATACCAAGTTTATAAATATAGGTAATAATACATTTACAGCTATTTTGTTCTAATAAGTAATATTATTTTCATATCGCTGCAATCCTTCTGAAACCTTGTATCTCCATATTTTGTGATTTTATTTTTTGCTGTCAATCATTATTATTAGTCACTCTTTATGTCTGTCACTGGGTTTTGCAAATATGTAACCAATAAGCAGCATTTTATCATTTTCCATTGAATGTTTTCCCATTTCCTGAAAAACAGACATCCGAGGTTTCGGTAGGACAGCGACGATATACAAGTTTTATATTTCCTTTTAATATAACAGTGTACTACTACAGTGTAAATGTATTTCAGAAGTGACCATAAATAGGTTGACTTGACTTAAATGACTAAATGAGCATTTGTTATCGCATATCCTCGCCCCTCAACCTCTTTTAAACAACCCAACTCCGTGTAAAACCTGTCCAATCAATAAGCTCATTGGAGCTAAGCATCAGCCTCTGCACATTTCTCTAAATTTCATTACAAAATTTCATTATCCTACTCCGTAGATTTACGACGTTATCACATTTTAGAGATTACAATCAGCTAAATTGTTGCGGAGATTAGCCGTCTTTGCTTTTGGCCTCTTTCAATTGGATGTTCACCCGCGTAGCCCGCTTTCACCTCTTGTCTGCTGCGCACGTACTGTATAAATAACATTATGAGCTACGGTCAATGAAACAAAGATAGTGTTTACTAGAACAGGACAAATATTCTCCCTGTATGACCATCTGCGAGCTGGTTGAAATCGACAGGAGTCCAGTAAATGAGGTCAGTTGGATTTTGATGCAGTAAAACAGTAGGAAGATGTAATAACCCCTGCTGTGCTGTACCACGCACAAGGTCTTTGCAAACTACGTGTTTGTGCAAACTCGAACGCTTATGCCTCTTAAAGGTGATTCGTGTAATTTTATTGATATTTCAAAACTCCCAGCTTAATACGCAGAGACGGCAATAAGCAAGCGTAGGTTGATTTTACCCTCACAAATATTGACTACAAGCCTATGGTTAAAGTTAGTGTTTGTGTTTCCAAGTGTGTATGTATGGATGATATGAATGTCAGTATAGAAAGCATGTATGTAATGTTCTCATCCATATTTTAGAGTTTTAGGAATGTTTTGCCAGACCAGTGCTTTCCATTCTTATTCTCTGACAATCGGAGGCTTCTCAGAGACCCCGTGAGACTCCAAACTGCTGACACAGGACGGCATATCGGTCCACGGCATACATACAGAATTTGGCCCTTTTAAATAGCACCCATGCTGAGAACGGGCCCCTGAGCACCATGTTTCAGCAGAATATATTACACTAGATATTATTATTACCATGCCTACGTCCTTGCCTCATAAAGGAAAATGATAAAGGAGTTAATAAGGAAAGTCAATTTGTATTTAAAACTGTTCTTTTCCTTGTTATTTTTTTTATTAAAAATACATATTTCTGTACACAGCACTGGAGATTATGAGAAATTATGCATCTCATACTTTCCCACCCCGAGCTTCATAATTAAAATACTTTCCGTGTGCTATTTTTTCCCTGCGTATTAAAAAAATCGACGCTATGAATACGCAACTTGGAAGTAAACAAACAATTCAGCAGCAACCATCCTGCTGTTTATTTTGAGAAATTAATTGATTACCACATCATTAAAGATTCCTGAAAACAACAGTAATCCCCACGAAATGGGAAGCGGGCCACGTGCATTTTGAAATCGTACTGAGAGAATTACTTTTCTATTGATTCAGCTGGCTGAGCTTCCAGTTAACTACAGATAGCGTCTTAATAGATGTGTCCCATTGACATTGGCAATAATAGTTTTTGTCAGAATCTGATTAAAGCAGATTAGTTTATTGTAAAATTGTCACTTTTGCCATCTGCGAACAGTCGTCTACAGGTAGCAGATATCCTTTACCCGATGTTGGCCACCCGTCCTACGTCTTCTCTCGAAGCTGTGAAGTATTTGTTCAACAAAGTGCGACAACATCTGCTGCGCAATTGCATGTTTAGACCCAGCGAGGCCCAACAGTGGCTGTCAGGACAGACGTCTCTCCATACAGGTGTGCAAAAGAGAAGTTAATTAGGCAACAGCTGTAGGCCCCATATCTGGGTACCACCTGCATGCAGGCTTGTGATGAATGTTTGAAGTATGATGTTTTCACCTGTTTTCAAGATGTTGTGTTCCCACGCAACTGTGATATCAGTGTCACCTGGTATAACAATATCATGTCTCAGGTGATCCCATCATAGGTACGCGATAAGGTGTAAACAAGGTCTATTGTCTCAGGATTTCGTCACAATAAAACTACAAATATACGATTAAATATTAACCAAATTTGATTAAAATCGTGTTAGATGATGTAAGTAATGATGATGTTTTTAAAAGAACAGTACATCACCTCAGGAGTGACAAAGTCCTCCAACAGCAATGTGAAAGACTGACAGCATGACAAAATTGTGATAAAAATTGAGGTTTTCCTAAATAAATGTGCAAACATTACAGTGCTTAAAAGTGAATAAGAACTTGTTTTCTTTGCCGTATTTGAGGTCTAAAAAAAGAGCATATTTTCTGTTATTTTTACCTGTTTCTCCAGTTTTCATTTTCTGAAATGAAAACTTTGAAATTATTTGAAATTTTGGAGAAATATTGTTAGTAGTTCACATAATGAAAAAATATCATTTTACCTAAGCACAACATGCCTATAAATAGTAAATTCTGAATAACAGAAAATAATTGTCTCTTAATATTTTCACGATTTAATATATATATAAAATATATTTTTGACAGAAAATATTTTGACTAAAAATTAGGGCAGGATGTGATAACATTTTAATAGACATTTTGTAAGTACTTATTGCATACAGTATATTCTCACTACATATGAAGTATGAAATACATACTCGACAGATCAAATCCATTATCACGATCATTATTAATAGCGGTTTCTTATTCTTTATGTTGTTTTCCATCAAAGTGTCCTGCGAGGCAAATGAGTGGCTGAGTGATCATCCTCTCGCTCATTCGGCGCAGGACACAAAGAGGCAAGAAACCAATGATATGGATAAGTGTGGCTCTTCTGCCAGGACTCAACCTCCATCTCAAAATTAATGACCTTCCACTCTGCTCATCTCACTCCATCTCTGTCAAGGAGTCAAGTAAGCTCAAGACAATAATAAACAGTGCAAAACCAATCAGATCCAAACTCACCGGCCAAGGTCTCAGCACACACACCTGCACCTAGACTTTGAGCATGCGGAATTCGTTCGGACGGTGCTGCGAAAATGAGCGGGAGCGATTCCTCCATCTTTTACATTTCTATACCGAGAGGTCACGCTGTGATGTTTTGATCTTCTATTGATCTCGCGCACTTGATGCGCAGCGAAATGCGAAATATCTTCGGACGGGCTCATGTTTCCGGTCTGTCGCATTCGCATACGTATGAATGAAAGTCAAAGGAGCGAAATATCAAGTGTGACCGCGGATTTAAGCAGTAAAGTACAAAATTAACACCCTATGAATGCCAAATGTACAAACAATTAAGTTACTAGCCAGACAAATGAACACAATTCACAAGTTGAATAACACAAGTTGAATTGTGCAAATGATAATTTGAAGTGAAATCTACTCACTGAAGATTTGCACCGTGGAACTCAAATATTTTTTTGTTTAACAAAAGTTTGAGGAGGACAGGCTTTATTTAGTAGCTCTGTGTCTCTCACCCATCCCTTCACACTGTCACATCCTTCTCTGCCTGGCACTCAGAATGTGCCATGGTCAATCACCCCACAGAGCCCGCTGATGGCCACACTCTGGAGTTAGAAACACTTGGTGTATCTTCTTCAGGGTTCTTGTAACCCGTGACAGTTGAGTCCGATACTTACTCCACCAATCTTGATGCCGTTTTACTGAAAGAATAGGAATTGTATGACTATAGATCTGCAGATCTCCGGTCTCGAAGTTGCCTTGAGTTGTTCAAGAGCACACACTATTGCTTTTTTGGGAACAGATGCATTTAAAAGAACACGAGGATTAATCAGCTGTAGACAATTCTGTGTCTCGGGGGCTGCGCTTACACCTGGTGATGATCCATTTTGAGTGATATGGATCGGTTTCAGGTGCAGTAAAGCAACAGAGAATTCTGCTGGAAACAAAACGTATGTGCTTGGATTAAAATTCAAGTACATTTGAGAAAAAGAGTGGACTGATTTTTCCACGCTTATTTATTTTTTGCATTTGAAGAGATAATCTCTCCATTTTTGACTACGAACTACACATTTACACTTTTTTAATTTCGAATAGATTCCAAATCATTTTTCTCGGTCTTTGATGTATTAAGCAAATAAGAACCTTTTACATATCGTCGCTGTCGGGCGGAACCCTCGTATCTCCAAAACCATTATTTTTCAGGAAGTTAAAAAAACTGCATATTTATTAAACATTGTATCATTAAAGTTGGTATTATACCGTATATTGCTATCATATACTGTTGTGTACCAACATTAACACAACATTTCCCCAAAACCATGTTTAATCGGAGATACAAGGTTTATAACTTGGGAGCAGGGAGATACGAGATTACGCTGTCATTGATAAGAATGGTACGGACACAGACGTCGCTGCTGCCAGCAGTGTTCATCAAAGTCTGCGGTCGCGTTGAGCCTTTTGACAAGAGACGAGGCTTTAAGAGCTAATGAAAGCTAATGATTGTGGTTACATACATCTTCCTAAACTCTATTTTAAACGTTAGAGCTATGAGTGATGCAATACCAAAATAAAACGTTAAACAGGCTGTCTAATATAGGCGGAAATTAATCTGCACGCAAATAAAGTCGGCGGTCGCGTTGAGCCTCTTGACAAGAGAAAAGGCTTCAATAGTTAGCGACTGTGGTTACATACATATTCCTAAACTCTATTTTAAAGGTTTAAGAACTATAAGTGATGTAGTACAAAAAACGATGAGCTGACTAGGCTGTCTAATAGGCGGAAATTAGCCGAATCTGCTCGCAAATTTACCTTCGTGGCTCACGGGCTTCCTTCTGCACCGAAGCATTACTATCGATTAGCTATCGATTTTTAACAAAACAGGCCTACTCAAATGTATCTAACTTAACTATTTTCACTCGTTATTGTCTAAAAAACTTTCAATCAGGAGACGTAATGCCGAGAAGCTCCCGCGGAGTGAAGAAGAGGTGGAGTTACGAGACTTCTCAGACAGTTGATGTGTCCAATGGAGTTAAGAGATTTGCTCTCAAGCTATTTTCAACACTTTAGATTAGGTTAATAATTTGTAAAAATAACAGACCCACATGGGGACTGACCAATAGCATCGATTTGTGAAAAAATATGAAATTGACCAAATTTGGACAGGAGGTTTCCGCCCGACAGCGACGATATGCTGAACTGATTTTTTTCAGACGTATATGTGCCAGAGCTGCTGCCTGTCTTTGTAATACAGGACCATATTGCTCTGTGTTAAGTCTAAAAATGTCTTGATCTGATTGTATAAGGTACTTTTGGTCTCCCACACTGCCTCGGCATTGGGTGTTCGTAAATGGAGTTTTTGACAAATCAGGTGCATTGTGTCAGTTTCATTGTGTCATGTTGGATTCGGAGCTAAAGATGTTAGGAACGAGAGAGAGAGCGCCTGTTCATAAGAGTCCACTTTATCTCAGTAATTGGCTCAGTAACAGGGAAAAACTGTTTGCATTCTTGATAGAACAGACAGTCTCCACACATACACACACGCAGCTTTAAGCTTGGGAAGAATGAAGCCTGTGGGCGGTATTCTTTAACCTGCCTTGTTACTGTTGCGATTGAGCAGCCGGGGGAGAACAGACACCTCTTCGTTTCGACCTAATTGAGGTCTGTGTTGCTATGCCCCTGAGAAACGGACCAACTTGTTTGGGATGTGTTTACCTTTGGCTTTGAACGCTTTCTGCCTTTTGTTTGTATAGCACGTTTAAATATACTTGGAAGGCAGGTTGTGTGTGTGTGGTGAATATGCAAAGGGATTATGTACTTTTTTTAGATTGAATAAGTAGAGTTTACATTTCTTTAAACTAAATTTGAAACATAAAATTTCAGATTCCTTTACATGGGATATAGTCAAATCAGGGCAAACTGACATTGCTTGCCATGTCATAAAAGTACTGTGTTGCTGTGTTTAAAGGGATAGTTCACCCAAAAATAAGAATTAAGTTGCGCTTGTTTCATTCAAACCCTGTGTATGATTTTTTCTTCTGTGAAACACCAAAGTTTCACAGAAAAATTTCTTAGTGGTTTTGTTTTTATACAACGGAAGTCAATGGCGGTTTAACGTCGTTTGGTTATCAACGGTCTTAAAAATATCTTTGTTTTATCTTGGTGTGTGTTTCGCATACAAAATAAACTTTTCTTCTTGGGTGAATTATCCCTTTCCAGGTGAAAATAAGTGCACTAAAATACACTTGAAAATATTTCATACAGTGCTCTATTTAAAACGCTAATTTTGTACTTAATATACAAAAAACGTCTCGTTAGTAGGACTACTTGTTGAGACAAACTTAAAGGAACAGTTTACCCAAAAATGAAAATTCTGTCATCATTTACTCACCCTCAAGTTGTTCCAAATCTGTATATATTCTGATGAACACAGAGAGAGATATTTGGAAGAATGCTTGTAACCAAACAGTTCTTGGCCACCATTGACTACCATAGTAGGAAAAATTGCTTTATAAATTTCTTTGTTCTGTTGAACACAAAAGAAAATATTTTGAAGTAAACAGTTCTGGGGCATTTTTGACTATTTTTCCTGCTGTGGTAGTCAATGGCGGTCAAAAACTTCTTTCAAATATCTTTCTCTGTGTTCATCAGAACAAAGAAATGTATACAGATTTTATACAACTCGAGGGTGAGTAAATGATGACAGAATCAGTTTTGGTTGAACTGTCCCTTTAAGAAGATTTAAGTATACTCAACTGTGCTATTTTTAAACATCATGAACAGAAGTTAGACTATTTTTTAGTTCATTAGGTACAAACCTAATGTGTGAAAATAGAGCACTTTAAGTACACTTATAGAAGTGTATATAAAATGGGTTTAAGGGTTGCGCTAACAAACACCAACGGTTCAAGTTTGCTGCTGGATTCAGAAACACGAACACCAGCAGAGTAAACACATTTCCTGTTGTTAGGTTTTGGTATATGTCAGCTCTGCTAGAAATTGCGGAAGTTCCCCATTGGAATTTTTATGTTTGTTGGAGTTTGGTGCATTGTGAAATAACAAACATGCAATATGTTGTGCAGAAAGTGTAATCCTAGGTCTGGTTTCGACCTTTCCCATGGGGCCTTTGTACTAGGGCCTAAATACGCCAGAGAGTGGGTGGCTTTCCAATGTGTTATTGCCACGCTCACCTTCAGCTCACTGCAGAAGTGCTGACATCTTGATGTGTTGTTACACATGAAGGCTGATATCACTGTTTGCTCATTATCTCAACATGCTTCATTTCAAACGAGTCGAACGTCGGCAATGACAACGCGGTCGCAAAGAAACTGCGTTGTGGATGGCTAGGCGACAAAAATTGGACCGAAAAAGACGATGGTCATGATTAATGCGGTGACTTTTCGAAAGGTGCAGATGTGACTGTTTGGTAATTATGTTTGACGGAGTTTTGCGGATTATAGCTGCCAGCTACGTGAGGACAAAGAGCATCGACTCAGTGGGATTACACTACATCGTGTAAGGACGTCCACCCATGTGTAACAAAAAACCTCATTAACATCTCACGGAAACACTGTTTTAATTAGCTGCATTTTATTCTCTTTAAATCTTTTATACACACACAAGAGGAATTGTGGACCTTGGCTTATTTGTGCAGAGTTTAGTGCAGTTACTTAAAGTGGGGTTTAGTTCGTCCTTGGAGGTTTAGTTAAACCAAACCAGGAAAGGAGTTGTTTACCAGCTGGAGGTGAGTTTTATACGAACCACTAGGGATGGGCGATATGGCCCTAAAACTCTATCACGATCATTTCTGGTATTTGTTGCGATAACGATACAAATGACGATATAACTATAACACCATCCACCGCTGTTTTTTTGCTACAAGTGATAGTAGCTGCATGTAGTCTAGAGCCTCAGAAACACAGACATTAATCAAAAAGTAAAACTTACCCCAAATCAAACAGGCTCCTAAAATATACCTACAGTATTTTTGTAAATATAAAGTATAATAGTGACATTCGACTTCAAAAGGTTGTAGTAAAGAAAAATTAAATTAACTTAAACTCAATAAACACATCATGTCATACCTAAACTGTATATAGCCTATTGTTGGATGGAAGCGATCGCATCACGCTGTCAATCACTCTCTCTTGAACTGTGTGAACCTTCTCTTCTCACAGCAACATATAATGAATCTGTCTATGACTCGCGCTACAGAAAGAGAACAGAAAAATGCGGATAAAATAAATCTAATTAAATAATCTACGCTTTCATGCGCTCATAAACGTATTTAAAATAACTAGAGGTGCACCGATTGACCGGCCACAGACCGGAATCGGCCGGTTTTTCGAATGATCGGCCGGACCGGTGACCGGCCGGTCAGTCTCACGTCTCGCCGATTCCAAGCCGATCTTCTGTTGCCCGTGATGCGGGCAAGAACGTCACAGCCGTCAGTACACTCAAAGCCGCAAGTAAACATGTTAACGTGCGTGCGCACAGCCTGTCTTTCACGGCTCGTTTATACTCGCATGTGGGTCCACCGGACCTCGAGTCTCTGCTGACTGACGCGCATCTCTCATGTCCGCTGACTGCACGTGCACACGCATCATGTACTGTACAGACAAAAAGGTGCACTGTAGTTCATCTCTCGCTGCTCCGTCTACATGGGGTATGTATGCTAACAGTGATGCTAAACTCTGACACATGCTAAACTCATGTTGAAGTCGTTCACTCTGTGTAACACAAACTTCCATTCAACCTGATTCCTTGTCTTACGTTAAAACTGTGGTCATTTCACCTAGGTAAAATGACATTCAACACGACTTCTACTTGTTTTTAAAAATCCACAATATAAAAAAATGAATAAATCAACCGATATATGTGATATATATCTGATTGAGTTCTTTACTAACAAAAAAACTGCAAATACATATACATCTTTAGAGTAGAATTCACTCATAAGATTTTTTAACTTTTTATTGAAGTTGCAGCAAAAATCAACCCACTTCTTTTAATACAGACCCAAGATAAAGACAATTTATTTTACATTTCAGAAAAAGTGAAATAAAGCAATGTTAGTTTCATAAACGGAAACAGACGAGAATAAAGTTGAAGTATTTTATTGTTATCTTAGACTTTTGTGAGATGAGTACAAAAATGAAAAAGGTAAATTAAGTGACATGTTTGGTTATATTTTATTATTTGTACTTCTTTTCAGTCACAGAGTTCTTCAATTTAAGAGTTGTTTGGGAAAGAGAAGATTCTGTAATTTAATGCAGCTTGGAGAACTACATTTAGGGAAATTTGGGGAAATTGTAATGTACAATCATTTATGTAATAAAAAAAAAAGTGTATTGAAGAAAAGTTGATATGGTTTTATATACAGTATACTGTCAATTATAGTTTGTGGATAGAAAATCGGAATCAGCAAAAATCGGAATCGGCAGGTTTCACTTGTAATAAAATCGGAAACCGGAATCGGCAAAAAAGAAAACTGCAATCGGTGCATCTTTAAATATAACGTAATACAAACTGTGTTTAAACAGGCAGCAGTGCTGTGCGCGCTGTGTCGTTACGAAAGCACATTCGCTCCGTTCATCCTGTATAACAGGCAAGAAATCATATTAAAGAATTTGCGCACGCGCGCATAACATCTAACGAATGTTTAAATAAATACTTTTAGCCAAACTAAATGTTGTGGTGTAATGTAAACGTATGGCTGCACGATAATTTATCGCGATACAACTAAATGCTATTGTAATCGAGCTGGCTGCGTTATGCAATGTGTCTATATTTTTTAATGCGTAGCTTGTCCGTGAAGCACTTCTCTGGGATCAGTAGGAAATGCTGCTCGATCTAAAAGCAGTGCGAGTTTGAGTCGCTTATAATGTGCATTTGAAAAAGCAAACATGATCATTATAAATATACTTTATTATCATAAAAATACCTGATGAGGCTTGAGTAACAGTGATAAAAAGATGTCCATAGGCATTTCCTAGATTCTAGAACGTGTTATGGTCTTCTTCTGGAGTGCGTATTTGGAGTTTCCGCACGAGAGCGCCCTCTGGCTTTCAGATGCAGCAGCATTTTCCCGTACTTCACTCAAAAGCTGTGCATAAATCACGTGATATTTATCGTCGGTTTATCGTGACAGCCCTAATTATGACTGTGACAGCCCTAATTATGACTATCAATGAATACTTAACAAACGAATGACATAAAACCAAAGTGAAACTAAACATTAACTCGGATGCATCTACAGTGCCAACCTAAACGAGATTTAGAGCTCTTCTTTTAGTGCAAACTCTTTCTCAGCTTCACGTTAGCCCTCCGCTATACCCGTTTTTGCTTCACATATTAGCTGTGAATGGGTCTCACAAAGAAATACGTCATCAACTAGAATTTATCATTTATATCGCGTGAAGACTAATTCCTATCGTGTGGAGAATTTCTACCGGTATATCGCAAACGACATAATATCGCCCATCCCTACGAACCACCTTGGGTCCCTTGACGTGTTCTTAATTGAATCTTCTCGACTAGTTTAATGAGAAAGACAGTCAGAGTCTATCAAGCAGGTTTCCTTATGCAATGCATGGCTAAAGGCCTAACATTCTAGTGCCTGAAAACCAGTGTTTATATGATAAGTAACCCATCGATTCGTCACTGTGACTGCCATTTGATAGTTGTTTTTATTTCCTTTTTTATTGGGAGGAGTTTGAATTAAGAAATGTATATTGGAAGACCGGGGCAAGTTGTCATGTGTTACCCTTCAACTTTTTGTGCTGTTGCAATAATTGTTTTGTGTGAATTTTGGCTTTAAACTGACTTTTTTATAGCAGGTATCAGTATCAGCCAAAACCTAGGGTATGGCAAAATTTCCTCTGGCCATACAACAATGATATTGCAAAGCAAATTGCTCCAACAAAAATAATCTACTTAACCATCTACCATTTATACTGTGTGTGACAATCGCTGTTGTCATACTAACCATCAACAATGACGTTAATTGGGTACAAGTCTAAAATATAGGCCAAACATGAAATTAACAGCAAACAGAATTAAATATAAAACATGTCTTACCTTGTCGCAGTGCAGTTTAGGTGAGGTTGAAGCAGTGCAAAATCTGTCACATCCAAATGAAAACACAGGTAATTCAAAAGACGCGTGGATATTTAGTGCAATGAACCGCGACTGCACAACACTGGCACATGGAGTACATTTTTGAATTATTCACAGATAACCTAACCAAAATTATTCATCTTGCAATATTTATATATCTGGCTTGGGCAGATGAAATTGTTATGTGATTTATTGGCATATGTCGACAATAAAGACCTCCCTACTACCCCTTACCTTACCATACACTTTATTTTAAAACACCTGTTAGGCATTTTTTATAATTTTGTTGAAAATAAATACCTGTATGATCTAATATGTGATGTTAAATGTAGACAAGCAAAAGGTGGATTCGAATCTGCATCGCGATAGTGTCAATATTACTGGTCACGTGTCTTACTCATTACACCATTAAAGCTGTTGGTGTATATTGTAATGTAATATAATATAATACAATATCTTTTAGACTGCAAATCTTATTATATTTGTAATGTCATTGTGTTGAATATCTGTACTAGAAGCTTCCAACACTAAAGAGAATTCCTTGTATGTGCAAGCACACTTTACAATAAAGCTCTTCTGATTCTAAATTCTAAAAAAGTAAAACAATTCTAAAAAAGTAAAACAAATTTAAATATAAGAAAATAATAAGATAATATTTACTATACAAAATGTAATAATATTTACAGATATGCTACTTATAGAGAATGTGAAGCTGATGTCACGCCCTATGTTGCGGTGGCGCCGCCATCTTGGGAGGATAATACTCCACTGCTATTATCGTTTTGATATGTACCGTTACTTGTTTTGTTTGATATATGGAGAAATCGAAAGTGAAATTACAATGGGCTTTTCCTGAACGACTCTGCGTAATGCTATTGCAGTTTTTTAACACAGCAAGACCGACCTACCATAGTTATATTTCCTAATCAAACAAGAAAAACAAAACACTGCATTGAACGCACTAGCAGCCATCCTCCCAAGATGGCGCAACATTCAGCATGCGTCACGTCTATTAACAAGCTCTATAGACATAATATATTTCAATTATATAATTGTGACAACTTGCCCCAGACAAATCATCAACATTTGTTTAATGAACTGTATCTTTCTCCAGAATGATAATAGTAAATGTTCAAAAACTTAACTGATTTTCAAAAGTAAACCTGTCTTAATAAATATTCACTGTTGTTAAATTTGTCAACTAGCCCCAGTCTCCTTTATACATCAGTTAACCGTCATCAGGTGACTCAAAACAGCGGGGTGAAACACAGTTAATACCCCTTCAATCCTGCTCTAATTCCTTTTGTCTGTGCAAATCACAGGACTCCATTCATATAAGACCAGCTTTGACTAAACCTCAGAATATCGCTGTTCTGTGCAGATCGGTGTGTAGATGCAGGTTATCTGAGGACAGTGGGACTTTGAGCTCTTGGTTTAAGAATCACAGCACTGTTGAGAAGCAGGGGAATGAATTTTACACATTCCAGCAGCACACTAGTTGGTTGTGGTGGTGATGGGGGGGTCAAAGTTTGCCGTGGCTGTAGGAGCCACTGGAGAACATGTCAATCTGTGGTGGTGGGCAGCGGGACGGAACTGATTGCCCTCCTGAAATGAAACGAGACAAAACGAAAAAGGGAATGTCGGTTGCATCTGGTCTCTTTCTTGTACTTGGTCTTTGATTCTAGAGTGGTTCCATGTCTGGAAGCGGTCGATGATGCTTATACTGCAGTGGTTTGAAGCTATCTGTTGCATTTTTTTAAACCACTCAGGTACATCATATCGCAACGTGTGTAGACGGCGTCATTGATTGTAGCGTGAGAGGTTTTGTTTTGAAGCCGTGTGTCACGTTGCATGTTCGGTCGCCCATCGGTACTATGACTGCCGATGACATGGTTTAGTCTCCTTTGGTAGGAACTAACTCCCTGTATCCGCACAGGCACGGATGTCAGGAAGCTGTCATGGATAATGCTGCAGAGCACGACTAACATACGTGTGTTTAATCCTGACATCCCTTTTCTGGATTAGCGTGATGGCAGATTCCCTGATGGCAAAATATCAAAGCGAATCAAAACCGATTGTTTCGTTTATTAAAACCTGTGACTACTGACTGAAATATGGCAATATTTTGCTCTGGTTTATCAACTGGTGCTTCATGAATGGCTGTCTGGTTGCCTGCAAACACACACACACACACACACACACACACACACACACACACACACACACACACACAGTTTTGCATCCTCGTACCTCAGATGAGTCTCTATTTTGGGCGCTCTATCATTAGAGTTGTGCTAAGATGGCGTATTGTTCTTTATTATGCTAATGTGTGGGTATTGTATCACAAAGTAATTGTACATTGCATTTTTGCATGGCAACGTCTTTGGTGTGTGCGTGTTCACACTTAAAGTAAATGTCTTGTTTTGAAAGGTAAAAACAAGCTAACAGTATGTCTTTTCATTTCAAGGTACTTGCAAAATATATGTGGTCCTGTAATTTATTATAAATATGATATTACATAATATTATAATCAAATATATTATGAGGGCATTATTAAGTTTTGGAGCATTAAAGTTGTCATAAAATGACGATAATTGGTAATGTGGGTTTATTGTTATAAATGATATTTCCAGATACAGTATTCATATTTTTATTTATAAGCCTGAAATTGATTTTAAATACTAAAATTAAGGATTTTATCGCGATTAATCGTTTGACAGCCATACTAGAATTATTTCATGAAGAAAACAGTCAATCACAAAAATGACTTTAGCTAGGTTTTCACAGGCAGGGTCACATAATTTCTTAATGTTCACCAGCAATTGGATACTACGGTACATATTTCCATGATCCGATATCCTTTTGTGAGGCGTTCCGGTGAATAGAAATTAGTCCGTTATGTCCAACCTGAAATTGATCCTATTGTATTTCTTTTCTTACGCCTGCAGTTACTGTAAATTGTTGACGTAAGCCTGTATAAAACATAAATAATGGTTTTCATGTCAGTTGTCAAGGTGAACCGTGTCCCCACGATTTTGCTTGTGAAAAACACTCCAAAGGTCAACAGTATAAATGCCACGAGCAAATGAAAAATTCAGCAATCAACACTTTAGATTGCTTACTTTGACAAAAAGCAGAACACCTAACGCTGAGCTGGGAATACTCAGGTGAAGGCTTTTTTTCTGCAGGTTTCTCTTTGACTCTGTTCTGTACAGTAAGTTTGAGCTGTGCTGAGGTGCCTATCTTTGTGTACAGCCCGGAGCTGAGGAGCTTGACAGTTCATTAAAGAACCTTGAGATCGTCTGTCCTTATTTTTGGAAGGCGTGTTGGAGGAGACGGATGGCGCGAGCTGCCAGAGAAGCGACGAGGGGCGGACACCGGGAGCTAAAGGGGAGCTTTTCTCACTGCTGGCATTGTGTTTCCAGGGGCTTCAAAGCTTTCTGCCCCAGAGCTGCAGGCTCTTGGAACACTTTGGAGAACAGATACCTTGATCAAGCGATTGAGGAGACAGATTTGTGAAAAATGGATGTTGTTTACAGCTGAGGGGGTCTACGTTTTTCCTTGTTAAAGAAAAATTCAGTTAATGTGGAATTAGATTAAGCGCCTACCGCTCGTGTCAAACGCTTCCTTAAATGTTATGCCGCTGACTCAAACTTCATTGGAGTTCATTGGTGCATATGTTTGCATTTACTAGTCACAAGAAAATGTAAGATGAGTGAACTCTTCAACTTGAGAAATTGTCTTCTTGTGGACTTGAAGAAAAATAACTCAAGTGTAGACTGAACAGCCGTCCCAGGAGAATGACTGTTAAAGGCTTTTTAAGGTGAGGGAGAACACTTCTGTTATGTGCAGATCAAATGCTCTGCAGACCTGAGCCGAATGTAAGCTAGAAGGAAAGTTGAGAGACTCGGAAAGACAGATCAAATGTTCAATGCTGAATTCAATGCTGGTACAAGGGCAATGAAATGAGTAGTTCTGTTTGGGCAAGGTAAAGGGCTGACCCGAGACCGCTCCCTCAGGCTGCTACTGCACGCGCTTTGCAAACCCTCATATTCTACTCCGTCAGCATCATATGTGACCTCCAGCGTAGTGTCCGTCCAGGAGTACTCTCAGGAGAGAAAGAGTGAGGAAGTGAAAGGATGTAGATTCTGTCTCAGATGCTGTGGTTAGATGTGTGATGATATTAAAAGTTATCGTGATGATCATTGGTTGGTGAATGGTGGATGTAAACATGGAGGGGTGACGGGATGTAAAGCAGCCTTTTCCTTGTTCTTTTATAGCAGCAACAGCACAATTCAGACAGAAATTATAAGATAGATCAGAAAAAAAGTTTGTGTTTTTATATTGATTCGCACGTATAGTTTTTCTTCTACTTTCTCCTCCTATACTTTCTCCAACTTGGTATGCAGAGACGCCTGTAAAGAAAGGCCTTTGTACACTGATTTCCCAAAAAGTGTAAACTCTGATGTTCAATCAATATGTTGCTCCAATCCTTTAAAGCTACAATCTGAAAGTTTTTGGTTAAAAAAAATCCTAACTAAAAAAGTTATTAAGCAAGTATAAAAAAATGTAATTGTTCAAAACTTCAAAAACGTGTCTCCTTACCTTCCCCTGAATTACAACAGTGAGAATTTGTTGCTGGGTACAATTTTGGAGGGAATGTCATGATTTGACTTCAACTGACATAAAGATAAGTACTTACCCCTCCTGTTATGTGCAAATTTTAGCAATGATGTAATGTGTGGGCAACCCCTTTTGCGCCGACGTCACGCTTACGTCACGGCATTATCTGGATGCAAAACAAATAGAAAACTGGAGGCGACCAATACAGACCAGCACAGATTCGGCTACATAAGGTGTTTAAAATATCATCTTGTTGTGTTGTTTAGTGCCACAATCGACAGAATACAGTCTCCAATTTGATTTTTTTTAACATATACCTGCTGCCATTGCCAAACAAAAACACTGACTACAGGTATAGTTAAAAACAATAAAACGAGCGGACTGAACTTAAACGATCATCAAAAATGCTTGCGTTTCACTTCATAACACTTAAGATTTAAAAAATACTGTCTTTTGTTGGTGTGGATTATGATTTGGGTATGTGTCTAAAAGTATCTCACGTAAGTTATGCCCGAATCAGAAACTGGGGAACAAGGTTTTCACGTAGCGTTAACTTTTGAACGCATAGGGTATGCTAGCTAACTTTGTTATTTACGTTATACAACTAGCAGTTAAATATTGGCCAGAAACTTAACATAAAGGAAACTGTTTGTCATTTCTTTTTCTTTAGTTGTCACAAGTGCATTAGTATAAAGGGAGAGGAACAGTGAGAAGGCTCATGTTATGTGTCAGGTTTGTGTTCAAGTAAATGCATTTGCTAATGTTTGCCACTTAGTACACGCATGCATCTATAGATGTTTATGCTCTCAGTTTATATTATACACGCTTGGTTTCTCTGTCTGGTAGGTGTAGATGTTGGGCCACTTAACTGGAGGTAATCCTGTCATTTGCGTCCCTGGATCCATAGAGTGAGTGCGTACAGGTCGGCCAGGTTCCTTGCGTTAAAGTTAACTTTTTCAAAAACAATCGCGGTCCTAGACAGTGAGGGACCTTACGTGTTAAAATTTAAACTGATTTTTTTCTAGTCATTGTCAAAAAGCAAGCAAAGTAAACGTACTACCTAGCATTAGTAATGCGGTCAGGGGGATCCTTCTGCTTCCACCTAAGCCTAAAAAAAAAAACGTGCCACAATGTTTACTAACAGTGTAGGCGTTGACCCCACAACTACAGGAAGTGTTCAGATAAACCTGTTGAAAACAGTCATTATTTTTGTGGTTCTGATGCTAGTGGCACAAAAATGACACACATGAGCTGTGATCGTTCACCCAAAAATAAAGTTTTGTCATCATTTACTCACCCTATTCAAACCTGTATGACTTTCTTAAGCAGAACACTAAAGAAGATATTTTGAAGAATGATGTTAACTGCCCCCCATTTACTTGCATTGGTTCTGTGTCAATACAATAGAAGTGAATGAGGGCCAGTGCTGTTTGGTTACCAACTTTCTTCAAAATATCGTCTTTTGTGTTCTGCGGAAGAAGGTAAGGTCATAAAGGTTAGAAATGAGAAGAGGGTGAGTAAATGATGGCAGGATTTTCATTTTCGGGTGAACTATCACTTTAACACGGCATCATTTGACCTTTGTTACTGTCTTTTTTATGCCTGTCATGTACGTCTCTACATCTCTGTGCTTCAGTTCATCTTAGTCTTCTTTTCCTCAGAATCGTGTTCAGATGAGAAGAAATGCTGCCAGTTGAAGCCTAGTTCTGATAGCAGTGAAGAGCATCCTATCTACTTCCCGGTAGAATACAAGATTTCTCTGATCTGGTAAGCATGCAGAAAAACACTCAAGTTTATTCCTGTAGTATATTTGATATATGATTTCAGCCCAATTCTGCAATCCTGTACTTGCTTATTTTTTGACACATCCTATTTTGAGAAACAGTTTTTTACATCACCAACAACATTTTAAGGCATAGTGTGCCAAAAAATAACCTCTCAGGGTATGCTTATGGCCCAAACTGTCACACCCCCTAGCTCTAAATGCTAAATACAAGCGCGAGTGTTGTGTATGTGCACTTCCCAGTTGCGATGGGTGTTTCTGCATAGGCACTGGAATCTGTTAGGATAGGGATACCAGCATTTTGCTGTGTCCTGCTAGCAGGTATCCTGCGGGAAAAAAAGATAAATAAATGCCTCATTCATTCATTTATGCATTTATTCATTCATTCATTCATCAAGCAGCTGAAAAACCTCAGCCTTAGGAAGCCTCTTGGAATAATATTAAGAGCCACTCGAATCCCTCTGAGTATGCCAGGAATCGGTTGCCATTCCTATTTTCCTCCCCTCCAATTCTACATCTGCTTCTCGTTTTAAATAAATACGGACCCCAAGCTCCACTTTCCCAAGTCACTGTAAGGAATAAAGATTTGGTCGCTCATTCATTCCAAGTATGCGGGTGGGGGGTATGAGAAGTGGTGTCTGTAAGTGCACTTGAGCTACTGAACTCATGCTGTGCGACAGTCAAGTGAGCAACCAGCTAAAAGCTACAAGCGGTGAGAAGACCCTCTCGCAATGTTTGTGTGAATCTCATCATTTTCTTGAATGTGTTTATTGTCGACTCATTCCAGTCATACAAACCTCTTATTACAACCTGTCATTCTTGGCGTTGTGGGGGAAGGGTTGTCTGCGTGTCTAGAGTAGAACAGAAGATGCAAATGGATGAGGTCATTAGCATTCCGCGAGAGTCTTGGCGTCTGGTGGTGCAGAACATGCTTGGCTGCCTGGCACGATAGGGCAGCCAGTGGCCATTAAGGCAGCAGGGTTTGGGGGCTCGGGCCTATGGAGGGCACTGCCACCCCCTGCATGGGAGCAATGAGAGGCCCTGGGCAGGTGGTCTATCAGGGACAGTGGGCTGGAAGTCTAGGACAAATTGGTACAGGGAGGCTCATTTCCCAAACTCAGCATGAGGGATGGCACAGCAAGTCCATGAGCGAACAGAAAAAAATGAATGCAAGGACTCCCAAGGGCACCAGGATATGAGCGGTGATGTGCAAAGTTGTCAGTCAGATGTGCAGTTCTGGCTTACAATGTGGGAGTACTGGTTTATCCTCAACGCCAGCTGTACCGCCAAAAGAAAAAACAAATGTCTGTACTTCTATCTACTGTGTATATCTGTAGTCTCTTCCGTCAGTCTGTCTGCCCGTCTGTGAGACGGTCTCTCTCTCTGTCTGTCTATTCATCTGTCTGCCAGCCTGTCTGTCTGCCTGTCTGTCTCCCTCTCTCTGTCTGTCTGCCTGCCTGTCTGTTTTTCTCTCCTTGTCTGTCTGTCTCTCAGTATGCCTCCCTCTTTCTCTCTCTCTATCTGCCTATCTATCTATCCACCTGTCTATCCACCTGTCTATCCACCTGTCTATCTATCTATCTATCTATCTATCTATCTATCTATCTATCTATCTATCTATCTATCTATCTATCTATCTATCTATCTATCTATCTATCTATCTATCTATCTATCCATCTATCCATCTATCCATCTATCCATCTATCTGCCTTCCTGTCTTGTCTCTCAGTCTGGCTCTGTCTCTCTCTCTCTGTCTATCTATCAATGAGATACCTTTATGTCACGGCCATTTCTCTCTCACTTCTATATCAGGTATTTCATGAGTTGTGTGTGTTCTTAAATGCAATTTAGTGTTATTTACATACAAGTCATTGTTACACGTGTGACACATGACACATGCATCAAAGCAACAGTTCCAGTGAATGACATTTATTCATCTTTCTCGGTCCTGTCAGCTTGTTTCTAAAGGCTGTTAAAGTGAAATCCATTAGAACGGGTGCATTTCAGCATGTTTGAAAACATTCTTGAAGAGGTGGCCCTGGCATTTATGCGGATAGCTAGGTCTCAAACGCAATTTTGAAGCCCGTCCGACCAATCAGACGAGAGGTCTTATTGCTACATATTGTCACCCCGTCTTTTAAAAAGGGTAATAAAATAAACAGATTGGGTGAAATGCACATGAGTGATGCTTTATTTATTTATTTATTGACATTGAGTTGATAAAATCCATCGTTTGACAACTTTATTAACCTAGGCGAGATTTATTTCGAAAGCTCTTCATATTGGTAATACTTTTTTTAATACTTTCTCTTTTCCATTTTTTTTTGTGGCGAAGGACAAGCATGCTATCAGTCTCGTGTCAGTAAGATTATATTTCTGCATGACACTTTTGATAAGTGGATGGAGGGTGTAAATCTCGGCTCTGTTGTTAGGATGAGTTTGACCTGTCATTCACTACATAGATTACATACCTGTGCTGGCAGAGATTGAGCTGAACTTGTTCTTGACTATTTCTGTTCATCCCATCTGTGTAAAAGTTGAAATTTCTCCTCTGGGTAAATTGCCTCTCTTTGATTGTGAAGCCATAAAGTGAGTAACTGCGTTCTTAGCGTTTGATGTGTTTTGCCTGTTATCATTTGTTTGCTGCATATGCCATCTAGTGCACGAAAACAATGACATGACTCATGAAAAGATGTGTTTGTTCCTTCTCGAGATCTTTCGGTGTTTTCTCTGTCACTCCTTGAGGGTCCTTCAGGGCATGGTACTCCAGACGTGTGCATCTCTTACAAAAGCCTCGCTAGAAACCAAGTACCCTTGTCATCAAGCTTGTGTTTGCTGCCTGTTGGTAGCTGCAGCATGACTTTAGGACAGAAGATGTCAAAATATTCAGGTACATGGTAGCTTTTATCATTGGTGTTTCCAAACAAATTTTATTTTACACCATGGGGGTCCTAAAGGAGATGCAAAATTACATATACATTTAGTTTAATGTCTTGGACATCTTCTAGATAGCAGTTGGATTAATTTTTTGTGGTGGGAAAAAGGCAGTCATGCCAAACGTCTCCTCTAGAACTTCAGAAGAGATCCTAGCAATGTCTAAAACTATGTTCAGATTTGTCTTTCAATCAAAAGACTTCAGTCAAAAGATTTTCATATGAAGTAAACATTTGTCTTTTAAGACCAAATTATGTCCCAAATATTACTCATATTTTAGTTTTACTTTGTTTTATACAACAATTGCAACATTTCGGTCAATTTTTATTCTTCTGGATTTTTAGACAGAACAACGGAAGCATTTTTTATTTTTGGAATAGTGTACCAAAAAATAAAAATGTACTAATTTTTTAAAATAAAAATCATTCTATATAGATATACAGGTGGGTAGTTGACAAACAAAACATAAATGTGTACTATGGTGTGAAAGCAAAAATTTAGAAAACAAACCGTTAATATAGTATTTTATATTATTCATATTTATATTTATAATATAAAAAAGCATGAGCGTTTTATCTTAATTGTTAAGTTTTTATTTTTGCTATGTAACACCATAGGACACAAAGTATGTATGGTTGTCAACTACCCAGGTCCTAAAATGTTGAAGTTTTGAAAAGCACATGCATCCATTATAAAAGTATTTCACATGACTTCAAAGCGTTAGAAAATGCTGTTTGAAGCAAACAATTGGTGTGTGTTTGTGTGTGTGTGCGTGTGCGTGTGTGTGTGTGTGTGTGTGTGTGTGTGTGTGTGTGTGTGTGTGTGTGTGTGTGTGTGTGTGTGTGTGTGCGTGTGTGTGTGTGTGTGTGTAAAATATTTAATACTAAGAGCATATTTAGCCAAAGTGAAACCAAAACAAGCACTAAATTCCAATATGGTTCTTGTGCGCGTGTCTTGGCTATTATTTTGTAATATTTTGCTGCAAGACATTTAAAGGGATAGTTCACCCAAAAATGAAAACTCTGTGGGAAGTCAATGGGGGATGAGATCTGTTTGGTTACTGACATTCTTCCAAATATCTTTCTTTGTGTTTAGCAGAAGAAAGAAATGTATACAGGCTAGGAACAACTTGAGGGTGAGTAAATGATGAGAGAATTTTCATTTTTGGGTGAACTATCCCTTTAAGATTCAGTGAGATTTGATGTTATGGATGTGTTTCTGTTTAGCTAAATATGTTTGAACATTTTTATAAAAAACATTGTGTTTAACTGAAGAAGGGTCAGTTATAAAATAATTGTATTTTATTTTTTGTGAAAACTAATTCTTTCTTTTCTTCTGTTAGATCTTGTTAAAGTAATGAGAGTATCAAAGAGCCTGAGATTTTACTGCCCTTTGTCTAAGTCCAGGTCAGCAGTCCTGTCTGTGGTTAATTCATTCTTGTCGCATGTCGTGTTCAGGCATTAGCAGTGGTGGACGAAGTACACAACTTCCTTACTTGAGTGAAAGTACAGATACTACTGGTCAAATATTACTCCACTACAAGTAAAAGTTGCAAAGACAGATTCTTACTTAAGTAAAAGTACAGAAGTACGTGCTTTTAAAAGTACTCAAGTATTAAAAGTAAATTTACTTCATGTCAGCTGTGCATTGTTTTATTGTCGTATACCTTATGCCTCTGAAGCAACCTACTGAATACACTGAGTAGCTCACAGTATCAGTTGTATTAAAGGAGTAGTTCACTTCAAAATTTGCCCCCATTGACTTTCCATAGTAATTCTTATTCCTACTGTGGAAAGTCAATGGGGGCAAATTTTGCAGTGAGCTACTCCTTTAAGAGCTTTATATGTTTAGCACATATATGTTTAGTTTAGATATAATCCTGTATGATCATTTAGCCTAATTATCCTCATTAGACCCCTAGGCCTATATGTATTTATGAGCAGTGTTCTTTTATTTTGTATATTCCCTTTACCAGTTTTAGCAGCAATTTACCAGTAAGTAATAAGGTTCTTGTAAATAGTAAAGTGTAGAAGCCATGTGTTTGTTGGATTTATTATCATTTGTATTACCATAATTTAACTACAAACATGAACTATAGCTAGTATAATGAAACTATGGTATGTTGCTGTGGTTTTACTAAAGATTATTAATTGGAGTATGGTTCCTATATATAGAAAATGGTAAATTTGTGGATACTGTGGATTTACTGCAAATACCATCCCTGCAGAAAAAAACAATGAATTTTTGAAGTAGAATGTGATTTTTAAATTAAAATCCTCTTTGTAGTGTGTTTGGGTACCATCCCACCAATAGAATCCATCACATACAACTAGACAACAAGTATCCATATTACAATTCCCATTATTACCATTAAATCCATTACATTTTATGTTGTATTTTGGGTATGGTTCTATTGTTTTTATTTCAAGAGGAATACTTCAACTATAGTTACTTCAGTAAAAACATCATTCATTTTCCAAATCGCTTTAAATTATATAGCAGCAGATCAGAAGTTAACACGCACGTGTAGCTCAAGGTGTATGTGATGCTTATTTACCGTTTAGCCATTATGCCGATCATTTTCATGACGATGTTTCCATGTTCTTTGACTGATCGTAACCCACAGATGATTACACCACACTTTAGCATGTGCCTTTTTCGTCTTTTACTGTTCTATTTGCCTTTTTAGAGCGCTATCAACGGTGTAGCAGCGCCTACGTTTACATTAGTTTAGCGGGGAAGATCCCAGAGTTGCCAGATTTGCTTAATTTTTTGCTAAATGGACATTAAAAGCTTGCCGGAAAACCGCGAGCTTAGAAAAACTGAAATACTTGGCAACAGTAAAAGGTCCTGGAAGATCGCAAGCAAGATAAATGACGCACACCGGAAAACCTGCTGCATAGAAACCATTTTCTACTTTGGACCTTTTTATAAATGTAGTGGAGTAAAAAGTATGATATTTGTCTTTCAAATGTAGTTAAGTTAAAGTACAAGTACTCAGAAAAAATAATACTCAAGTAAAGTACAGATACTCAAAAAGTGTACTTAAGTACAGTACTCAGGTAAATTTACTTCGTTACTGTCCACCACTGGGCATTAGTGATTATTAAGAGCGAAGGCTGGATCCAGATGTTCCATTCAGAGTATAAAACTCCAACCATATGGTTAAAGTTCTCAGCCTCTTGATATGCTCGGCTCCATAAAACTGCACTTTCATCAAACACGCTCACAAGATGCATACTGTACTGGTCTGTCAATAAGATTAAAAGTTCCTCAATATGTTTCTGTGCTGTGGAAAATGTACACACAGTCGCACACACACGTACAATTAGACATACATTCCTTCATGGAGACTCTTTGGCACAGCATGGCTTGCAGACACAGCCTGTTCCACTGGCAGCCCAAGTGCTGACGCTGTCACCTGTCTGTGTGGATAAAGGTGATTTTGTTAGCACAGCCGTGCTGGAGAACTGGCATACCTCGCCCACATTTGTCCTCCGATAGGGACTGCGGTTCAGGGGGAGATGAGCCAATAGCTGTATCTCATGTTTTAAGTCTTGCTGTGTGTCTGCACCACAATCTGTTATCATGTTTCACTATGTTAAATAAGCCACCGTAGTCGGATGCGGCCTGTGGTCCTTATGAAAACGCTGAGTAGGACAAGCCAAGCCTCACATCATTTTTTACCGTCCACAGATATTGCAAAACAAATGTTCATATATACTTTGAATGCATCGCAAACTTCTGAAGTATCTGCCACTTTTCAGCCTTCAACTGTATGTTTTAGGATAGGGATACATACACATCTACCACACACTACCCCCCAAAATAATTAGAAAAAAATTACAGCTGCAACATTTGGTGTTTGCAGCCAGCGGTAAACATATTAAAAATTAAATTGCACCTACAGGCTGTGAAGTTGCCTTTTTAATCTGCAGTCTCAGAACTTATTCATAATCTATTCAAACGGCTGTGTATATAAAGGTGGTACTATCCGAAAGTAGGTCAATGGTATAATTGTCAAAATACGCATGTAGTGTTACAGAAAACTGTTTTATTTAACAATCAGCGATGATGTGTAAGAACCGTCCTGCAAAAAAAAGAGAAAACAATAGAAACCCCAATGCAAAATTCTGTCATTTCAATAATACAAATTCTATTGGCATCCATTATAATACCAAGATGAACCATTAGCTGTTTACATTTAAAACATTACAAAATGCCCTTCTGTAGTGTGTTTGGGGACTCAATTCAGTAGGATTTAAGGGGTGTTAATGGTTCGCATTGGTTACATAACATCCACCAGTAGAACCCAACATATTACCAATAGAGACGCACAGATACAATTTTCCATTAAAATTAAGACAATTCCCATTATAACAATTAAATCCATTAGAATTTTGGCGATGGTTTCTATTTTTTAGCAGGGTCACAGTGTTAATCACATACATTTTGATATTAGCTTTAAAATGTGTGTATATGTAAGAAACTAGATATCCATATTAACTTTGATGTGCTGTATGATGAGCCTTAATGTCATGAGCTTTGAGAAATCATTAAAAATTCTACATCTTATGAATGATTTCTCAAAAACCCTGTAGTGGTCATTGATTCATTTACAGCCACTAAATGCTTTTCCACTCCGCCTGTACTTTGCAGTATTCTAGAGAATTTGCGTGAAGTGTCATTGGCTTTCATTAATTGATACTTCTGGTGAACTAGGCTCAATGCTGATTTCTTAATGCTGCTGTGCAATGGAGTGCGTTTGTTTCATTTTCTCTGGGAGAATCTAATTGAGAGAAATTACGCCATTGTACGTTTATGCAATCCCTGCTGTGTTTTTCAGAATCAGGTTGTTTCATGTCACTTAACAGATGTTCGGTCTAGAGTACCGTTTGCAGACCGTAATGTGGCTTTTTACAGCTGCAGAGTCGTGTTTATTACTTTATCTTGCATGTTTATGGCGGTGGTCTTGAAATGAATCTCGCAGCAAAATGGGCACAGTGAGGTCTGATGCTTATTTAGCATTCGACGGAGAGCGATTTAAGTGGACACAGATGTCCTAGTGACACGGCCAGCTGTAGTGAACAATAGTCTTTTTCATTGAGACGACAATTATAACAGATTTCACAACCAGCATGTTGTTTCCGTCAGGCACCCGGCGATATGACGTTGTATCGAATATCTGGGTTACGGTCAAATAATATTGAGATTTGTTTAGTTATTTGAAGCTGTGACATTGCAATATTTTGAAAAGAGTCGTTTCTCTTTCAACTGCATTTAGGTTAAATAGACAGACTGATGTACAGTCATCTGATCGTCGATATCATTTTTCCTACAAATAATTGAAAAATGGGAAAATAATGTTCCTTGGGTAAAAATGTGCATTATATGTGTATAATTTTCAGTTATTATTTGTTCTAATTACATAAAAAGATTGAATATGGACACTGAAGCACAATGAAGCATGTGATCGCATACATGTAATTTTCTAGAGTCGTGATGAGTGGATAAATGGACCATCTAACCCTCCGCCCCTGTTAGCATCACGCTCCCCTGAGGCCCGAGCCATATGGGTGGCTGAGAATGGACGGTTAGCAGAGGGAGCAGACGGCCGCCACAGTGCTCCTCTTTGGCACAGGTGGCATTGTGGCACCAGCCCGGCCCGATGGATCCAAGAGAGCGCTGCTTAGTCAGCCCACCATCTCCCTTAAGGGGTCCGGGCCCTCGCACCACGTTTGCCAGCGCACACCCACCTGGTCTGGTCATAGGAAAGATGAGGTCTTAATGGCCAAGGACGCACAGAGCAGTTTAAAGCAATATGACACCATATTGGAAGATTGTATCCTGTTGTGGAATTCTGTCCTTTTCCATACAAAAACCCAGATGTTTAAAATGTCTCCTTAAAAAATGTACATAATAGTTCAGCAAAATGCCTTTTTGATTTCTTTATTAGATTTTTTAAATTAGATTAGACTTTTACACTTTAAATTTGTACAAAAAATATTATTTAGAAATATTTCGCCTGTTAAGTATCATGTTTTTTTGGTAAGAATTGGTAATAATGGCAAAAAAACATATGAAGTTTTATAATAAAAAAATACATGTTTAATTACTGGTTAACTTGCTGTCTAAAAATGACTCTTGAAATGTTTAACTTTGCTTAAATTAATGTTTTATTTATTTTGTATATATAGTAAGATCCTAATATATTTGTATCTCTAATATGGCACACAATATCAAAATTCAGATTTAATATGTTAATAATAAAATATACATTAAAATACAATACAATAATACAATACAAAAAAATACAAAACAGCAGCCAATAGGATTACGCAGATTTTAATATTTTGGAATATTTAACCTGTTAAGAATCATGTTTCTGGTAATATTGATAAAAACAAATTTTTTTAAATAAAAAAAAACTAAGTATGGTAACGGTTAACCTAAACTGAAAATGACTTCTGAAATGTTAAACCTTTTAAAATGAATGTTTTATGTACTTTTCATTGTAATGTATTAGGATCTCCAATATGGCACAAAATATAAAAATTCATATTATTTAATATTTTAATGTTAAAATATTCATTAAAATACAATAGAACAGCAACCAATAGAACTTCACTTAAATTCTAGGTTTGTTTTTCTAGGTTTACAGTTCACATATTGATTACGGTAGAGAACTACCTTGCAGCTCATGGGCTACACATTAACAACCCCAAGTTACCTTCAACTTCCTCTAACCACACCGCGCTCCCTCGCCATCGCTCCAAGGGAAATTTAGACATCACTTTTTATGTTTACCTCTCCCCCTTCCCCCTCACACCTCCCCTTATGAACCTTGCATACTAATGCACTTGGGTGCCGTCTTGATTGATGGCAATTAGCATTTGGTAATGATAACAGATGTTTGCTGTGCCAGGAGGCTAGTACCTGCCGCCCACTCCGCCATCTGTCGTGGGCATTGGGGGCCTGGCACAAAAGCTGGCTGGCATTGGATAGTGAGAAGGGTGAAAACGGGAGTACAAAAGGAGGGGTGCTACATTGTAGCTGTCCCCTCTTTATTTGACACGAGGGGCGAAATGGGGTTTCCTGTGAATGCTGTGTCACCTGGTAAAGGGCACATTTAGACAGAACACCCGCGTTTGGTAGCATGTAGTGTTTATTAGTCTCTGAGGATTTGGAGCAGGAGTGCAAAATATGGTGCTTATAAATAAATAACCATGATGATACTCAATACTCATATTCGAGAAGTGAAATGTGGAAATACTGAAAAATGAATCCTCTTGAGTCCTTTCTTGTGTATTTGTTTGACCACCGTCTTAGATACAATCTTCATCTTATTTGATAAACTTGTTCAGTGTTAAAAACCCCCGACGCAGATCTGTGGTTTGACTGCTTTTACACTCACTGGGAAAAGTAAAGTTGGCATAACCTCCCATTTTCTGCCCTCGAAAGACTGAGAAGATGTGGATCAACTCTCAGTGTCGACTTTGTACTTTTTTCTTTTTTGCCGGTGTCATCAGATTTTGTTTCTTCTCACAGGCAAAGCATTCTCTGCCCCATATGCCTTTTATAAGCTTTCCCCTCACAAGTCTGTTCTTCCCAGACGTAATATCTTTAGACCTGTTCAAGATGAGCTACATTCAACTGTGCGCAAAGTCAAAAAGAGTTAACAGACACCACCGCAAGAAAGTTTCTCACTGCGATATGTACTTCTCATATTTTCCCCCAATTTAGAGAAATTTGGGAAATCCCGGGCACATCAGTCTTTTTGGGTTAAGCTAGTGTCACATTTGGCACTTTTCCCCCTTCCTCGATGAGACATTTCAGGTATTAAGAATAGATTGTGTTTTTGACATCTGTTTCATAACCCAACGTATTACGGTTCAGTTGTTTGGGAATGAACTGTGATGCAATGTGGCAGATAGCAAAGACACTGGAGGTCATGTGATGTGACACGTGATTGTTGAATACAGCTCAAAATTAACACTCACGGTGTATATATAATCCACACTCTCAAAGTGTGGATTATATAAACACTGTGAGAGTTAATTTGACCCTTTTTAACACTGGCGATTTTGCTCTGTACTGGACTATTTTATTCACATTTGCGAACGTTTCATACAAAATGTTTGGAAATTGTGTGGTACAATTTGCCCGTGAGAACCAACAGTATGATTTCATAAAATGTGCAAACTATAACCTTACACGATTACCTGTTTGTCTATTTCAGATCATTTTTTTCCTCACAGGGTGTTGTTCCCCATATTCACTCAAAAAGGGAAAACGTGCCGCATGTATCACGCCCTCTTTGTGAGCGGCTGCATTCCCAAGCACGCTCCTTTCACAGGTCTCACTCACCCCGATTTTCGCCCTGCAAAATCAATACTCTAATCTTCAGCCCAGCCCTTCTCAATAAGTCTATATTTCTCACACCCCCAAATAAAGGTGACCTCTATGAGTCGTTGGTATTAATATCCCAACCTGGCACGTGGGAAATGCGGTCGGATTTTAATGTTAGCGTTAGCCTGTCCTGCAACTAAAAATTCTTTCATCATTTAGGATACTCACCCTCATGTCATTCCAAACCTGTATGACTTTCTTCTGCAGAACACAGATGATGATGTTTTGAATGACGTCGATCACAGAACAACACTGGCCTGCATTGACTTCAATTTTATGGACATAAAACCACCGAGGTATTTCTCAAAATATTTTCTTTGGTGTTCCACTGAAGTTGGGTCTGGAATGACATGAGTGTGAATAAATGACAGAATTTGTATTTTTGGGTGAACTATGCTTTTAATAATGTTACTCTTAACAAAATAAAAGTCAATGTGTTTTATGATTTGAAAGTGTTAATAAAGTGTGTTGTTCTTTTTGGAAAATCTAACTTAAGTTGTCAACGCTAGTTGTTTTCTAGCTGGTCTAAGCTGGTAATTAGCTGATGCCGTCTGCTGAACCGCCATGTTCCTGACACCATCTTAACCACTTTAAGCTGGTATTACCGGTGTATAGTTGGTTTAATGAGCAGCTTAGACCAGCTAGAAACCAGCTACCATATTCCAAATCATAGCTCCTAGCTGAAGATGGATTTTCCAGCAAGGATGACCAAGAAAAGACAGTAAACCCACACGATGATGTTTGATTCGCTATATTAGTGATGTCATTTCATTGATTTTATATCAGGCTAATGATATTAACCATTCCATATCTCTAAACCTTAACCTGTCAGACACGCGTGCACAACATTAGATTTAAAGAAAAAATGTGATTTGAACGATTTATGGGCTTTTTTATCCAGTGTGGACCAGTGAAATGTCCTTGTTTGGTTGTCATGATATTTGACTGTTATTGAGGACATTTGGCCCTCACAAATATAGCTAAATCTGGACACACACACATTCTGCAAACGCTATACAAAAAAATGAAAATACAGAAAAATTAAGAGACCATTTCAAAAATATTTTCAGTTTTTCTGAATGTACTAGGTATGTGTTTATTGGGTAAAATTAACATTTTTGTTTTATTCTGTGAACTACTTACACTATTTCTCCTAAATTGCGAATAAAAATATCTGTTTGCATTTCTTTGCAGAAAATAAAAACTGGAGAAACGGGTCAAAATAACAGAAAAGATGCTCTGTATTTTTTCAGATCTCAAATACGGCAAAGAAGTTCATATTAAATTTTAAACAATACAGTAATATTTGTACGGTAAATGTATTTAGGAAAAGTCCACATTTTAATTTTATGTGATTTTGTTGACATTCAACAGACAATGGACTGGAATGGCCACAATACATCTAGAAATGCTGATTAAATGAAAATTTAGAATCTCTTTAGGTCTCTTATTTTTTCTGCGGCTGTATGTGAGCGTGTTAGCATTTCTAAACACATCTGTAAACATGTAAATACGAGTCACCTTGGCAGAAAGCTTTGTCGACTTAAGTAAATGGCCACGAAAACCTAAATGAATTCCTCATGCTATTTGCCAAATTCTTTGCTGTGCGTTTACAGTTTACTTTGCATGTACAATAAATTAGTAAATGAATTCAAAGTACCGGGGCAACTTCAAATTGACTTGGGTTTTGTTTGAACTCATTTTCATTTCTCTCCATGGAGAGTCGACCAGCTCGGTAAACATACTCGAATGAAGGAATTCTTCAGCTGTCACTCAGAAATGTAATTAACGTACATTATTCTTTCAGAAATTCATAACCTTGAGCCAAGACATACAAATGAGAATTGAAAAGAATGATTTATTGCGCTAATATGACACAGATGAAATGACTGTGCTGGCACTAAAAGGGAGAGTAGCTTCTGTGTTGGCACGCTTAATGTGATGTTACATACCCAACACTGTTTGTGTTAATATTGACATAGGAAATTGAGTCCACTAGGTAAAGTCTTTGGCTGATTAAAGGGACTTTAAAGCCACACCTTTTTTTTATTTTTGGTACTGTTTCATCAATAGTTTCATTAATTCATTCATTTTATATCTTTGGATGTGGCTATATATCTTGAGATGTGAAGGGTAGAAGCAATATCTATGGGAAGAGTAGCAGGGTCAATTCGATTTGGTTGAATTACCAACAGCAAAGGGCCCAATCTCTCAGTTTCTAAAGTAGGACGATCAGTAACAGCTATGAAGCTGTCTATTAAGCACTTTTTTAGATTTTCCAAACAGTCGGGACTGCAAGGGAAGGTCTCGAAAGTGCTCGTAGGCTCGTGTTACAAATGACTGCCGTCTCTAATCTAGGAATTACATTGCAGCAATACAATGCATGCTGCGCCTCTGCGGAACATGCAGCGGGTAATTTAATTTTATAACATGAAGATTATTTTTGATTGCGATGGAGTTTGATCTGTTTGTCGCTTTAATTCGGCTCTAACCGGCTGACATTTTCACAGTATTTAATAAAAGCTGCACTCGATTTGTGACCGAGTGACAATCTTTTATTTACTTGGTGTGGATAAAACCATTAATTCACGGTAATTAATGATTGAAGTATGGAGGGCACGAACACAGCCGCATCCGCTGGGAGGCTTTGTGGAACAGACTCGTTCATCTCGATTAGACACAGTTTCAGTTTCCTTGTGTGGATTTTCTGTATTTAAATATCAGCTAGCCACTTGTATGCCAACATAATGTTCTTAGGCTTTCGTTGTGTCCGCATACAACTACTTTTTTGGTGATTCAGTTGTAACTTACATAAACAATTTTATCGGAAGCATGTATCTGGTCCGAAGTTAACTTTTGGTCTGTGTTTGGTTATCAGTCTGGCTAGTAGTATAACAATTTATTTTAAATATAATTTATATTAATATTTAATTGTATATTAAAATTAAATTACATCAAAGGGGTCATATGGCTCGAATACGTGTTTTTCTGCGTCTTTGGTGTGTTATAAGTTGCCCATGCATGTATTAGACACGTAAAATTGCACAAATTAAAGTGTCGGAACAAAAGATGAATTCTATCTAAAAGCGAATGCACACCCAAGACCTGCCTGAAACGCCTCGTGTAACCACACCCCCACAAATCTACGTCAGTTCGTGGTATGATTTAACTAAGACCGCCCAAATGTATACGCAAGTGAGGTGGGCGTACCTGTCAGTACAATTGCTTTGGAACCTGATGTTCCAAATATGGTAAGAGGCGTTACATTTCCGTCACACACTTGCAGTATTCGACCAATCACTACGCGCTGGTTAGCTGGCCAATCATAGCACACCTCACTTTTCAGAGCGATGAACTTTGTAAAAAATCTGCGCGTTTCAGAGAGGCGGGGCAAAGAGGAGATAGGTATGTGGAAAATACAGCGTTTTTGAACCTTAAATCGTGTTTAAACATTGCATTACATCTAAAACAAATGATAATATTCATTTTAGCCGTGTCATATGACCCCTTTAAAACTTATCAACAGTTAGCAGAGGTCTAATCTGATTGTTTGCAGAGGTCTACCTGAAGGTAAGTTTGGGCTACATAACTTGTTGTCGCTGCTGAAACTGTCTATAGTTTATATAGAAGTTTGTGATTTGTGCAAGCCTTTACCCTTAGTATGCTTAGAGAAGATACCGGGTCTCTGATGAGTTTGAGGGGACGGACTAACCCTGAGAGACAGGTCATGGATTGAGTTAATGGTGTCTCTGGTACTTGGCACAGATCAATTGCTTCGGGGAGGAGGGGCACTTTTGTCCGAGGCATCAAATGCGTAAAAACATAGCGAGCAAAACTGTGATGCTCATTCCCCGTGTCAGCGTGTGGAGTGCGAGGACTAATTTGACTAGACTTGAATTAACACCTTTTATGATATGTGGAACATGAGGATCAGGAAGCAAGTTCGGTCCTGAGGGGCCAGTCGTTCACTTGATGGGATAGTTGCTGGCTGGTCAAGGTCGTTCTTAACTTATTTCGTTTCCTTTCTTGAAAAGCAAAAGGAGATCGGAGGCAGGGTGTCGGAGAGAAGAAAAATCTTGTTTATACAGTGAAAGTGAATGGTGATTTTCTCTGAACTTCTTTTCCCAAGTTTCAAGATATGAAATCTCTATGATATAAGATCATGAAAGCTGTCTTTATGATGCCTGAGCTATATTTGTATATAAGTCTTGAGTCATATTGTTGAGGAAAAGGAAATAGGAAAAGGTTCACAGTGAGTAATGTTCGATGTTTGTCACAAAGATGTTGTATAGCTTAAAAAAAAACTGGGAATATACAGTTGTTCACACTGAAATTTAACTTATATTATTTTGTGAATAAAAAACAGCTTAAATAATCTGATTTTGTGTTTTACTGAAGAAAGAAAATAACTATATAGGGTTAAAATGATGTGGACCAAGAAGTGTGCGTAAATGACAAAATCTTCATTTTTAGGAGGACTGTGCCTTTAAAACATTACTACATTTCTCACATCTGACATTTTTAATAACTTGCCGGCTTCTAAAAAAAGACAAAAGAGCAACGTATCAAATTTATCCAGCAATATAGTCCCTGTGAAATTAACTGGAGCCTCCTTGACTTGCCACTTGTGTGTTTGTTTTCATTTTATGTAAATGTCAGTCCGTCATCGTCTAATTCTCAGAAATCTCTCTATAGACTGTATATTCAACAGATTCTCTTCAAGAGTCACATGGAATGCATCACAGTTACCCAGCATTACATCTCCACAATGTAATCAAAGTAGTGACAATTCAGACAGCTGACCAATCAGATCTAATATATCCCGAGCATGGAGAACTGCCCTGTCAGGAGAATCAGCCCGGGCTGTATTAAAATTCTAGATGTGTCTAAAATTGGCCCGGCCTCTGGCTTGTGGTTAACACGCTCTATCGGGATTCTGCACAGGTCTAGGGACCAATCTTCAGGCCTGATTTATCTGATGTTTTCTAAACAACTGACAGGGGGAAACAAATTCATCTGGGCATTAAAATACAGCAGTAGGCCCCCGGCAGATTCCAGGAAGAGACCTGGCCGTCACTGTGCCGCCAGGCCACCATTAGCTTTATTAGAAATCCAATCTCGTCTTGTGCTGTGAACCTGGATCTATAATACACACCTGCCTAACAGGGTAAGCATAAACTGGTATTAAATTACTTAACTGATAAAACTGTATCAAAATACATTTCGTCTGATTATTTTCAAAAGATTTATCTTAAGTAAGGCAATGTTCTGGACATCAGGAATGATACTGTGTCGGGGACAACAGATGGAACCTGAGGAAATGAACACAAAACTAAAATATGGCTGTCTAATACATAGTTACAGTATTTTTTCTTGTAATTGGAGGCCTATTTGTAACAGAACAGTGAGTGAATTATTATTAACAGTATGGATTTAATTATTATTAGTAAGATATGCTGATGAATTATTAAAAAGAATCAGATAAATCAATATTGGCTGAAAAATTGCTACATTACATCTTATTTAAATTGTATTTAAATAAATCCATAACGTTTGCCTGTTTATCGCCATCTCTGTTTGAAACGCAAAATTGCGTTACATTCTTTTCTTTATGAGGGTTGAAGTGACACCAAACCGATAGTTCCTTGACAAATAGTAAACAATTATTATAACCTTAAGATTGTAATTCACTGCTGTCCTTCTGAAACCTCGTATCTCCATAAATCATTATTATTAATCACCCTTGATGTTTGTCTTGAAAAATCTAACCAATAAAGAATATTAGTAAGTGCTTATCAACTTTGACAACACGGTATTACATTTTTTTTTTTTATTATTACATTTTTTTTCTCATTTCCTGAAAATAGCAAATTTGGACATCCGAGGTTTCGGAAGGACAGTGAGAAAAATTGGGTTAAAGTAGACCGTTTTGAACTAGGGATGGAATGATTACCGGTTTTACGATAAACCACAATAAAAACGTCCAACGGTTAGTAATATCATGTTATATTTTAGTTATCATTAAACCGTACCCACTTATCGTAACTAACGGTAAACATTGTCCAACGTCAGCCAAAGTTATCAACAGTATAATACTGATAATTGAGATCATTTTGTTCACTTTATCCGTGATGTGACATTTTCTTACCGTTACATCTCTATTTTGAACACTAATTTTAATGTACTCGCTCAATAACTTACATTTGTTTATTTTTAACCATGAAAAGTTACTGATTGAAAGACATTATGTGGTAGGTAAAAACCAATGTAATGTTTATTTACAGCACTAAACAATCGTTTTTATTTCCTTTTTTATGTAATCTAGCTTGTTGCTGGTCTACAGTCTGTAGCTGCCTATTTGATGAGGTGGACTAAAAGTTTCTTCCAATACTAATCGCCTATACTTATTCTGTTTTCTTGTGATACAGTGAGGTGCGTTGCCTGTAGTAGACATCAGTGCTTGGTTGACTGCAGACTCTCTTGTTTGTACTGTAATCTTAAATTGATCCATTTATAGGAAACTCTCAGGTCAGAGGTCAACGTGCAAACGTGTTCATTTTTAGCACATCATTTTTACACGGTTAATTGTACGGCATTAAACGTGTTAAATTGACAGCCCTAATAAATACCCCCAAATCTCTCGTACGTTCTGTACTTCCGTCTCGCTAACGGTTATTACGGCTCTCATGAAAGTATTCATTTTACCTCTGACAAAATTAAGAACCTGTTCGTGTGGGATTTTGGACAGTTATTGTACAATATTTTCTGTAGAACCAGTGCTATAAAACCAATAACTGCCTTTAGTCTCTCACCGCACGCTCGTGCTTCTTTTGGCTGCCAACGGTTGCGTGTTTAATATTGTTGAAGTGCGATAAAATCAGATGCGTTTCTTTTTCCCTCAAATGTTGCTATTTTTGTGAGATTGTGTCAGCTTTAGACTAATGCTAAGGAGTGAGGCGCAGTGCCTGTTCTGAGCGGAGAAAGCTCTTTTTAATATGAAACCTAATCCGGAAATATCTTGGCAGCGCACCCCGGCTGTTCTTTAATGTGTGGTTCAATTGTATGCCGATAGAGTGCATTAAACCTCTTGGAAATGGCAACCCCGTCTGCTATAAGCTCTCACTCACTGCCTGTTCCCTCTTAAAGTTTTCCGAGCGGCAACAATGACGAAGGGGCATCGCATTGTCTCGGCAACACGTGTTCCCGGATAGCCATCTTATCTCCCCACTCCAGGCCCATGTAAACACAAAAGCTGTCTTTCTTCCTCTCCTACTCTTCATCCATCTCTCGCTCTGATGTGACTCAGAAACGTCCCTGTAAAGCGCCGAGGTGGTGTGCGGGCGTGTGGTTGTGTGTGCGGCGCTGTGGCTTTCCTAACTTCCCCCTCAATCTGCTGTTCTTTGTTTACCCAACAGTTGTGTGACAGAGAGCGCAACACATGCCTATTAGGGCATTTGTGCAGCAGGAAGAGATTACAGCCTCCAGTTCTCTTTTTAAATAAACTCCCACTTGCTAAACTGTAATCTGGGTGTGATAATCCCTCTTTACGCTGGTATTGACAGACAGTGATGGACCGTAATCTGGTGCATGGCCTCGCATTGCTTTTCTGTTTGTTTTTTTTGCCTTCCAGACGCGTATGCAAAGCGGACCTTATTTTTCATCGCAAACATCTGCGCGTTATGCATAAAAGCGACTCATGTATTTTAATGCGCGCTTGCAGTGAAAGAGACGTGGGAGATGACATCACCGATGGCCGCACATATGCGCATCAATAATGCGATTTTAATGCAATTTTGGGAGGGAAATCCAAACACGCACATCACTCCGGTTGCTGTAATGCGATTAAAGTAAATGTAATTGCATAATGTGAGTGAAGTGTAGGCAAGTAAGGTGGATTACTCTACCATTACTAGCATTAATAAAGGACAGCTGCAGCATGTAAATCACTGTACTGTATGTGTTCATGATACAGTGCCGTGAGATGCAACAGTTTATTTGGACGGGCTTTGGTCTTGTAGAATTGGTCATTTTTTGCACATACAGCCACGGAAAAATAGAGAGACCATTTATTTAATCAGCATTTCTAGATGATTTGTGGCCATTTCAGTCCAGTGTCTGTTGAATTTCAACAAAATCAAACCTCAAGAGTGACATAAAGTCATCTAAACAGCAATATGAAAAACTGACAGCATGACAAGACGCATAAAACGTGATAAAAATCATGGTTATCACATAGAAACCAATTGCTGAACTTTTCCTAAATACATGTACAAATATTACTGTTGTATTGCTTGAAGGTGAATATAAACATGTTTTCTTTGCAGTATTTGAGCATCATTTTTGTTTTTTTGACCTGTTTCTTCAGTTTTCATTTTCTGCAAATAAATGCAAATGAAACAATATATTTATTTGTAATTTAGGAGAAGTATTGTTAGTAGTTCACAGAATTAAACAAAAATGATCATTTTAAAGGGGTCATATGACACGGCTAAAACGAATATTATTGTTTGTTTTAGATGTAATGCAATGTGTTTACATGATTTAAGGTTCAAAAACGCTGTATTTTCCACATACCGTGCATGTTTGTATCTCCTCTTTGCCCCGCCTCTCTGAAACACGCTGATTTTTTACAAAGCTCATCACTCTGAAAAGTGAGGTGTGCTATGATTGGCCAGTTCACCAGTGCGCAGTGATTGGTCGAACACTGCAAGCGTGTGACGGAAATGTAACGCCTCTTACCATATTCGGAACATCAGGTTCCAAAGCAATTGTACTGACAGGCAGGGCCGGATTATCCAATGGGCATTATGGGCACAGGACCAGGGGTCCATGCGCGCTTGGAGCCCAGGCAAGGGGAAGAAAATTTCACATAACAGCGTTTACGCCATATTCATTTGTGTGCGCTCATGGAGGTGCACACACAAAACATTGTTTCTAAATGAGAAAATCTGTCTTTTGATTTAGTCACTTCTACGAGCCATCTAGCGGCTTTTGTTCAGAAGAAGCACATAGCGACAAATCTATCCACTTCTTGGATAAACCTTAGCTTTCATTCAGTGGGAAAATGTCGCCAGTGCTGCCCTGCGAGCGCGAGGTCTCTCTTTCCTGGCGCAGGGATCCCTTCTCTCTGCATCAGTCTGTACAGTGAGCGGCAGGAAGAAGCACCACCGTACGACAGGTGACTCATGAATAAAATGAGTACAAAACAGTGTTTCCAACAACCTGTCAGTGTTATCGACTGTTTGGATATATAAATATGAACAAATTTCATCTGTAAATATGCACATGGTTACCATGAAGCTATGTGAAAGAACATAAAACGTTAGCCGAAATCACCGCTTTTTATTGTGAGTTAAATATGATGATGTCGCGTCATGTCAACTGACAACAGAAACTGAAAACACAGTATGTCAATGAGAACGGTTTTATTGTTGTAAATATAATGAGTTGATATACCCTCGCGGCTGTCTTAAATCTTAAAAGGTAAGTGTTTTTTTACATTTATTTGGTGGTGCTTCCTTGCCAATTATGAATTATTTTATATTGATATAATGTTGATCAGTAACTGCCTTACTTTACCAATATTAAGCCTTCATTATTAGATAATCCACAGTGCTTTTACAAACATTGCAAAATGTTTACATACGCACAAATATGATGATGTCGTAATATATAGGCTAAAGAATTATACTTATAATACTCGTTAATGCCGTTTACTGTAACACATTACACGCTTAAATAAGAACGTGAGTCGCAAGGGGCTTGTTATACAAATAAAGTTGAACAAATAGACAAATTACTCTTGTAGTACAATCATTGACAAAGACTGTCCATTTATTCTTAGAAAAATGACGATGAAAATTGCACTTAAGAATATTCTTAAGAACTTTCTGTAATTTATCTTAAGAAAGTTCTTATATTTTCTCTTAAGAACAGTTTTGTAAATCCTGCATGTTTGTGTGTGAATTATGGAAGAATCTGATAGAACTGAATTGATAGAGGTGTGGTAGTGTGTGCTGCTTGCATATGCCAGTGAGTTACAGTATGCTGGGAAATGTCTTAATATTGTTGTTGCTGGTCCAGAAAAGCATTGTTGCAATCATGAGCAATCCTGTATGATGGAGGATGTGTACATGTGTTGATATTGTCCTTCAGGTTGTGATCATAGTTTGTAACTTGTCAATGTAACCCTGTAAAAGATAGAGGTGTTTATATTTTTATTGTTGTAAATATACAATATAATATAATACAATATATTTAAAACTTTATTGTGTGCATATGTGTGTGTAGGGGGGGTCCATTCTTCCATTCTGAATTCTTAATCCGGGCCTGCTGACAGGTGATAAAATGTCATCGGTACTTTCCTTATCAATTCGAGCCGAATCTGATCCGGAAAATGAAGATGATCAAGCAGATACATCAACTTTGACAAGCGCGACTTGAGCAGGATGTAAAGGAATGGTAAGGTTTTTAAAAATATATATATTATGTTAAATAGTTAAAAACTATAGCTAACTGTTTTACCTTTTATATACGGCCGTTAGTGATCAACCAGTGTTACGCCATGTCTCGTCGCGACTCAACAAAGACAGTAAACCCCATTATAAACACGACATTTGTTGCCTCTAGTTGGAACATAATTACTGATTGTTAGGACTTATGTTGTCTTTTTTCACGTTGCGCACATGTCTGCATTTGCAGATCACAAACACACGACAAACTCAACTCATCTTTTACAATGAAAATATACTTGCAGGCTGCGAATCTGAAGCGCCAGAGTGTCCTTGCGAAGTTGTAATGGTTGGAATTGGCCCACTTTTTAACAAAAGCTTTCGTGCACAGCCGGCCTTGATCTCTCCCAGGTTCATGAAGCAATCATCTGTGAAATGCGCTGCACACACTTGAATATTCGCATTGTACTCTTATGGAACAGTATTGTAAATAAAATGTAACCATTCGTTTTTAGTTGTCTCATCTTTTGGAAGGGCAAACAAAGAGGCTTTCTTTTCGCAAAGAAACACACAGCGTCGCCACGACATGGCTGCGGCGGCGACGATACAATGAGATTTACAAGTACGCCCACCTTCCCACCTTACTTGCGTATAGATTTGGGCAGTCATAGTCAAGTCATACCACGAAATGATGTAGATTTGTGGGGTTGTGGTTACACGAGGCGTTTCAGGCAGGTCTGGGTGAGCATTGGCTTTTAGATAGAATGCATCTTTCATTCCAACACTTTAATTTTTGCAATTTTACGTGTCTAATACATGCAACTTATAACACACCAAAGACACAGGAAAACACGTATTCGCCCCATATGACCCCTTTAACTAAAGACATACCTATATATAGTACATTCAGAAAAACAATTTAGGTACTGACTAGTTAAAGTATTTAATTTATTTATTATTGAATTTATAATTGCTGGACATTGATACAGTTGTTTATTATTTACCTTTTTTTAATCGGAAAAAGGCCAAAACAATGTTGTGGTTAGACATCATTTATCACCTTATTGGGTGTGACTCTAATATTCCATAAACATTTTAATTTTAGAGGATTCCCTCATTATCATATTTTTTTATCATTTCCAAAATTTTTAACTGTTCACATATCAAACGTATAGAGTTTTTCAATCAACAGTTGCAGCGCGTTATAGGTGTGATTTTAATTACAGAGGTTTCTTTCTTTTCATCGCTATAAAGATGGTTAAACGTTTATCACGCGTAATGAACATTTCAGTCTCTCGGTCTTTAACAAGCGTTGCCGTAGTCTTGTAGAGACATGTCATCACTTCCTCTGATGAATCTTACGCTTTCCTTTGTGTTTTAATCACAAATCGTGTTGTAATTGCACCTTACAAAGAGCAATTAGTGGGACGAAGCCTGCTATTTAATCTACGGCGAAATTTCACCTGTTAGCTTGATTTTTCATTATCAAAGATGGTTAATGAGAGGCAGAGTTGTGCAGCTCTCAGTTCTATCATAAAGGCAATCAATCCGTTACCTGATTCGGCCCCTCAAAGTTTTTTCTCTCTCTCTGTCTTCCCACAAGATATAACAGTTAACATTGGTTCCTATTGTACAATTAACGATAATTTTACAGATTGAAAAATAGAAAGAATAGTGTCTGATGGGAACTGTTTATTTGATATAGTGAGGTTTGTTAAAGATGTGTCTGTTTCATTTGCAGGATTTAAAGAATGCAGATTCTTAAGTAAACAGTGGGCATGTAATATTTAGGCATGCCCACACACACTCGTCTTTATACACCGCTACATGTTCTTATGTAAAATCCACACAGTCGAAACCTGCGGATGCGCTTTTCATTATATTACTGTATACAGTGTGCCTAAATATGTAAAACAATTCTGTAGGCTTTTTAATTCAATACATTACCATATATTAAAACTTAAATGAGCAAATTGAATTTTCATTAGCATGTTTTGCGACATTTAAGTGAAAATCAAGTTTGTAAATCAGTATTGTAATGTTGGCAGGAAAACTTATATAAGATTCTCATTAAGTTTAGCGAGTTAGTTATGACAGAATGCTCTAAACTATACAAAGTTTTAATCTGAAAAAAGAATCTCAAAAGATATATGATCATCATTTGCTGCTTGTAAAAAACACTTTTTCATGTAGTTCCACTTTTTCCATCTGAAAACTTAACTTTTATTTCAGATTTGAGAAAAGGTTTGGTTTTACTTTGCCCTTTTTTGAGTGCGTGTGGGCTGTCTGGGAAAGTTTTGCTTTCAATAACCACAATCACAGATTCTGGCACCGCGGTAGTTCACATATTGCCCCCATGGGGCCGTCCTGTGTAAACTGATCAATTCAGAGGTCCTAGTGGAAGAGGATGGATAAGGGTGCTGTGAGCAGGCTTCATGTAAATATGGCGATATGAAATTCAAGGGCTTATGAAAAATCTATTTTATATTTCCAAGGGCCAGGAAACTTTAATCAACTATTGATTATTACAACGAGGCTCATAAATAATATGTGGTTACCATGACAAACGTTGGTTATTGAGTAATGTGCGGTATATGATTGAAATCATTATTCTGCTGGCTGATAAACAGAAGATTATATTAAAAGTTTATATAAAACTCTCAAACACTTCTGTATGAAACTAGATAGCATTAAATGGTTTATTTACATACATTATCAAAGTGATTTGATCCTAAGGGGAAGTTACATGAAAAATGCTGCAATACAAAGCAAGCGCTACAACAGAGACAGTAAAGCAACAATGTGAGAACAGTTTATGATTTTCTTTTTTAAGATGAAGTGCATTAACAGTTTGGAGTCAAGTGTTCACAGAAGAGATTTAGATGAGTCTTCAGATGTTTTTTGAAGGTGGCAAGGGACCCGGCTGTTCAGGTAGAGTTTGAAGATCCTTCTGCCATCAAAGACGAGAGAAAGTAAACTTCAGGAAAGTGTTTTAAGTCTCTTTGTGTTAGTAGCACAAGGCTGCACCAGCGGAAGACTGTCATTGAGATGAATTGGAATGATGGAACAAGTGATGTTCTCCAGGTAATAAAGATGTCTTTGTATGCATCATCAGGTGATGATTTGTTTTCTGTTATAGCCAACGAATCCATAGTTGCAAGACTACGATAATGTGAATTTCATGATGTTTAGGGTTTATATGGAGCTATAAGCAAAAAACAGGGTCCGGCGAAGTACGTTTCGACATCATGTTTCTTTGGAAAAGGGTAAGGGGTGAAGGCCTTTGTCTTACTGCTTGCTGCAAACTGCCATCACATGGCTTCTGAGATCTGACTCTATTGCAATCAACACTTTTAAAGAGTAAATATTTTGTGATTTTTAAGGTCACTACTCTGGTTTATGGAGTGTCCAACAACAAGTTTACGTACATTCACGGTGTAAACACACTTTTTCTAATAATAGGCAGTTTAGTACCTTACTTCTTCACTGACTCTCAATTGGCGATTCATCTGTCTAATCCCCACCTTTCTGTCAGCCTACTCTGATCTGATTGGTCAGATGGTCTAGTCTGCTGTGATTGGTCTACCGCGTGCAGCGTCGCAAATGGAGCATATGTGGGCATTACACGGAGTGATGCAAATCCGTCCCGGAACTGAAATTAGAACGACAGGCGACTTGTTCGCGTAATTCAGAGTCGACTCCCTTTTTCCCAAGCCATTAACTTTGTTATTCGTTCACTTTCGGCTTTACAACTTAAACTGCTTACATTCACACACAGCAACATTACAAACCGCATGAAATGTCATTTTATGTACATTGTAATATTTACTCTTTAAAGCATGCATGCTCAATTTGCAGCGTGCACAACGGGCCGCCTGCATGCAATACAATATCACACCTACCCAAGCATGCTTGCTTACCTTTGTTGCACTGTAATATTATTCAAATGTCTATTCAAGGACTTTTTAACTTACAGAAAGTTTTTTTCTGCATTTAACCTCGACTCAAATTTAAGCACTTTAAAGACCTTGTGCATATCCAAACTGTTCTCACTTTGACATCATTCTGCTCTTCGTCTCCAGTGGCTTGCTCTGTTCAGATCGGCTCTACGGTTCCACGTTTTCACTTTAACCTTTGAAAGTGATTGGCTTCTTAGTTCCTTGTTTTTGCAGTTTTCTTTCACTTGCTGGCATTTGTTGCATTGTGAAATCATTGGACTAGAAAAGCACTAGTCAGATAGATCACATTGCTTATGTGCTCCACACATGGTTTGAGAAAGGATGACAAAAAAGGTGTAAACATGGTTTCCAGTCATGCTATAGCAGATCTTCACGTAAACGTAGATACGCTTGCAGATCTAGCGTATCTTCCCGCGGTGATGCTGGGAAGGAGAAATGACAACCGAGATTCATTGTAACCGATTGCATAGATACGGCCGTGCGCGTGTTATTCTTTACAGTGCAGATTAATTTTAAAGGTTCATGGTGACAGTAAAGGTGACCAGCCGTCAGACTGAGGAACTCTATAAACGCAAACCCTTTTAATCCCAACTCTATTTCCTTTGGGGTTTCTGAAGGCGTCAAATAGCCTTCTCAAAGCCACTGTCCCTGATGGGGTGACGTTTATATGGCCTGCACACCTCCACATGACTTAGCCAAAATGAAAGAAAGGTTTCAAAGCTTTATCCAGTCTGGTTGTAATACATGAAGGACAAATATTCAATGTAATATATTTATTACCTAGACTTCATACAACGGCACCTGTGTCTGAGTCTAATGGGCTATCGAGTGTATTGAGGATGCAGTTTACTCAATACAATCTATTTTTATTTTTGCAAAAGCATCCATATCAATGATCCATCAAATGTTTTATTGCATCGCATAATTTTCTATTGTATTGAAAAATCCATGCACCTAACCATTTATGGAGTCAATTTACTTAACTAATTCGAAATGGTTTATTTTCTACTGGAATATTTAAAACAACTTGTTAAATGCTTAAGGGGCGATTCACATTTCACGTCTAAAACCGCACAGAAAATGCAATCCGCGCTGCTTTCTCTCTTCAAATGACCCCACGGTGCGCGCGTGGCACTCCGAAAAGTTGAACTATTTCCATCTCGATGCGGCGCCGACACACCTAGAAAAATGTGCGCGCCGCACCGCATGCACGACGTGACCGCGTCGCTACATATTTGCGCATCGACTGCCGCGTGTCTACATTTAAAATAACGAACTTGCGCGTGCAAAAGACGCGAAATGTGAATCGGGGCTTAAGGTGTCATTTCATACAGCAATTAAACGTAATTACAAAAATGTATTAAATGTTTTAAACCTATATCCAATTAAATTAAAATATATTAAAATATTTAATTTATAAAAAGTACATATTTGTTTTTATAATAAAATATAAAAAATATTACAAACATTAAATATATTTAGGATAATTTTCCAAGGCAAATAATTATATAACGTCAGACAAGAGCTTTTGCTAACAGCTCTTGCTTGTATGATAGTCCTCAAATATTTAGGAAATCCGCATGTTATCCTGCACAATTTTTCCCACGGCTCAAAAAAATCCATATTGATTATCAATCGACATGCGGATAGACTCCCTCTGAAATGTTGCCCATTCATTTTGCTCTAATTCGAGAAATCTCCAGCTTTTTTTCTTTCGTTTTTGTTTCCCCTTCTGTGCAACATCAGAGGTGTCTGTCCACATACATGCGGCTCAGAGGGAACATTGCTCCGGAGTATGCATCTTGTATAGCATAGTTTCAAAGAAGTTTAAGTCTCTCCACTTCATGCTTAAGAAACAAGATGAAGAAAGCAAAACGCTTCGGGAAAATGCAGCGCCGCTCCTCTGATGTCACGAAGAAACAGCAGCCTGTGAGAGGGGAGACAAACATCTTAACTTGTATTCCCACTTGGAGCCGAGGCCTCTCGCTGTTACTTCTGGTGATTGGACGCAAATCTGTTTAGCATGCATGGCACAGAGCCGGGCCAAGGGAGCGTGTTCTTACTCTCCTTCCACACTTCTTCCAACCTGTCTGTGCCGCCAGCAAGCTTCCCTGAGCCGCAAGCAAAGCACCGCACCAATGATGATTAGCCTAATGAGTGATTAATTAGGGAGCAGGCTGTAGAGAGGGGGTAAGGTTGACCTCTCCGAAAGGCCCTGAGAGAGAGAGAGAGAGAGAGAGAGAGAGGAATAATTTATTTATTTCAATTCTCTCATAGTTTATTGAACCCTATACTTATTTTCAGGGTGAATTGTTCTTTAAATTCATAACGTGATTTAGCTGGAGTGATACTGTATGTGATCCAGCGGAGTTAAGACTTTGGCTTTATTAATCTTTAGTGTGATTTATGTTTTTTGACACTCATCTTGGATCTTTATTTACAGGCGTCTAATTCAAGGCCATACAGTCGGGGGTTTGCGAATGACAGCAGTACACTTGAACAGGTGTGAATGCTCACAGTAGCGCTCTGATGCTGTCTGTCTGAGCTCATAACTAAAGCGATCTCCTTTTCTATTCTCGCAATAGCTCTAAATAACATCTGTAACCATAGCGACTCATATTAGGTGAATGTTAAAGATGGCAACTTCAGAAAGTCTTATTACAATTGACATGACATTATTGAATAAACAAGTCCTGTCAAGGCTCAAGTTGTCTGTCAAGTCCTAATTAAACGACAACGGATATAAAAGCTTTTGCCGTTTTTAAGTGTAGAATTTGTGTTGTGTGCTGACAAACGTTTGTGCGGTACAGAGTGGCTATCTACAGTATATGATAAATATTTGTGAATTACACAAATTGTTTACACAGCATAATAACTTGCTCTTAAAATGCAGTTGTGAGTTCAGTTAATGAATGCACTTTTTAATCTGGTTAATAACTGAATTTGGTGTGAATGTAACCATATTTAGCATTTTGCTGCTCTGTGATCAAAACATACTGTACAGTATTTGCCATATTTGTAAAATTTGCTTTTAATGCCCTCTCGGGTTAGATTGGGAGTGTGGTACAAAATGGAGAAAGACTAATCTAAAGGCAATTTATTAAAATGACTTGGCAAAAAAAGGCAAATTACAGCATAGAGTATTAGGGAATATGGGTTTAGTCTGATATACAAAAAATTACATAGAAAAACAAAAAGCCGATACGTTGAAAAAGCATACGTTGAAATATTGCAACACAATTTTTTCAGTTTGTAATATTTTGTTGATCTTCGCTTATTTTCTTAACATTTTGAATGAACATTTATTTTTGTATTTTTAGTTTTGATGTTCATTTAAATGTTTTTGCAATGTTTAAAGCAATGTTTATTATTTATGTATTTGTTTATTATTTCCAATTCTTGTTATTTTATTATTGATTAATTCTTTTTATGTTGCAACAGTAAATATTTAAATATTAAATAAATAATTAATGTTTGTGTTTACATAATATATGTCTGTGTACTGTGCATATTAATTTTGTACTTATAAACACATACAGTACATGTATATGTATTTAAGAAAAATATCAAATATAAAAATTTATCAATGTTTACAGTATATATAATTTCAATTATTATATAATATATATATATATATACATATGTAAGTGTATGTTTTTTTGTTTATAAATTCAAAATTAATATGCACAGTACACAGACAAATATTATGTAAACACAAACTTTTATTCTGGATGTGATTAATTGCAATTCATTGTTTGACAGTCCTAGTTTGATTTTAGGTTTTGTTTATTTTGAGTTAATGGTTTTAATGCTTCAACTTCAACTTATTTCAGTTCATTGCTGAGGCAACATTTCAAATTTTCATTTCATTTATGGTTTTCAAATAATATTTAGGTCTATATTTTATTTGTTTTCTATAAAAAAAGTTTTAGTTTTAGTAAACTTGAAATGTAATAACATATTTGAATGAAGGGTCAAGATGGCAATTTTCCAAAGTTGGACACCACTTTTGGCCACTACTGTTCCATCACTTGTAGCTTTTATCTGAGACAGTAGGCAAAGGATTCCTGCACTTACAGAAAACAAATGGTAATAACTGCCAGAAACCAAGGCTTACTGTACGCACAGGGAGGGAGAGCATCAGATTTACTGCTACGGGCGAGTTCTTCTTGCATCGCGACTTGAGAACATTCAGTTCTTTGATGGAACCTGTCTAAGGGTGACTTCTTTAAGTGTTTCTATTCTGGAGTACATAAGGGTATCGTAGAGAGAAAGTGGATTTAAAAAAGGAACTCTCCGTTTACACAATAGGCGTACTCGATTTGATTCGGCGGTCCCTCTGTGGGCATAATGAGCGTAATACAGTAGCTGGTGTTATGTGAGGAGATCAGGCACACTCTGTTACAAACCGCAATCTCTTTTGTGCCTACTTGCGCATCTCATTTCTTGTCTCTCCCCTCCAGCGCGAGTCTAACTTTTAAACTACTTTGAACAGAATTATCCCGGTAGCTTGATCAAGCTGAGCGTGGCCCGGTCATGCGGCACAGGTAAAAAGCTATTTAGTAAGCTGCTTCTGACATGAACTAATTTAAAGAAAAGGATGGAAAGACGAGGACTTCACAAGCCATTCGCACTGTGTCAAGGGAACGAGAAGAACTGCTTGCTCGGAACAAGTGGAATGTGTGTGTGTTAAATTTCTGGAGGGGTATTTTAGGTAAGTTTCCTTTGCAGTAGGTGTATGATAAAAATCATGCTGGATGCCCCTGACCTGTAATTTCTCAGATGCAAGTTGCTCGCAAGTAATTAAAGCAATAATTCACCCAAAATCGAAATGAAATCATTTACTCATCCCGATGTCTTTCCAAACCTGTGTGGCTTTATTTCCACTTGCCAGGGCTGTTAGAAAATATTGTTTCTTTTGGCCCTGAGATGAACATATTAAAATTGCATTTTGATGCACTGCAATTTTGGTCGGATTATTAACAAAACAGCTCAGAGTTTATTTATTTATACCATATAAATGATTCTAGGTGGCAGGAGTTTTTGATGTCAAAAGTTTTGGGGCGTCACATGATGCATTTTCTGCCTGAAACGCTGAGATTTGATGACAATGTGAGCGCTTTTTATGTGCCTGGAAGGGTGCCTGTGGAGATTCTGGATCTCTGTGTTCTGCTGTAGTTCACGCTGGCTGATTACATTTCGCATTTGGATTCCGATCCCGTCTGTGAAGTTTTATGGATCTTTTACAGAAGATTTACCGCGTCTTATTTAGCTGCGGCAATATCACGGAGAGCCGCAACTTTTCACTCACATATTAAACAGTTTCGGAAAATGACAAACGTATTCTCATTAAAGCGCGAAAGAAAATTAATGAAGTACACTTAAGCCGACTGCGCTTTTTCACATCATTTTCACCCAACCTTAAGTGACGAGGCATTCTGACATAAGGACAGCAGAGGCGACGTCGACCGAAACAGTTGCCATTCTAGCCACGAGGTTAAACCAATTCATACAAACAACACAAATAGAATAGCTGTCACGCGAGAAGACAACGGAGGTGATGGAAGTGGACGGGTCTGCGGTTTGCATTCAGGTGGAGTGTCCACGCTAATCCGATTTGACGTTCACATTTGCCACTCTAAAGGAGAAACTAGCCGAGCTTTTAGAAAGCGGACCGGGCCTCCTTCAACAGGTTTCAGAAGGCGTAGGGTTATGGAAGATTGGCCACATAGTTGGAGGTGCTTGACCCAGCCATATTTCACTATTAGACTGTGACTGGAGTCACACTTTGACCGCTTGCCCCCCCCTTCCACCTCATTCCCGCTCCGCGCCGCTACATTGTGCTATTTCCATATTGCCTGCGCTAAAAGCCATTTTGTCAACATTAGTCATTGTCAAAGCGTATTTTACCCAGTGCCGCTAGAGCGATTCTCCCGTTTTGATTATTAGATGTTTATTTGTTGTTTGTTTATACCTGTGGGAATCTCATATTTAGATCGAGGAGCACGAACTCTGATCGCATTGTAAAGCTGCGTTTCACAGGGCGCACTTAGCTAAAAGAATCCATTTGCATATCAGTTCTTGGAATTGGTGGCCCTGTCAGTATGTGAGGATCTCATTATAGTCATGCCCTCTCCAGTGGCTCACAAACCCTTCATGATCTCTAAATTTCTCTCTGTCACTTTAGTTTTTTCTCTCTCCGTATACCGTATGTTGCACAGGGACTAATTAGATGAGATGCAGACCTCTGTGATCTGTCCCCGCTGTACCGGCCGTCGCCAAATGTGAAGCAGAACATGCTGCAAAAAGCTACTTTTCCAGATGTAGTTTAAACTCTGTTGCAGTTTATAATAGTTGAAGAATATTCAAATAAATAATAATAAAAATGATTTTTTTTAAAGTTTTCTAAAAATTTCTTACATTTTCATGTAAATGTGAATTAAATATGTTATTGATGTAATTAAGTGTAAATATGTAAATGTCTAGATTTATTGTTAATTTTTATATACAAATGTTGGTAATCAATTGCAGTTAAAGGGGTCATATGGCGCGAATACGTGTTTTTCTGTGTCTTTGGTGTGTTATAAGTTGCCCGTGCATGAATTAGACACGTAAAATTGCACAAATTTAAGTGTCGGAACAAAAGATGCATTCTGTCTAAAAGCGAATGCTCACCCAGACCTGCCTGAAAACGCCTCGTGTAACCACACCCCCACAAATCTACGTCAGTTCGTGGTATGAGTTGACTAAGACTGCCCAAATTTATACGCACATGAGGTGAGCGTACCTGTCAGTACAATTGCTTTGGAACCTGATGTTCCAAATATGGTAAGAGGCGTTACATTTCCATCACACGCTTGAAAGTATTCGACCAATCACTGCGCACTGGTTAACTGACCAATCATAGCAGACCTCGCTTTTCAGAGCGATGAGCTTTGTAAAAAATCTGCGCGTTTCAGAGAGGCGGGGCAAAGAGGAGATACAAACATGCACGGTATGTGGGAAATACAGCGTTTTTGAACCTTAAATCGTGTATACACGTTGCATTACATCTAAAACAAACGATCATATTCGTTTTAGCCGTGTCATATGACCCCTTTAAGTTACAAGATAAATAGTCAAATCAATTTTAAATTGTGGTTCACCAAACTGAACCAATAAGTCAAAGTCATGATTTAAACTAGCAGAAATATCACTCATCAGATTCATTTTCCATGAGCGGTTAATCCAGGACATTTCAGCTGGTGGTGAGAGCTGCTCAATGGTGATTCAGCACTCAGTTCGTACAGATTCTCATGACCTGTTGTACCTGCAGTGGGCAGAAGGCTAAATCTTTATACGAGGACAAACTTGTTTATGTAATCAGTGCTGACTAAGAACTGAGTGGATATCATACTGCTTTCACGCTACACAAAATTATTGCTATTGATATACAGGTAACAATTTATAATGAGGTTGCATGTATTAACATTTGCATATTATAAACTAACAATGAACAATTCTTCTACAGCATTCATTAATCTTATGTAATGTTAAACATTAACATTTAATACATTCAAATTACTAATACACAAAATCAAAAGTTAACATTAGTTAATGTATAATGGACTAGTATTAACAAACAATGGACGGTTGTGACATTAAAAAAAGAAAAAGAAATGTAGTAAAAATATGTTTTTCATTGTTAGTTTATGTTAGCTAATGCATTAACGAATGCTAATGAATGACCTTTTGTAAAGTGTTACCTGTATACACATTACAATGGTCAAATATTGAACATTTAGATTAAAACTTCTATTAACTATTTATGTTACACCCTTATTTTTTACTGTACATATAATATTTGGATTTTGAAAAAAAAAGGTTTTAAAACTGTTGCACTTGGCCAATAAAAAACATGTAACATAACAGTAAAATATAAACTTTTATGCAGCAAGAGATTTGTATTTGTATACAGAAGATGTAAACAGATGGCCATCTGCTGTCAGCCACTTAGTTAGATGTTTGACCCCGTAGACCCGACAGTGAGTACGGGTCAGGAAAGCTCACCCCATTGCCAAGGGTTATCTTAATAATAGAAGACAGCCTGTCTCCTGCAGGCCAACCATGAAATAATTGTAGAAGGCGTTCAGAAGATCCATTTTGTACATCTTTTTCACACTCACTGACTGTCATTTTCTGCAACCAGGTAGACTCCGCCCACAAAAATTATCATTACATACACCATATTGAACATTTAGGTAGTGGTGTTACCCATTTAGCATTTTACACATAATCTGAGCATTGGGCGATGGACATTGCCTTTATAGTTGGATGTTAGTAGGTATATTCAGCTTTTTATGCTTATTTTGTACAATGTACAACAACATCTAACCTGCTGTGGCTATTGCAAAAATCTCCTTTTGTAAAATAAGTTTTACCCAGAAGGCAGTTTTAATCTAAATGAATCATTTTGGTTATTGAAATAATTGCAACGTTACAAAATAAATAAATAAAGCCATCAAGATGGATCGCGACTTCCAAGTCTCCATGGAAATTAAACTGGTCAAGGTAACCTAATTGCGGACTCATCCAACAAGAGCTTTATCCCCAGGCTGCTGGGTGACAGTGCATTCAGGATTCAGGTAGACCCCTAAAAGGACACATTGGAGCTCAACGTGGAGGACGACTAAAAAGGGTGAATGCAGTTGGTTTGGTATGAAGCTTAGAATACGCTTCTAGTTCATTTCGAAAGGAAAATTGTCCTTAATTAGCATGAAGCTTGGAAAAGGTTAGCGTCATGTATCACTGCACAGGGCGGGAAGTTGTTCTTTTAATTGGAGATAGAAAACCACTGACCAGAACAGCCGGGGTGCGCATTTACCTCGATTCTGATAATAGCATGTAATTGGAGAGAAATCCATCATGGAAAACTCTCGTTCACATCCTGGAAGACTTGCACTTTAAAGCAAGATTAATTAAGTTACGGCTTCATTCTCTAATTGTGTGTACCGAGATAATGAGTTGAAAGTTGAAGCAATTATTCCCCTCTCATTCTCTCCTTTTTTTGGCACCCCATATTTTTCTATCCGGGAGCGGTTTTAGGTCGGATGGAAATGCTGCCGCTTGTCTTAGCGACTTGAAAGTAAATTGAATTGTGTTCAATTAATAGCCGTAATGAATGAAATAGCCTTCCCTCCTGATCAAACACTTGAAAAAGGTGTTGATAAGTGGATCAACCTCATAACCCTGTTCATTACAGATCGTCGGTTCACTTACACCACCGAGCTTGTCTCACGGCAGGGGTTGGAGAACTCAAACCGATGCTTAATCATGGGTTGGTTAATTCTACTCTCTGACAGGGGACAATTAAATATTGATATGAATTATTCAGACCATATGTATATCTTTGATCGCTCATTATGGGCAGTGAGCATGCTACGCCATGTTAAATCGAGCTTCTACAAATGACAAAGAGCTGAGACCATAAATAGACTTGAAACCTGCTAATGGAAGTCATTATTATGAATTTATGCTTTGAAAAAACATTATAGACTGTTTCAAATTGGCACCAGCACAGGCGTGAGCCATGGAGAGAATACGGAGCTCCACTAAAAGGCTATGATATGGGAGGGGAAAAATTGAATGGGTCAAAGATCTTGTGTTTGATAGATTGGGAAGTACAGGAATGGCAATAGGAAGGTCTGCGGTGTTTTGAGGTGTGTGTGAAAATTAATATTTCATCGAAAGCCACTGTACGATTCACCATTTTTGTGTCACAAGCTGAAAGTGAGTTATGAGTCTGAATGAATTATTCAATGAATAGAGTTCAGTTGCACTGAATATTAGTGCGTTGCAATTAGATGATTAGGAAATTTCGTTTAAGAAGCGCTTTGAATGAGCTATGGCGTTAGTTCAAAACGCACACAAATCATCTGTGTGACTGTACAAAGCGAGGAAAAAATATTTAATTTTAAAAGTAAATGTCTTCAATGTAAATAGTCAAGATAGCAATCCTTAACTTTTTATCATCACGTTTAAAACTGCCTCTATATCGCCATCTCTGTTTAAAACAGTTTTTGCAGTACCTTTAGCTTTACTAAAATTAAGTCAAAATATGTCAAACTGACACACAGATCGTACCCATCAGCTCATCTTAAAAATCATTATTATAAGCTTACCATTGCGGATGGGGAGACAAGGAAACATATTGACAACTTATTTTCAACACAATCTCATGGATATTCATGCGTATTTTACGAGTTGGCTAATTTGAATAGATTTGGACGACGTTTTAGTACCATTAACATTCGCGCCAGTGACGTTAGATTTAGGGGAGGGGCTTTAGTATTGCTTTTTTCTGTATGATTCACATTGTACAAATTCATTAGAATTAGCCACCTCGTAAAATACATAAGAATCCCTGTGAAACCGGGTTGGATTTTTGTGTGTTTTTAACCAAAATGTAGCGGGATACTCCACCCAAAAATTACACTTCTTACTCCCCCAAGTTGTTCCAAACCTGTATTCTTTATTCTGTTGAACACAAAGAAAGATATTTGGAAAAATGTTCTACTGTAACACTATTAAAAATTTTAGTTAGTGCCTTTACTACTTTAGTCATTTACTCTCTGTGACAAAATGACCCTTCTAAAGCTGACTGAGCAATGTATAATTTATTTGAAAAAATGGACAAACTGTAAGCTACTATATGCAAAAAAGTTTTAAGTTAAACAAAGTGTATATTTGTAACTGGTAAGCTATTCCTCTTTGCTATTCAAACAGAGTTGTACTTCTGGCTTCAGCTTGTTATAATGCATTTGTGCCGTTCGATTGCAGCTCACATGCAAGCATTGAATACCAATGTACGTAATTCTATTCACCCGAGTTTCAACAGGCCTTACAATTGGATGAGGCTGATTTCAGGATTCACATAGCCATTCGCGTTCGGCAGAGTGACAGTGGGAAGGCTTGATGAAATTAAACAGTCGAGATGGACGCCACCATGTTGAATTTGTGGAGCCGAGCTGAAAATGGGCCAAGCGCTGAAGAAGCCAAAGGAGAACAGAATGGAGCATGAACTAAATCAAGCCCCTTAATTGGCTTGTTAAGACATGAAAGAGTCGAGTGAGCGGGGTGTGCTTGAAGGGAAAGCGAGGAGGGGGAGCAACATAAAGGAAGCAGATAATGGGGGGGGGGGGGGCGAGAGTGAGTAAAAAAAGCTGAAGTTAAGTTGACCGACAGCTTTGTTTAATTTGGCTTTTTTTACAGAGTGATTGGGAAGGCAAAGCTGTTTGGAGGGGAATGAGATTGTGGCATGTAGCGGGCCGCTCTGATGAAGCCATTACGGGTCTCTCTCTCTCATACTCAATCATTGTGACACATCAATAGTTGCGTTAGATGGTCATTCCTTAAAAAGCAACCAACCCACCTCGCCTACAGTACTAAATGCTCCAATCATTCAGTAAGAAACCCGGAACCTCCAGCCTCTGTAGGAGTGACCCCTATCCCCCAACATAACCTAAATCCATCTCAACGTTTCTTCTGTTTAACAAACCCGCTGTAATTCTTTATTCGCCCACTGCCTGGGAATAAAACGCATGGTGTGGAACGGACAGTCAGTGAATGAGCAGTAGATGATTTCTTGGTCGTTCCTGGTATATTTACTGTAACTGTTTGATGGCCGTTAATATGAGTTGATATGATGGCATTGGTGAGGCCATATGAAGCGATCTTGGACTTAGACAAAGCGGAGAGAGGATTTATCAGTAGCCTAATAGTGTCTGTTTAACATTCCGATCTAGCTTAAAAAAAGACAAAAATAAAGACTTGTCATATACGTTTTTTAACCCTTTCATGCATAGAGGGTGCACTTAAACTTAAGTGGACATCATTTGAAAAATGTGTGTAAAAAAGTTAATAAAAGTAATAAAAACTTAAAACGAATCCTGACTGAATTTGTCAAAATCATGCATGAAAGGGTTAAAGGTGCAATGTGGAAGATTAAGGAGGATCTTTTGACAGAAATGCAATGTAATATAGCCTACATAATGTCTTCAGAGGTGTATAAAGACCTTATATAATGAAGCGCTATGTATTTATTACCTTAGAATGAGCTATTTCTATCTACATACACAGCGGGTCTCCATGTTGTTTCCACAGTAACAAACAGTTTACTAAATGGACAAACTGCTCTTCAGACCTCGTTTCGAAAATATGTGCCTCTAATTTCACACACTGGACCTTTAATTTTAACTATTTTAACACTAGTTATGCAATTTATTATGAAACAATGTTTATTTTATATAATATCTAGTTTATATAATATCTAGCACTAGTTATAAAAAAGTTTGAGAGTTGTGCGATATATTTCAAGTTTTGTGAAAGCCTACTGTAAATTTGTGAAACCAAAGTTCACTTTAGCATTTTAGCTCTCAAACCTCACTGTTCATGCGTACGTGTACATGAATTGCATTTTAAAATTTTACCAGAGGAAAAGTTTTCAGTGTTAACACTGGTAAAACTTGGCACATTTTACATTTGACCTATTGATATAATACACAGTTATGAGCAGACCAGAGGGCCGGTTATTCTGCTGCGAATATTTGACACGACCCCTTATTAATGCTTTATTAATGATAATGCTCAATATTTAGCCTCTCCAACTGGATTTTTGTCCCAGAAGGCCTTCAGTTCCGCTTTAGCTCTGAATCTCAAATGCTTTTTAGTACTTCCTGGTATATTTACTACAAAACTTTGTAACAGAAGTTAAACAGAGTTGAACAGGACTCTATGGCTGTGTCCGAAATCACCTACTTCCATACTATATAGTAGGCGACAATGAGCATGAGTCATGAATAGGGGTGTAACGATACTTCGTATTACGATATTTTGTGATGCAAAAATGTTACGATGCGCATCGTAGAGAGATGGGGATATTTTACGATATGTTTAATTCTATTCGTTTAGCGGTCAAGACGCTACCTACTCTGCGCCAGCGTGTCACGTGTGCTTATCTCACATATGCGGTAGAGAGAGAAGCACAAGACACAATCTGCATCTCCAAGTGGTTTACAAAGCATCATATTTTCCTTCACAATCGCCGTTAAAACACAGCAAACTTGAAGCGTGACTGCAGGCGAGTCACCCCGAAACTCATTACAAAGGCAACACAAATGTTTTTATATGCCAATGTTAATTTATCCGCTAACGTGAGCTGCTGCATAACGTGATATGCAACATAAAGTAAGCCAAAAGAAACCAGCGCTGTTCCGATCAGAGAAGCGATGAAGTGAGTCGTGCTGTATATTAAAAGATCGAATGACATTCTAAAAAACAAGTATGTGATTTGCATGATTGAAGAAATGTAATACAGTTTATGTAATATGTCTTTTTGAAAGATTTTTCTCATTCATTATTACTGTCTCAAGCAAAGACAGCGCAGCTTCAAAGAGACACGAGCCAATAGCGCTTGAGTGTGAGCTCTGTCACAGCGTTTCATTGGTTGAATGTACTGAATGAACACGCCCTTCACTGAACGAACGAGTCAATTGAGTCAAAATGAGACTGAATGAACTGCTACATGTCGTTCATGGTCTAATATTCTCTGTGTTTTAACAATGCATATCCAGTAGTTACTGAACTTTTCTGAAAAATAAAGGTAATGACCTGGTTTAATTTAATTCCAAGGTAAAGTAAATTATGTCAAAACAGTTAAATCTTTGTATGGAACATTTAATTACACCAATTAAATGTGTTAATCCAGATAGATTTTAGTAGACTAATATAATGTAGATTTTGTTGACTAAAAATAGACTAAAACTATGATACATTGGGATGACTAAAACTAAACTGCATTTTAGTCAAAAGACTAGGACTAAAACTAAATCAAAATTTGCTGTCAAAATTGACACTGATCTTAATTCTAATTTCAGTTAAGCCTTAAAATTCCTTAAATTGTACGTGCAACAAAATAAATTACTGAAATTGTTCATATTTTGAAAATAAATGTTATTTGAAATTTTTTATTTGTTCAAAATATCGAGATGTGTATCGTATCGTGAACCCAGCATCGAGATATGTACCGAATCGTGACCTGAGTGTATCGTTACACCCTTAGTCATGAATAGTATGTCCGAAACCTCAGTATGCAAAAAAACAGTAGGTGAGAAATACCCGGATGGTCTACTATTTTCGCCGAGATTCATGAGTGTGGATCGGATGGACACTTCTCTATCCCATGATGCCACGGGAGCTGAGCAACAATCAAATTTCAAAAGTAAATCAAATAAATATAGCAGAAAACATTGAGGCAGACGTCTGTTTTTAATGTGCCAATTAAAGAATTTCTCGTGACTAAATGATGTTTTTATCAACGCTCACGTTTAGGTTGTTAGTACGTCATAGGTCAAAGAGCATACGGGTCACTTGACCAACAAACATGGCGGACGCAGTATATCCGAAATGTATTCATATTACTCCCACTCATACTATATAGAACGTACTGTTTTATGGCAGATAGGTATATACTTATTCAAATTCAGTACGTACTGTCACAGTATGCGATTTCGGACGCAGCCTATGAAAACATATGATTTGATCTTAACTCTACTAAGCAAAGTGAGGATTGATCAAAGATCATCGCAGACGGTTTCAGATTTTTTGAGTTTGTCCGTTCGTTTAGCTTAATATGCTTTTACATCCCACAAATAACATATTTAACAAGTGATGATTTAGTAGATGCAGAATTTCTGGAAATTCAATGCAATACTTATGTAGTGAGTGTGGACTGCTCTGCTGTCAGTTTTTTCTCCCAATGTGCTTCTTTTCCACAGCACAACAATCAGATTACACTCGAGTTCCCCTGCTAATATTTTTCTTTTTTGGGTCCGTCATTACTCTCTGTCTCTCCTCTCCTGCAAGCCTGTCTGTTCTTCCAAAAGGGGCGCTTCCATGTGCATTTTGTGTGTTTGTAAAAAGCCCGCTATCTAATTTATTTCATTATCCTCAAGTCACCAAGGTTCAAAGTTCACAGGTGAATCTGTGGATGGCACGAATGACCGAGTCGTGCAATCCCTCTTTCTCAGGCAGACTATGTCTTCTGCGAGTTTGTCAGCGTGCACGGCTTTGAAGCACTCCGCATAACAGGATTTTTTAGCTACACCTCAGCAGGGGGTAAAAAAAAGGATGAGAATCCTGGGAAGCCGCGTGCGGGGTAGAGTTGCTTTTGTAGGGCTGCCTGCAGCCACCCACCGCAGTAATCAAACTAAGCCAACCTGACCCACTTTGCAACCGATATCACGGGTTTCTTATGCTTTCGTTCCTGACGCGATCCGTGTTTCCTTTGCTACCCACCCTTATTTCATGACATGCTGCATGACTGCCCACACTCCACCATGTCCACTCTTCCGCATCCACACTCGAAAGCTCTTCTCCATCCAAACATTGAAACTTATAGCTCCTGCTCCATAGGCAAGCCGAGTGGGAGGTGCTAACAGAAGGAGAATACGACATCAGCCCTGCACGCCTGACAGGTCTCTCTCCCACAGAGGAAGGATGAATTAGATGGAGGGTGCTACAATAGCTGGGTTGATTCGCACATGGCCCTTTTGGGCTTTACTCCCACCGGCCTCTGCTTTCCTGCCTCTGAGCCTCATGCTGCTGTACTCCCACCCCAGCCACCGGGGTGAGGATCATTACCTCTGACAAGAGCTTCTCCATGAGTAATCACCAGTGTGGGAAACCCAACAAACACCCATTTCAACGCTGCCTCTGCTCAGCCGTGACTCCTCTGCACCGTCTGCATCCCATCGCTGCTTCATAACTCCACCGGTAAAGGAATAGTTCACCTAAAAAATACAAATTCTGTCATTGTTGCCAAACTCGTACAATGTTATTATTTCCTTTTAATGGAAATATGTATATATGAAGTGTTCATGTTTCTGTAGGGCAGTTTGTAGAGCAGTGTGTTGGCAGTGCAAAGAGTCATTGGTTCCAATCCCAGAGAACACACGTGGTGATTGTGACACATTGAGTGGATTGTCAGTCACTTTGAATAAAAGAGTATATATTATATTTATATTTATATAGTATATAAATCGACTGACAGGTGTCCATATGGCTTACAGTATGCAGTAGTTCAGTTTTGTGGAAGCCAGTTTTGTTTTCAGTTTTATTGTAGTTTTAATAATTTGGTTTTATTTTTATATTTAAAATTTTCATGTTAATGCCATTTTTGTTATGTGCTTTTGTCATTTTATTATTTATTTGTTCATTGTTTTATCGCTATATAAGTTATTGCTATATGTTGTTAAGGAGGTTTATACTTATTTCAGTTTTAGTTTAGTTTTCATTTATTTTCAGTCAATATATAGAGGCAATATGTCCATTTTTTTCAGTTACGTTTTTTTTATATTTCGTCATATAATAATGAACATTTATTACACTAAGTTCTTATACAAAGTTACTCGTTTTCACAAAGCAAGAACTAAACCTGTTGAGCGAGGATTCGTTTTTTTTAGCGATATCAACACGTCAAGTATTTGCAGAAAAATGTTTTGTTTTGGGAATTTTATGGAGAAGTAGTGAAGGAGAATGAGCTCGAAAGTGATTTAGTGTTTAAATATTTCATATTATTTATAATATTTCATATAATTGCGATCAGAAATGTTAAATAGCTTTAGTTTTTGTAACCCATAATAACCTTGAGGAGCAGACAAGACTTTAAGTCATTATTTACTGAAAATCTTCCCTTGTCACTTATGTTCTCAAATCTCATTCTCCATTCTGCATATTCATACTGGCCCGACACGTGCGAGAACCAATGCCATTTGGCATAATTGGCATTGATTTTAAATCTGCAGACGAGTGAGATTTCCAAGCTTTGGCTAAGGGGAATATTTTCAGTGTCATAACATTTTACTTTTGACCTAATGATATAACACACAGCTGGGAGGAGAACCGAGGCACGCACCAGCCATTCTGCTATGAATATTTGACACGACCCCTTATTAATGCATTAGTGATAATGCTCACAGTCAGTTTCCCTCTTCCCAGAAAGCCTCTGCGCTTAGAAACAGCTCAGAGATAGCACCAGAAAATCTAACACCTTTGCTCTAACGCAAAATAACGCTTGCACCCACAGGAAAACCGAGAGAACGGAAACCACTGCTGGTTAAAGTGATTTTCTCCGAGATTCAATAAGTTGTAAATCAGTGAGCACCCTCCCAGTGATTACAGCATTATTTACTCGTTGAGGCCAACTCTCCTTTGCTGTCCTGTGCCTCTTAAGCAATGAAACGTGAGAACCGGCTGAACTTTATGAACATAAAACAAGTTAGCCGACACGGTCGTTTCGCATTCCCGCTATTGCAGCTGTCAGGGAAAGCAAATCAAAACCGTGAATGGCTTTTTGTTGTTTTGTTGCGTTTTTTTCTCAGCGTGACTTCAAGCAGAGGGGTCGTTTGTTCTCGCACACTCTGTCGCCGCTGCCAACCGCTCCTTTCTAAATAATGCACTTTCCGGCGTATTGGCCACAGTAATATCCAGCCACAGAAATATTATCCTTTAGTTTGTTTCAATGAAACAGCATTTTTTTGTTCAACCTCACAGACGCCACATTAAGCTTAATGAGCGCGGATGATAAAAATATCGACTCCCTCGAAATCGCCAATGCAACATCGCACTAATTGCGTCGTGACCTGACGTGAAATATTTGTAGACCAGTTGAGATCAAAACAACTCCCTGCTGGGCCTCTCAGTCTGGTTAAGCCATTCTGTTTATTCCATCCTTTTTTATCTTCTGTCCTTTTTTCAGATTTATCTACGCGGCCGCGTGAATTCATCGCAGTGCTCTTAGGGGTATAAATCCTTCGTGAGTTAAGCTCAGAACCGCAGATGCCGCAGGACAAAATTAGCACACGACACCTTTGGATGCAGGAAGTAACCTTAAACCACATGCTTTTGTAAATACAGATTTACAAGTCTAAATAACCACCAAGGTCTTTCTTCATAGTTGCATCATTAAATTCGTGCACCTCCTTAAAAAAATATTTGAGGCGTTTCTGTCAAATGCCAAATTAAAGAATTATTACTGAGACGGATACTTCCAGTAGGCAGTGGGAAGCTGTAGCCTTGTGCCAGAAACAGAATTCAGTTCTTTAGATGGTGCTTGGTTGAATCCCCCACGCTCTGGAGGAAGGCCAAGCAGAAGGATCTGGCTGGCATGAGCGAGGTGCTATTAATCGCCTGTTCAATATGAACTCACGATCACACGCTGAGATGTTTGAGGAAGGGAGACCTTGTCGTGGATTAGCATACTAACTGACATATGGGCTGGAACCGCAACGTAAACATCGGCGATATACTGTTACGATGTAACGCATTCAGATGAGATTGTTTGTGAAATATTCCCTCGCAGATGCGAGATCTTCTTCGTTATCTAGACGTAATACGAAGAACACGAACGTGCTTTGAAATTGCTTTGCAAATATTGCCGTTAGAATCCAGCAGAATAACAAAACGCCACTAAACAGCCATCTGTATATGAACGTTCTTTGCCAAATTTGATCATTTCAACAACGCTGCAAAGATTAGTGAAACTTCACTGTGTGGGTGGACTTCAAATGGCAATGTTTAAAACAATGGCTCGTGTTCTCAGGCTGTCAAAGTCGGGTTTCTGTGAGCGCACCTTCCAAGTCATTCCCAAGCACGCTCGCCCTCGCTCCCTCATCACACGGCTTCTGCCACCAAATAAAAAGCTCGTCCCAGAGGTTGTCAGAGCACGAGAACTTATAGCCACCCACGTTCAGCTCGGTCCGCAACCTGCCCTCTCATTCCTGCCGTTTCACATGTTTTATCACTTTTTCATCCTCGCCAGCTTTCGCCCTCGGACAGTAAATCAGACGATATGAGATTGTTGACTTCCCGGAATTACCAGACAATAGTCCAGCACTGTACCTTGCTGTGATATGAAACATGCAAACGCAAGGAAGGTCATGCGATTAAACCCCAATTTTCTGTGTACATATTAAGCTTTAATAAATTGTAAAGTACGCTCATTTTTTCTCCCACCTTTTAAATTTCATTTTAATTCCTGATCTGCGGTATCATGGGGGAGAATTGGGCTTTGTAAAACCTCTAAAACAGAAATGGTAATTGAATAGCATTAGAGCTGTCAATAGACTAAAATAACTCTTATTAAGTTCCTTATTGCTGAAAGACAACAAAAAAGATGATTATGTGCAGGTTGTGTCAATTTGCTTTGAAGACACTAATGATGGAATATATTTGCACATGTGGCACATAAACCTCGGAAAGGATTTCTGCAACTGCTCTTTATTCCTCTCTCTGGCACTTCTGGTCTCTTCACAACAATACAGCTTATTTTCACCCCGGTTGTAAAATAACACCAAATTCTCTGATCTGCATAAACAACAGGAATCTGCAATAAATAAATAATATAGTAGTCAATGTATATAAACATGTACTGTACATTATACAAAATGTTTTCATTATTTATTTGCCCTCAGTCGTTCAAAACCTGTATGGATTTCTTATGTCTGTGAAACACAAAAGAAGATCTTTTGAGAAATTTCGCTGTGGTTCTATGTCCATACAATGGAAGTCAATGGTGGCCCATGTTGTTTGGTTACCAATGCTCTTTAAAATATCTTCTTTTGTGTTCAGCTGAAGATTTGGAATGACATGAAGGTGAGTGAATAATGAAACCAAATATTTATTTGGTTTTAACAGACTTCTTGTTTTATATTTAAAACTGTTCTTTCAACAGTTGGTTTGTTTATTGTCCAAATTCCATTCCAACAATGCTGATTTTTAGTTTACCAGGCTAACAGTCTTTGTATCACTTTGCTTGTCCCTGTTCACATACAGCATTCCGGATCATAGTATGTGGGTTTGTGTCGGCAGTGAAGGCGTAGTGGGAAATAGAAGACCTGGAGTAGAGCATGCATTTCCATTTCCATACAGTATCTGGCAAATACCAATGCAGTGACTTAAAGCTATACATATTATCAACACAAAGCTCTACCAGTTTAGCTTCAGGAATAGTCCGAAAAAGTTTGTTGCTCCATTGCATTCACATGTTTTAGTCTGTGTTGCAATACAAATCTTGATGCTTTGGCTTTTTTTGGTAGTGTTTAGTTTGACATAGAAAAAGTAGGCCTACTGTTTACAAAATATCCATAAAAGCAATATTAGACTCATGATCATGGTAATATCCACACAAACATGATGATGGACAAATACTGTGTTGGTATTGACTTACTGATTTATCGATTGGACATTCAGCACCATTGCTTGCATAATACTGCTCAATCATAATAATAATAATAATAATAATAATAATATATGACATTTTTATCCAAAGGGACTTACAGAGAGTTCAGGGAGCAATACGCGATATGTCATACAGGAGCAATAATACAATACGTAGTTGCTAATACAAAGTTACTAGTTTCAACAAAAGCAAGACCAATACCTGTTGAGAGAAAGAGAGAGGGTTAGTGTTTTTTTTTTTTTTAATCATTTGTCTGTGTATATCCAATACAATTCAGTAATATGACTTTAAAAGTCTTTCGCTCCCTCAGATTGGGCTGTGACAGGACGCAAAACAAACTCTGCGGCAAGCGTCGAGATAAACAAAGCGAGTTCACATATAGACTTTTAAAGGCGTGCAAATGAAAGAGAAGGAGGCAAAAATCCAATTGAATTGTGCGCCGTGACTTTCCTCTAGTTGGGAAGATGAATGAGCTGTGTTATTGTTGCATTATTTGGACAGGGTGATGAAGGAGGCTGTGACCCGCTGGGTGGAAAGTAAAATATAAGTGACTGATTCCTGTTTCACGAGAGAGAGAGAGAGGAAGAGCAGGAGAGAGAGTGTGTGCCTGTTTGCCGCCGAGTTACATCCGAGCGCCGTGCCCGGCATCTCATCTGTTCTGTCTTATGTCTGAGACATAATCCTGTTTTCAGCACAAAATCATTTAGCTCTTTGGCACCACGTACTATGTCATTAACCTGCCTGGGGTCGAGCTGCCTCTCCATTTTAATTCACTCCTCTGTTCCATCACCGCAGAGCTGCTGTTATATATCAGCCAGACAGAGCCCAATCATCTGGCCGCCTGCTGTCTCTCTGATTATTGTTGACCAGCAAAACACTTGACCTGCAAACGGCAGCACTATGAGCGTAATCTACCTTGACATCTTTGTATCTAATGGCGTAGCAGGATCGATGGGCCGCGCGCACACCCTGTGGGCACGGGAGGTTGATTCTCCTCTAAAGCGCCTGGCCGGCAGTGTCTGTCTGAGCTGCTTCAACACATGGGCATATAAGTCATTTAATTAGTCATAGTCAGGGACTCTGGTGGACCCGGGGGATTCGGAGTGTCCACCGTCAAGAGACGGAATAAAATATGCTCGTGTCGAGTTTGACACCTGGCGGTGCAAAAACGGACAACTCGGTGCTGGGTTGACACTAATCCTCTATTACTAATCGCTTCTGAATGTGGCACGGAACGAGGATTGCCGTATCGTATATGATCGTCTTGATCATCACGGACCGCTAGAATTTAGTCGAAGCTTTTTAATTAGGTTCAGATGGTTGCTGTTTAGGAATCTTAAGCAGTTGCAAAGGAACCGAGCAATTAATGGCTTCTGGAAAGGTGTTTCATCAAGTTGCAGACAGCGGGGCCACGCTTCGCCAAAAAAAAAAAAATTCAATGTATCGATGCAAGGCGCAGCAGAGGCTTCCCAGGAAAAGTGGTGCGTCAGCTGCAGGTTTGATGTCCAAGCTCTTGCCCAAGGGGAGGCAGGTTGGCACCCAGAGATATTGACATGGGGACAGATCATTAGCCCTCTCCATCCACCCGGCCTCTATCCACGTCTCTGTTAAAGTGCCAGAGGATTCGCCTGTTAGGCATAACAGGCAGGAAGAGCACGGTTCTTGAACGTTCCGCCCATTAATCTGCCATTGTGCGAATGGCAAGGTGCGCAATTATTTTCTAACGTGACACTGCTTTTAATGGGACGGTGCGGTTTGGAATTTCTTGGTTGTTGTAGTTTCTCTAGGCAGATAAATTATGTTCGCACATTAGGCAAAATGAGATATCGCATAGAAAGTCAGGAGTTTATTGATTCGGAATAGACAAGGATGGAACAAAATGTCTATATTCACTAGCGGTTTTGTCAGTGTAATGATAATTGCAGCTTGAAGGAAAGTTTTTCAAACAGGCCAACAAAAAATGGCCTTGGGTCTCCCAACTAAACATTTTAGTATTGCGTTTGATGCATATACAGTGGTATAATCTGTAAACATTTTGGTGGCATGTGGCAATTCATGTTGCCTGATATTCCAGATTTTGGGAAAATCTTAGAAATTTGATATTCGTACAGAAAAGGGTTGGTTAAAATCACAAACCTGCTACTTTGAAAAATACATATAGGCCTAAATAACAAAAAAATAAGTATAAAATAATGCTGAATGAGGTGTCAGATAATTCTAATTTCTTAAATGTATCATAGGTGTCGTACATATTATTAATTTTAAAACTGCACTTACAGTATATTTTAAACAAACATTTTTAATGTGGTCTTAGATTTTTAGACCCCTGTTGTGCATCTGTAAGTAAAGTGTCAAAACTCAACAGCATCATACGGCTGAGCGTTGAAGCGACGAGGGCCTCGTCCTTCAGATCAACCTTTGGAATCTGCTCTTCATTCTGTGACTTTTCTCCATTGGCTCGTTAGAGTGAAGCATAGTCCTCTAGCGCTGAGGATGGGACATCTGTCACTTTACATTTAAACAGAAGATCCTCGCTGCACACTCACCTAACAGACAAACAATCCATCCTTATTTACCCAACACAATTGCAATTGGATTGGATTTTGGCTATGGAGGTGAGCTCTTTTTCAATTTGAATCAAAACCTTAAATAGTGTTTTTATTCTCTTCCACTGCGGCTTTGCAAGTCGCGAACCGAGCACGTCTGGCCAGACGCGGGTGACCTTGCGGTTATATTGAAATAACAAGTGATATGAGGAATTTAGCGAAATTAATTGTCCTTTGCGAGCCAAGGTAGCGAACGTATTTAGTGAACGTTTGTAAATAGATATGCACATCCAAGCTGGATGCAGCTGTAAGACGGCTTTCACAAAAGCTGCAAGCTTTTCTGAATTTAAATGCGGTTTTGGATAACCCCGGTGACCCAAATGCATGGAAGCTTGTGCTGCATCGTCTTTCATGAATACTGGTATTCAAATCATTGCTTTAACATGTCAAACCATTGTGGAATAGAGACGCAAAACCATACATTGACATGTTTTAATATTGTGGTGTCAGTTTGGGGCCAGAGGTCAGTGTGTGTCTTATTTTTGTTCAAAATAATTGACGTTAAGTGAGTGGTGCGTTGCTTTGTGCATTGATCCAGCTTGTCAACCCCATACAGTATGTGCAGGCCAGCCCATGGGGTTCATACCCTCGACACCTTCCTCTAATCCTGGCTGGCACTGCTTGACAAGTACATATTTGTCATGGTCCAGTCTGAATGCTTGCATGATTTTGCCTCCGTCCCTGCGCTGCTCAACTCTCAGCTGTCATGTAGGTAGGAAGAACCGGAGAGATGGATTGTCCTAATACCAAAGCTGAGCCTAATGAAACAAAAGCAAGTCAATTTACAATGATAGAGGAACGTGCATTTATTTTACATTAAGATGCTTAAAGTCTATGGTTTAAATGTTGATTCCCCTTTGACATTATCATGACAATTAAAGGGGCGGTTCACCAAAAAATTAAATTAGCCCTCATGTCATTTTAAACCTGTATGACTTTCTTTCGTCTCTGTAACACAAATGAAGATATTTTGAGAAATGTCTTAGTGGTTTTGTGTCCATACCATGGAAGTCATGGGAGCCAGTGTTGTTTGGTTACCAGTGTTCATCAAAATATCTTCTTTTGTGTTCTACAGAAAAAGTCATGCAGGTTTGCAATGACACGATGATGAGTAAATAATACAATCATTTTCAGTTTTCATGTTTTTTCTATAGTATGAGTAGTTTCCATATGTTCAATAGTATGAATTATTTTGTTTATTTTGTAATTCTTATTACTATAGTAAAAACGAATACAGTATTTTTGGAACATTAAAGAGAGAGAACAAAAACATTTTCTTAATGTTTATTATCTTTAGGCAAACTTGAATTTTTTGTGAGACTTCTAATGTGTAAGCAGGCATTGTATTGATACAGAAGTCATCAAAAAGATGACATAGTAAACATTGTGTGTTCATGGCCGTATGCCCCCTCCACTGTGGATAAGAGAAAGAGTTGAAAAGAATGTGTTGATTTAACATTGCATTATTCGTACTTCTGATTCTTCTCTCACTGGTTCTTCTTTGCTCTCAGCATATGAATTATTCACTTCACTGTGGTTCAATATATCCCTCTGTATCAATAGATCACCTTGACAACCGTAGATGTTGGTCTTCACTTGTTTTGTTAGCTTTGAATGTAGCTTTAGTTTGATTCTTTTTATATCCGTTCCTCTAGACATTGTAGTAACGTCTAATCTACCATCAGCCTTTAGGTCAACGCAGTGTACAATCACACATATACTAAATAACATTAATATTAAAAATGTAATATGCATGACTCTCATGGCGATTCGCAAAAATAATCATATATTACAGTTATTACATGTTGATATGATGTACTGTTTGACATGGAAGACAGACTGATATTTTGTACTGTAGCAAGATTTATTGCTAAATCGAGGCTGAAAAGAGTCAAAGTTCATGTCTCGAGTACCACGGGCTACACCAGTGACTTCCGTGTCTACCAGCAAGGCAGTCATGTTTCTTATTCCAGTGTTGCCATGGAAACTATACTGGCAAAACAGCACCAAATGAGTAATGTCCCCATATGCTTTTTGTGCTATTGAAGGGAAAAAATATTTTAATTGCCCAGAATTAAGGAGAGCAGGAAGAAAATGTGCTAGTGCCGCTCTCCGTACGCGCATTATTTATTTATTTCGTTTTTATTTCACTTTTTCCTCGGTGTGTTGAAAGACCATCTGTCACAGCTTAATCTGTTTTTTCCATCCCAGTTTGCTTGACTTTTTAATTCTGAATTTCCTCACTTGGACGCACGATAATGAGGGCGTCTTAATTAATAACAATGCTCCACCTAGCACATCACGCAGCGATGAGAAAGACGGGCCCGCTCTATTAGAAAGGACGAAAGCGGTGCCCCTGACCAAATTACTGTCATTTTATTTGCTCTCCTCCTCATCAGTTATGTAAAGATTCCCGCCCCGGGTGGAGGTGTTTGGACGGCGTGGGCGTCGGAATAGCAGCTGAGGGATAAAACAAGAAAACAACACTGACAAGCAAATGAAACCAGACAAAGGGCTTTGACAAAAAGCTCATGTATATGTGTTGGTAAAGAAGGTGGTTCTATTTCGGATGGACCGCGCGCGTTTATTTTGCGCGTGGGGGAGATTTATAATGCAGTTTAGCCGAGCACCGCACGCACAAAGGCGCATTCTCTAGTTTTTGCTTTCACGCCCACACGTGCGCAAACGCGCCTAACGTACACACACAGAAATGCGAAGGGGAAGCCAGTGGGTGAGGCGGCTCCGTTTGTGGGGGGTAGCTGGGCGGGTCCGCGGCCGAGCCAAGTGATTCTAAGGCAGCTGATGAATGGTGCCTCTGAAGGGTCATTTGTCCCGGTGATAGAGTTAGCCACTGGCCTTTGGGAGGAAGAATAAAATAAAGAAAGCTGGAGAGGAGCGTGACGGATCGGCCAACGGTAACAGAATAAGTGGCTGTCTCACACACGGCTACCGGACCTGACCTTCCTCTAATTGGACATTCTCTGGGAGCAGGAGGGCAGAGTGTGTGTTTTGCAGACAGGCCGGACACGGTGACAGAGAAACAGGCGTGGGTTTACACGCGGAGGGATGCACATCAAAGATCAGACATCAAAGAATACAAAGAGATTATGCTTTGTGAACTGTGGCTTTGGCCTCAAACAAGTACACTGCAGAAATGAATCCTTTTGTTTTTTTTTATGAATTGTGTTAAACTCACATACTGTATAATGTCCTGTTGCTATTAAAAACAGCTTTTGCTGTTTGACTAGTTTCCCAACAACCGACTTGTTGTTAGTGATGTTGACTGGTGTTTTTAATAGGCTATTTCATATTTGATTGTATGTAGATTTAGTCATTTTGTTTTTTTAGCATTTTGGTACTTTAATTGGCTTTAGCTGTAGAATCAGGAGTCAACTTGTTAGGTTGGGAAACCAGACTACATTAGAAAACCAGGTTGGGCTTGTTTCAACATTTATTTATTCAGCTGTGCACTCAGTGTGATGCCATAGAAGAACCATTTTTGGTTCCACAAAAACGATCAAGTCAAAGGTTCTTTAAAGAACCACCTTATTCTCACCTTTTTATAATCTAAAGAACTTTTTTTCGCCACAAAGAACCTTTTGTGAAACAGAAAGGTTCTTCATGGAGCCATTTAGACAAAAAAAGGTTATTTTATGGCATCACGAAGCATCTTTATTTTTTAACAGTGTGGTTGCATAGGTTCAATATTTGCAGCAATTTCACAGTTTGCATTTCCTGACTGAACTCGCGTGATGCACCCGCAGCAAAGAAATCAAGCATGCATCATGTTAATATACTTAGGTGTCAAACTGTTACGCAGGTCAAAGGAGAACAAAAGTGTTCTAATAGCAAATCATCACCCCAGCATGTGCATATCAAAACTAAGCGAGACTGACAAGCTTGCAAAGTTCAAGATGCTTTAAATAGCAGCATTTAAGAGTCCCTCCAAGCCAGCACGAGGAAACCAATTCTGGAGGAAAAAAACACTTCACATGTACCTCATTCTTCAATTGTATTGTTACTCTGTGGGTATTTGTGGCTTTTTTCACACATCAGAAAAATACGGGTGTCAGTCCCGCTTGTTTTCACAGGCACTTCAGTTGTGAATGAGAGTAAATATCACTTTTATATTTACTCGTTTAGAAAAGGTTCTTTCCCCCAAAATTGTTTGGGACTGGCAACCATAATTTGTCCTAAAATAACTACAGTATCAGGACTTTTGACGTGTTTCTTGTGTTTCATGTGTAGGTTAAAGCTCTCTCATCAGTTTTGTGGTCCAAGGCCCTGTTTATACCTGGGAAAAGTTTCTTCCTTCAGGCCATCTACCTCTTGAACAGTTAAATGTTCTACTGTGCAATAAAAACATGTGCAATACACAACTATACACTCATATCTATTATACATATGTTATTGATATAATATTCAGCTATCCACATTCCCCTGCATAACTTTTATATAACACAGTATAATTTGTATATAGCACATCTGTACATCCAACATACTGCCAATTGTCCTTTTGTCTAATATTGTCCTTTTTGTCTCTCACATATAAATTTTTTACGTTTTGTTACCTGTGCCTTGTCACTCTTTTAACCTGTATGTGCACCGGAAGCTTCTGTCACTAAGACAAATTCCTTGTGTGTCCAAGCACCCTTGGCCATAAAGCTCTTTCTGATTCTGATTTTAAGATGCGTTTTGGTCGATCGGATCACAAGGGGACGAATGAGACACATGTCCGTTTACACCTGGTGTTTTAATCCGTCACTTTTGTCCACTTTCAACCACTCCTGTCCTGATTTATTCTAAGGGAGGGTTCATGGGCGAGTAAATACATCGGCCTTTTCCGATCTTCCGATCAAATGGACCAAATAAGCGCACGCAATTTACATATGAACGCGACCGGAGATGATAGAAAAACATACCGAAAGCAACTTTTTTTATTTCTGCTTTGAAAGCCCGCGAGACCACGCTGAACAATGCAAGTGTGTTTTAGAAATCTGGAATGGCGAAAAACACGGTCTTTGATACGTTTTTTGTCTTTAATCCAACCTTTAGGGTCTTAGCCGGTAAAGGTTAAATCCTTTCTGGCCAGCGCGCATTATCAGTAAGCGGAGAGTAGGCGGGCTTCTGTGGCTGCTCGAACGCATTCGATCACACTACACTGTGTAGTGTACACTACACCACACTACACTACACTACAAACACAATCCGGTCGAAAGCATTTTCGACAACTTCTGGAAGTGGTTGAAAGTGGCCAAGCTCAAAACGTTTCACACCCCGGTTACACCAGGTGTAAACAGGGCCCAAATGTTTTACTCACTTGTATTGGTTTATCTAATAACGTACTATTAAATAGGATCTTTTTAATATTTGAAAGTCATTTTTATATTGACTTGAGTTACAGTAATTGGTTTTAAGTGTTGCGCACAGCTATTGTGATACTGAATTACGTTAATTCAATTCAATTCAATTTTATTTATATAGCGCTTTTCACAATGTGCATTGTTCCAAAGCAGCTTTACAGGAGCAAATAAGAAAAACACAGAAAGGTAAAACACAGCACAGTGCATGGTGTTTATAGACCAAGCAAGATCATTATAATAAATAATATCTAATAAATAAATAAATAAATAAATAAATAAATGCAGTCTCCCGGTGAGCAAGCCAACACTGCACTGCTCTGCTGTGGCGAGGAACCCAAACTCCAATGCTGAATAATGGAGAAAAAAAAACCTCGGGAGAAACCAGGCTCAGCCGGGAGGGCCAGATCTCCTCTGACGTGTCATAGCTGCACTCAGTGACCCCGACCAAAGCCACCGAGCAACGTCCACGAAGAACAGGGAGAGCCCACGAGCCGCGACCCAGGAAGCCCCACCCGCCGAAACCGTGCAGGTCCAACCCGGTCCCATTCCGCGATCAACAACAGACAACAGAGGAACAACCAGGGAAAAGTAGTAATGGCATAATTAACTTTATTCCTCTGTTGTCCGACATCGACCACAAAACAAGACCAACCAGACCAGACCCACACAGTCCCAACAAATGAAACGCCCCGAACCACAACCAACAAGCCCCCCCACTCCCTACAACACCCACCCAGCTACCTCCAATCAAAGTCACTGAGTGCAGCCATAACTTCAAACTGCTGTCGTGTGATGTAAGTTTAGCATTAAATACCAAGTATTGTAAATTTAGCATTTATGTGACAGGTAGTCCGTCTTTGCTCTCGGCTGGGGATGGAATTGTCTGAGCTGGGCCGGCCAGATGGTCGCCTTTTTCTTGGGTGGTGATGGAATTGCCTTGGATGGAGCTGGGATGGTCAGTCAGTCCGCAGGCTCTCGCAGGAGGATGGCACGGGATTTTCCGATGTAGCTGGCGTAATCTCTAGTTGTGGATGGGCATATGACGTTCATCTGGGCCTGGCGGAATCTCTCCCTACCTCGGGATGGGCATCCCGAGGCGAGGGCAGAAACAGAAAGAGAATAATTAGCGTAGCTGCTGTTCATTAGCTATGTATTAGTGAATGCTTGGCTGAAAAGATGTGTCTTTAATCTAGATTTAAATTGGGAGAGTGTGTCTGACCCTCGAATAGTATCGGGGAGGCTATTCCAGAGTTTAGGTGCTACGTATGAGAAAGCTCTACCCCCTTTGGTGGATTTAGTTATTCTAGGTGTTATCAAAAGTCTGGAGTTTTGAGATCTTAGAGAGCGTGATGGGTTGTAGTGTGGTAGAAGCTCTGTTATGTAGGTAGGGGCTAAACCGTTTAAGGCTTTATAAGTAATTAAAAGAACTTTAAAGTCAATACGATACTTAATGGGTAACCAGTGAAGGGTTGATAACATTGGGGTTATGTGATCGTATTTTCTGGACCTGGTTAGAACTCTGGCAGCTGCATTCTGAACTAACTGTAGTTTGTTTATTGATGCTGCAGGACAACCACTAAGCAGTGCATTACAGTAGTCAAGTCTTGAGGTCACAAATGCATGAATAAGCTTCTCTGCATCAGCCACACATAAAATATTTCGCAATTTGGCAACATTTCTAAGGTGGAAGAAGGCTGTTTTTGTGACATTTGAGATGTGATTTTTAAATGACAGGTTGCTGTCTAATATAACGCCAAGGTCTTTAACTGTATTTGTTGGAGTAACAGTGCAGCCTTCAATTTGCAGGTCATAATCCGAAATATTCTGCTCACGTGTCTTTGGTCCGATAAGTAATATTTCTGTTTTATTAGAATTTAAAAGAAGGAAATTACAAGTCATCCAATGCTTTATATCGTCGATGCACTCTGCCAATTTGGATAGTTGGAAGGAATCATCTGGTCTTGATGAGATATATAGCTGAGTATCATCTGCATAACAGTGGAAGCTAATTCCATGTTTTCTAATAATGTTTCCAAGGGGCAGCATGTATATGGAGAATAGCAAGGGTCCTAAAACCGATCCCTGAGGTAATCCATAATTTACTTGCGTTAGATTTGATGATTCCCCATTTAAATGGACAAATTGATGTCGGTCTGATAAGTAAGATCTGAACCATTGTAGTGCCTGTCCCTGAATACCGGTATAATTGTGTAAGCGATCTAGAAGTATTTTATGGTCTACAGTATCGAACGCAGCACTAAGGTCGAGCAGGACTAGGAGTGAGATGTTACCTTTATCTGATGCTATAAGCAGGTCGTTTGTAATTTTAACGAGTGCAGTTTCAGTACTATGATGCGGTCTAAAACCTGACTGGAATTTTTCGTGTATGTCATTATTTTGTAAGAAAGAGCACAACTGAGTGGACACTACTTTTTCTAGTATTTTAGACAGGTAAGGGAGATTTGAAATCGGTCTATAGTTTCCTAGTTCATTGGGGTCTAAGTTTGGTTTCTTGATAAGAGGCTTAATGACGGCCAGTTTAAAGGCTCCTGGGACATGGCCTAGATTAATTGACGAGTTGATAATGTTATAAATGGGCTCAATTGCAACGGGTAATAACTCTTTTAATAATTTAGTTGGTATGGGGTCTAATAAGCAAGTTGTAGGTTTAGATGTTGCAATAAGTTTAATTAAATCTTCCTGTTTTATAGGTGAAAAACACTGTAGCCTTTCTTTTGGGGCGATGGTTGGTACTAATTTATAGGACAGACTTGGAGGTTGAGTTTTTACTATTTTGTCTCGTATGTTTTCGATTTTCTCTGTAAAAAAATTCATGAAATCATTGCTACCAAGGTGCGGCGGAATACCCAGGTCAGGTGAAGTCTGTTTATTTGTTAGTTTAGCAACTGTACTAAATAAAAACCTTGGATTGTTTTTGTTAGTTTCTATGAGGTTACGGAGGTGCTCAGCCTTTGCTGCTTTTAGTGCCTTTTTATAACAGTTTGCACTCTCTTTCCACGCAATTTTAAAGACCTCTAATTGGGTTTGTTTCCATTTGCGCTCCAGTTTACGTGTTTCTCTTTTAAGGGCGCGAGTGGTGCTATTGTACCATGGTGCTGCGTTTTTCTCATTAATCTTTTTTGACTTCATAGGTGCGACAGTTTCTAATGTATTAGAGAAAATAGTGCCCAATTTGCTGGTCATGTCATCGAGCGATTCTATATTTATTGGTATGCTTATTAAAGGAGTCAGATCTGGCAAGCTCTTTGTGAAACTATCTTTAGTAGTCGAGGTAATTGTTCTACCCTGTCGATAACGAGTTAAACGGCTGATTTCTGCAGTGCGCAGTGTACATGTTATAAGATAGTGATCAGTGACATCGTCGCTTTGAGGTATAATATCTATATTGGTTAGATCGGCTCCGTGAGATATAATCAAGTCTAGTGTATGATTAAATCGATGAGTGGGTCCATTGATGTGTTGTGTTACTCCAAAAGAGTGTAATAGCTCTGTAAACGCCACTGCTAATGCATCGTTAGCACTATCTACGTGGATATTAAAGTCTCCGACAATTAGTACTTTATCAACGTTAACCAATAGGTCCGATAGGAAGTCCGCAAACTCTTTCAGAAAATCAGTGTAGGGACCAGGGACCGTTACTCTATACAAGCTTGTATGAACAAGACAATTCAAGAGTCACACCTGTTAGTTCACACCGACTGTGAATGCAGCCGGCGTGTGATATACGTATGTCCTCTGTATATTTTTCTTCCGTAGACATTTTCCAAGCCACTCTCTTTATGTGACTCCCCTTTCTCCAATCGAAGGGAGGAGGGGGGTGTTATCCGGCCTGGCAGCCCAGAGCACCCTTTTTTGAAGCTGCTCTGAGAAGCATGGTCTAGGTAATCTCTGCTCGGCTGAAAGCCGTTTACAGAGAGGAGAAAGAGGAAGAGGTTATACTGGGGAGAGAGGATGCAATGGAGAGTGACACAGAGAGAGAGAGCCGGGGATATGAAAGAGAAAGGAGAGAAAACAGAAACCAGGCAGAGGATGATGGGCTGGGGGGGATTTTGTTGCTGTTTTGGGGTCAGATTAGGAATGGGGTCTTGCTTTTGTCACTTGAAGAGAAAAGGAGAGAGAAACACGCATGAGAAGCAGATGGAAATATGGAGAGGACAGCAGAAAGACCAGGAAAAGAGGCTTGCTTCCCGGGGTGCGTCGTGATATAGATCATTGGTTCTTTGAGCTGTTGATACACATACACACAAGACACAGCAGCATGCATGGAAAAACGTTATAAGAACAGCCAAAAAAAAAAAAGAAATTCAGTCATTATTTCTTGCCCTCTTAGGACACAAATGCGCAATAATAATGTAAATAAATACACGCTTATAGAGACCATGGGCTGTCTTGCTCAAGAAAGCACCATGAAAGTGTCCATACGAGAATCCTTGAAATCATATGACAGCTTTTTGAGAGTAACAGACAAAAAGTAATTCATCACGCAGCCTGTGGCATAGGTTTAATAAGAGCGGTGTAGGTAAAGACTATCAGTAATAATGATTACATTTTGTATTTCACAAAGCTGTCATATATTTCATAAGACTTCGTATATAGCACACAAGTTATGCAGATTATGTTTATGATACATGTCTAATGTTCTTGGTGCCTGTGGTCCTACTGCTATTGCAGAAAAAGATCAATTAAAGTTCAATAATTTCATTCCATGTGGTAAAATAACAGCATGTGGGCTCAGAAGAATATGATGGATGGCGAGTAAATAATGAGATAAAAATTCTAACTATTCGTGTAATGCATTCACAAAAATCATTAAAGCTGCAAACAAAGCTAGATGAAAAACAATGTATTGCAATGCAAAGCAAAGCAGCGGTGCTCATTATCTGTCTGTTGTTGCTACAATAGTTGGTAATGCATAAACCGCGAGGTTAAATGAGGTATCTAGTTCACCCCGGCGATGTCACGTGAGCAAATAACGGCGCGCGTGCAGTCCCGGTTTCCCCGTTCGCGTGTCGAACTTTTACAATCAAAAGAATCTGCCCACGTGTTTTCTTCTCATCCCACCATTCCCCTCCCTCCCACTTTCTCTCCTACCGTTTGCTTTATCCTCGTTCTCCTCTGTTTCTGTTTCTTTTCTTGTGTTTCTGCATGTGGCGGCTCTTCTCCACCCCTCCCTTCTCTTAACTGTGCTTTCACAGCTGACTGTTTGCTCTCTCTCCCTCTCTCGCGCTCTCGTGCAGGTTCATCGGACAGAGTGACTCGCCAAGCTCCGACTGCCCCCTTCTCCCCACAGTGAGTATTGTCATGCTAATTTTGCTGATCGTCGCCGTGTAGACAATCGCGCTGTTTGCTTTTCTTTGTGTTATCTGTTTCGGAAAGAGACGGTCGAAGATGTAACGCACGAGAGCAAGGAAAGAAATGGTGTAGAGAGAATTGGAGAAATTTGTGTTTGAAGATTGCTGGAGTTGTGAGAGTTGAGCTTTGTGAGATTGACTAAATGTGGGCGCGTATTTTGACTGAGGTTTTAAAAGTTGTGGTGTGTACACTTGGAAGCGTTGAACGATAAAGAATGGATCTTAAAGTGATTGCATGTTAAAGCTGTTTTATTAACATATCAGGATATATCAAAATTCGTAAGGTTTAAATACGTTTACAGCATTCATATGTGATGCGTTTATGCAAACATAACGTTCTTGCATGTAAGTGCATGCAAGTTAAAATGTGGTTAGTGATTTTTTTTCCCACTCAGGCAATTGGTGTGAATAGGGCTTGATTGTCATATTTTCTTTGATGTTAAAATGCTTCGTCTCATTTGAATTACATCCTTGAATTTATGTTTAAGATTCTATTACAGAGCAAATTATTCAGGCATTCGCATTTACACACATGCTCATGTTTTCCACCATTTCTTTCTTGAATTTTTATAATTTAGTATACCTTGAAATTACAAATCCTACCCTGTGACAAAATACCTTTATCTCTTAACTGGCAATTTAGGACAGCACTTTTTACTCAAGGCCTGCAGGTGATAAGCACACTGGGTGGTGAATTGATGGGAGACCGTTTTGATACAGTGACATCAAATGAAAGCAAAGAGCTTATTGGTGTAAATTTGTGTGAAGAAGGGGGTTTACATATACAGTGCACATATAAGCAACGCTATAAAATGTGCTTGTTTATTCTAAGGTTGTCAGCTGAAGCATGTAATAGATATAATATATAGATTATAACATAATATTAGTATACACAATATTAATATGAATATACTGTAATTTCAGTCTGTTTGATGCATGCCTTGCAAAGTAAGCATTTGAAATCAAATTTCGCTGTCTTAGAAGATATGAATGGTAGAAAACCGCCTGGAAGAAAGTTGGTCTGCAATTTGCTGAGTAAAGAAAACGGCTATCTAACTTCAAGCAGACTGCTTTAATTCCATAAAAGAAGAAAAGTGTCTCTTTTCATAAACAAACCGCCTGTAAATAGTGACCCGCTATTGATTTGATGCGTACAGTGGAAACAAAGATATATGCGAGCGACTTATAATTTATCTTTGCTTTTCTTGCAGTCAGAGCGTGTGGCATAGCTTGCCAGTGTCAGCAAACCTTACATTACTTACTCCTCAACAAATTTGTTAGTCATCGCTCAGAGCCAGTCTCTTGTGCATGACTTGGATGGCCATTGAGACGTGGTGTACTCGAGGGGAAGGGAACACACTCAGGCCCAGAGCTCAGCTCTGATGACACTAGAAAGGTGGAATTCTGTTCAAACTCAGAGTCACGGGGCATGCACGCCGCATTTGGACAAGAGGTGTTTCGCTGGTACAGACAAAACCTTGTTTCTGGAGGCGATCCCTTACTAAGAGATCCCCACGGCTCCTTGATAGCATCAAGGAGCCGTGGTTTAATCGTGATACAAACTAGAAACCTACTCTGGTCATGTATTTTGCCTAGAGCTTTTCTGTGCAGTCAGTCGCAGACGCATCCGAGCTGAAGTCTGGCTGTGTGTCATGGGCTGGGCCGTTTCACATTCAATATCTGTTGTTTGAGGCTCTCAGGTCAGGTGAATATTTTTTTCCTACTGCAATATGATTCTGATGTACAGTTGGAAGCTGCATTTTGACTTTGGGAAACACATTAGAACTCTTGTTATGGGGATTTTTTTTCAGAATTTCTCACCAGAGAGGACATGACATGTTGCACGCCGGATTAAAAGTTATGTTACTTTAAAGGGGTCATATGGCGCGAATACGTGTTTTTCTGTGTCTTTGGTGTGTTATAAGTTGCCCATGCAATAGCATTAGACACGTAAAATTGCAAAAATGAAAGTGTCGAAACAAAAGATGCATTCTGTCTAAAAGCGAATGCTCACCCAGACCTGCCTGAAACGCCTCGTGTAACCACCCCCCCACAAATCTACGTTAGTTCGTGGTATGATTTGACTAAGACCGCCCAAATGTATACGCAAGTAAGGTGACGTACCTGTCAGTACAATTGCTTTGGAACCTGATGTTCCAAATATGGTAAGAGGCATTACATTTCCGTCACACCCTTGCAGTATTCGCCCAATCTCTACGCGCTGGTTAATTGAACAATCATCGCACACACAGAGCGAAAATACAGCATTTTTGAACCTTAAATCGTGTAAACACATTGCATTACATCTTAAACAAATGATGGTAACACTTTACAATGTGCTATTAGTTAACATTAGTAAATGCATTAGCTAACATTAGCTAACAATGAACAATTTAGTTTTTCAGCATTTATTAATTCTTGTTCATTTTAGTTCATGTCAATACAGTTATTCATGTTAGTTAACAGTGACAACATTTGATTTTAATAATGTATTAGTAAATGCTGAAATTAACATGAATTAATATTAATAAATGCTTTAGAAAAATTGTTCCTTGTTAGTTTATGTTAGCTAATACATAAACAATTGTTAACAAATAGCACCTTATTATAAAGTGTTACCCAAATGATAATATTCGTTTTAGCCGTGTCATATGACCCCTTTAAGCATCACAGCTTAAAGGGACAGTTCACCCAAAAATCATTTAATCACCCTCGAGTTGTTCCAGTTCTGTGTACGTTTATTTGCTTTAATATACACAGAGAAAGATATTGGGAGACTGCTTTTAACTAAACAGTTCTTGGCCACCACTGAATACCATAGCAGGAAAATGACAATGGTAGTCAAAAATGCCCCAGAAAGGATTGCTTTCCTAAGTTTTTCAGTAATTTTTGGTAGCCAGTGGTGGCCAAGAACTGTTTGGTTATAAGCATTCTTCCAAATATCTTTCTCTGTGTTCATCAGAACAAAGACTTTTATACAGATTTGGAACAACTTGAGGATGAGTAAATTAAGACAGAATTTTCATTTTTGGGTGAACTGTTCCTTTAATGTGTTAGCATGCACACACTTTAATATAATACAGGCACCGTTACCTAAGTATCGATAACTTGATAGTCAACAAATAAGCAGCCTTAGGTGCCTCAGGGCAGTTAAGATTTAATAACTCAATGTCAATAAGTAGTGATTTTTGTAGTTAAAACACAAATGATTTAAGTAATTTTTTTAAGAAAAGAAAACTACTATATATGTGCATACTGTACATTAAAGACAGACTTAGATTTCTGCCACAGTTGCTCACACACAATCTATATTGACATCTGCAGTATTTGAAAATTCTAAGGACTTATTTACATATAGAACAGATGCTTTTGCCGTTGTCACCTGATGGTCTTCCCATTAATGTTTGTACAAAAATATGAAATTTGATACTTAAGCTTCAACGATAATTCAAATGTGCTATGAAAGTAAAAGAAGGTGTGCTTAAATTCTGTAAAACGTATCTCCACGCGTATACTTTCACGCTTCCATCGGATCTAAACTGCGCTGAATAGCAGCGCATAATTAATTTGCAAAATAATATTGTACCAAAATACGGTGAAAAATGATTCAGAGCAGCACATGCACTATGCATGCAGTATGCACATAGGCTACACTAGTTTCTGTTGGTGTGCATCTTGCCGTATGCAACAATAGTTTACGCACGCACGTGCATCATTAAAAATCCAACATCCCTCAAACCTCTATGTTGTGACAATTCTGCTGCCAGCCAGTGTAAAGTGCTTTTTTAGCCTCTGTCACAGTTTTTGCCCTGTGTAATGTAGTTTTGATATAGAGACTAGATCAAATACTCTGTGATATTTCACGCTTAAATTATTTAAGGTCCCGAGATTTTTAAATTTAATATCATGCACATCGATATCCAGCTTTCTCTTTCTGGGGATTAGGCTCACTCCTCAATAAGATATGATGTGGCTCTTGTTTTTACATCGTGTCATGTAGCAGTTTTTCTGCTCATTTGGAATGTGACTACTTGTTCTTTCTCCTTTATTTATCAGGCCTGACGGCTTACCTTTGAGACGGATCGATGCTGTCAGTCACTATAAATGAGAACCACTCCACCAATTATAGATGATTAAGTTAGTCTCTGCCAGTCAGAATACTAAAATCCCAGGTGTTTGCAAATGAATCGTCTGCATGTGGAGAATTTGCCTTGAATACTTGAAAAGATCTTCAGGGGTGGTGCTATACATCACGATGGACGACAAAATGAAGCGTGTGAGCGTAACGATTTTCATTCGTCTGTACCTCTCGGATACACAGCAGAACATATGGAAGGTTCTACGGTAACGTGAAATAAATCAGCGAGACAACATGTCTGTTCCGTTTCATTAGATTCACAAATTTGTATGAAAGTCATAACATATGTGATGAAATGGAAAAATAGATTGTACCTTTCACATACGTGACGCCGATCACGCATTACGTAGAGGACCATTTAACCTGGATGTTTTTGGCTCTGTGCTCATTGAGAATAAATTTTTGTTATTTTATTGAAACTTTTTAGTTATTTTTGGAACATTGGGTGACTTGGTCACAGGGTCCAAAACAAACGTTTTGCCTGATTCTTGGAATTGAGAAAATTACCATAAAACTATATTTTGCATGATTTGATTAATGGTATAATTCACCCAAAATTGAAAATTCTGTCATGAATTCTGCTCCCTCTATTTGTTTCAAATCTGGATAAATTTCTTTGTTCAGTTGAACACAAAGAAAGATATTTGGAAGAATGTTAGCAACTGACAATTCTGGGACATCATTGACTACCATACCACAGAACTGTTTGCTTTCCTAAATTCCTCAAAGTATCTTATTTTTGTGTTCAACAAAACAAAAAAAATACAATAATTTTTCCTACTATGGTAGTCAATCATGTCCCGGAACTGTCAGTTGCTAACATTCTTCCAAATATCTTTCTTTGTTCAACCGAACTAATACATTTATACAGGTTTGGAACAACTTGAGGGTGCATAATTCATGATAGAATTTTCATTTTTGGGTGAAGTATCCCTTTAAAAATACATTGAACGTTTAGCTAAACATCTAGTATATTTCTGTACAGTATATTAGTGGAAAAGAGTGGAGGCGATTTTGTCATAATATAATATTTAATGTATTCTGGGTTTATTTTGAGAAATACTCCACTAATATGTCGCCATGTGGAGGTCTTGAGAAAATGTCCTTTAGGCGAACAGCATGAACTTCTGATAATAACTTTTCTACTGGCATTAAAGTTGTTAGAAGGACAACAAGATGTTTTCCTTATGATTTTGATAAACCATGTGTTCTTTTACACTTCCTATTAGATATGTTACCATCCACCGTAGAATCAAAGCCCATTTTACTCTGTTTTGTTTACTTTTAGCATTTGGTTGGCTTGGTGAGACTTACTTTTGGGCCCTGTTTGATACTGAATATGATTTACTATCATCACCACATGTGCTATAAATTACACAGACTTTGGTGACTTTGGCTTTTACAAAATTATATAAAGCAAATATCATTTAGACGATGATCCCATTTTTGTCGTTCACTCTATTTTCTATCTTATATTACGACTGAAATGAGCCACAGGTGCGGTGAAGTAGACACTTGTCAGAGCTGCAGCTGAGCGCCACTTTGTTCTATCATTCCGGCCGTGTGTGTATGTGTGCGCGCGTGCTCGTCTCATTAAATGTGGATGGTGAACTTGCTGCAGATTGCCTGGAGATTGCCGCTCTCTCTGTAGCAGAGAAGCCCCCGTCCTTAGATGAGGTGCGATTGACATTTCTCACTGGCCCTCCACGGGGTGTCTGTAAGGATCTTGAACCCATTCAGACTGGCTCCGAAATCAAATCACTGCCAGTGCCCCATCACCAGTCTCAATAGCCACATCAATTATTTAGCACAGACTCGAGTGATCCAAAAGGTTGAGGGAATTTGATTTTGCTGGTACCTCTGGCTAGAAGGACCTTTGACATCCGTCTGTGCAAAGTCACGGACAATGATAATGTACCAAAGGTTACTCACCTCATGCTCTACCGTGCTTCTCATCAAAGCATGTTAAATCGATATCATCGATTAATTTCGGTTTGCTTGTTTCTAAACTATAAAGTTGTGTTTTCTTTTGATTCGTTCGGTGGCCAAATATTCTCCTATGCGCAGAGTGCAGCATATCTTCCGCGGATGATGAATTTTCCACTAGGAAGAATGTCCTCGATTCCTTCGCTTGGTAATGTTTTCGAGGTAGCTTGGGGTTATCTGAGCTAATTAAAGTTTGATTTGATCAAAGCAAACTCTTTTTTTCCAGTTTGTATTTTAATTAGGCAATGGGTCACTAGTCTCTGGTCCATTGCAAGGACATCTACCGAGTTTCCAAAGCGAGTCTTTTAAATTCAATTTAGGGGATTTAATGGACAACGGCGGCTTTTGGATAGCGCCGGATAACCATCTCGTCTGCCGGGTTTCCATCTCTCCACCAACGGGAGAAAGGGGAGGCGGTCTCACGAGACGCCCTACGCCACCGAGCAGCGGCCCGGCTTCAGGCAATGTCACCACGGCAACTCTCGCTCCCTCCGGCCCATTACCGCAGACAATTGAAGCCGCTATCAGTGCCACGACGGAGGAAATGTGTTAAACACCGGCAGTCAGATTCGGCGGCTTATTTGTCCCACAGCTATCTTGGTCGACATATGCAGAGTGCCTTTTCATAATGATAAAAATCATTGAGCTGACGCACAGGATAGATATCTGCAGAAAGAAAGGATAAATATAAAAAGACCCCTTTTTAAAACCCCCATTTCCGTGCTTCTCTGAGATGGGAGTCTGAATTCTGTGGCAGCAGAATCAATTTGCAGCTTGGGGCACGTTTGTGGGAGTATTGCTTTTTGTGTGATATGATCTTTGCTTTACATTTCCGGAGGTCAGTGCAGACACAGAAACAAGGTCATGCGAGACTTGATCGACAGTTTCTCTGTCTGCGGAGGCGAAACAATTACCCACTTGGGGATGGCGGGGATATTAAACCGTTGGGCTTTAAACATCAAAAAGGAATCTCCTATTGGATTTAAAGCCGTCCCAGATCTGAGCCCCCGTGTCCGTTGATTAATAGCTTGCTTTCCTCGTTTCTGCCGCCCCAGGTATTTATGCATTTTCAGATATCGGAGAAGTGAGGGTCCATTTAGGGCCGGGACATCGTACTGCTGTTTAGAACGCAGAGAGTGGGATGATGTATTTGTTGCTTGCCTTAATGGTAGCGAGTAAAAGCCGTTTTTCTTTATCATCATCATGGTAATGTAAAGGAATTTGTGGCGATGTCCTTCAGTAAGAACGTAAGGTTCCTTGTTGCAGTGCGGACGCTGCTTGTGTCTTTCTGCTTGTGATTTTTTGTTACTACCGTGGCTCTGCCGTGGTCTTGCCTCGATCTGTTTTTAGTGTCAGATCTTTGCTGCGAAAACTTTGATCAAAGCCACGTACAGTTATGCCATGTGAACTCTGTCCATCCACTGATCTCTTGCCAGGCTGTATACATGAGAAATGGACCAGGGCTGTGGCGAGCGGCCAATGCTATTATGTTTAATATATGCATCAACAATTTGCAACTATTAGATTATACTTCCAGTTTTTTTCCATACCCTTTAGTAGAAGGTCAATGTAAACCCCAGCCCATTTCAAATGGTCCCTAATTATAACAGAGGGTGGGTCCGAAGCCCTTCATTTGTCATTTAACAGTTGTGGAGGAGACCCGGAGCTTAACAAACTGCCCTGAAGCCTTCATAGGACTCAAGTCACCAGAGACAGCAGGGTCCGACAAATCATTTATAGACCTTGGTTAACATACCTACACGTCTGTATGCCTACCCTTTTAAAACCCTGCTAAAAAGACTAGTTATTAACTCCATAGATGATAAACCAGCATTTCCATGTAAAACCTGGGAATGGCACCACTCAAACAGGTTGACTGGGTGACTAGTTCACCTAAAATGTAAATTCTGTCATTGATTCACCCCCATGTCATTTCAAACTTGTATGACTTTCTATCTTCTGTGGAACCCAAAGGAAGATATTTCAAAAAATGTCACAGTGGTTTTGTGTCCACACAATGGAAGTCAATAGGGTCCACTGCTGTTTGGTTACCTATGTTCTTCAAAATATCTTCTTTTGTGTCCGAAAGAAAAAAGAATTTCATCATTTGGGGAGCAAATGATGAAAGAATTAAAATTTTTAGAGAACTGTCCTTTTAAAAATCTTAGTAGGGACACCAGCAAAAGCAAGGGGTAATTGACAGTTGTGAAATATTGTCGCATAATGCTAAGATTATGTGCATATTTTTTAAATCCCTGCTCGCCGTAGACATTGCAGGGGACTTACAGTAGAAGTGTTGTTAAATCTTATTGCAAGCAGCTTCAGGGCTTCACGCAAGAATGCCGTTAAGAGTCCCGCACAGCTGTGGGGGAAGACTAGTGAACCTCTCCAATTTCCCACTTGCCATTATTAGGTTTTAATGTATTTTATTCCATTTAATTATCCCAGTTCATTCATTTAGGAAATAAAGAATTAAATGAAAGCAAATTTCAAGGTCCTTTAACCTCAAGGAGCCAGAGACCTCGCCAAATAATCCCTCTTCATGCGCACACGGCATCCCATTAGCTGCGGACAGAGGACGGACTGCTGGAGAGGCACGGACTGCTGGAGAAATGCGGGACTGTGAGGGAGACTTTGAAATCCACCTTCTAGTCTTTAAACTCAATGTGTGCATTCTGTCTGCCGACCCTGGGGGCTTCTGTCTCCGAAAGGGCTTGTTGCACGTTTCTATAGACATTGTATGCGTGAACACGCCTTTGAGCAACTTACGAGCACAACAACTCAAATATTAAATTGCTTTTTCTTTTTGCCTTTCAAGCTCTAACCTTGAAACAGCGGTTGTTTTAAATATATAACTATTTATGGGTTCATAGGTGCTGTCCGACAGTGTTCGCATCAGGGGAAGTTGTAGTATACTGAAGTCAAGGCGTGTGCATGATGTAGCTCACAAGAAAGGAAATTCCATTTTAAACTTTGAGCTCTTTATGAAAGTCATTGGGATATGCCTTATCTTTACATTTACCCCATCCACCTTATCCTTCCTACGTTATCTTAATTCTGTCTCTGTCGGTCTGTTTAGATACCTGGATTAAATACAACACACATGTTGGGTAATGATGCTTGTACAATATGACATGAAACAGACTTTGGTGGCACTGAATGTTTGGGCAGCATTTGTCCGTGGCAACTATACTAATGTATACTATAATTTGTATTTCTACCTATAATTTGTACCAAACACAAGTCTTTCAAAGAGAAAGCTCTTTGATGGTCACAAAGGAAACAAAAAAGTAGGATTCCCATTAAAAACTCGAGCTCGGCTGTTACATTCATGCATTTATTTAAGGCGAGGAATAAAAATGTCATGATAATGAAAAGATTTCTCAGGTAGAAATCACATCTTTCACCCTTCGCAGACAGAAGGAGTGCAAAATGAGGTGTAGTAAAACCAGTGGCAAAATGTAATAGTATGACCTCTGGCTAGAAGCGAGATACTCCATATGGGCCAATTTGAAAAGATCACAATGTCCAAGCCCATGACTTTATTATAAAATATCCGTCATAAAAGGAGAGTGACACTGTCTCTTATTTCAGTGAATCGTTCTGCATAGCGAGAGCATGCAGTTACACCTGCACAGGTCACAGGCTGCCGTTTTCAATTTTCATGTGGCCAGAATGCACCCTCGATTTCTTTTCAATGCAAATGCACACTAGAATGATTTAGGAGGTATTAAAGTTGGTCTGGACCTTTGTTTGGCATCTGGTCAAACCTAATGGATTGAAGAGGTGAGAATGTCTTCATCACAATGGTTTATGTACTCGCAATCTGTTTGTTGCTGTGTACATAGTGCAGTAGTGTGCACCCACAGGTAAAAAATGCACTAAGTACACTTCCGTAATGTACTTAAAGTGCTTTATTGTCACACATAAATTTTGTACTTCGTATAGCTTCTAAAAATATATATATTTTTTGTACTTCGGTTCATGGTGTCTCAAAATAGCACAGTTGAGTACACTTAGTTTACCCAAAAATGTCATTATTTACTTACTCGAAGTTGTTCCAAAGCTTTATAAAATTCTTCGTTCTGTTTAACACAAAAGATATTTTGAAGAATTTGGGAAACGAAACCGTTCTGGGGCACCATTGACTACCATAGTATTTTTCCTTACTATGGTAGTCTATAGTGCCCCAGAACTGTTTAGTTACAAACATTCTATGAGATTTACACAGGTTTGGAACAACTTGAGAGTGAGTAAATAATGACTGAATTTTCATTTTTGGGGTATCCCTTTAAGTTTATCTTAAAGACTAAAAACTAATTTTTGTATAATAAGTACAAAATTCGTCTGTGAAAATAAGGCACTTTAAATAAGTGTATTAAGTGTATTATGGTCCACTTATTTTACCTTGGCTTTAGATAAAAACAAAAATGTCAGAAACGTACCAAAGCTGTCCCTTCGACTGTACCCTTTAAAAAGTTCCTAATTTGTACCATTTGGTTACAGATATGTGTATATTTGATGTACTAATATGCACTCTTTCGGATCAATATGTACCTCGGAGGCACTAATATGCACTCTTTGGGTGCAAGCAATGTCCGTTTACGGAAGTCATGCCAGTTGGCGGCCATGTTTGCAACCCCCCCAAGCAGCCATTTTCGTCACAGCAAAGACAACAGGCAGATATTTCTAAAATCTCTTGGAGAAATCAAAATTAAATTGCATATTTACGATCAATAATTAAACCTGACATGAACGGTACAATAACTTTGGTTTGCTAAGCTTGAATTGCACTAAAATCACATTTTTCGAGCGGCCATATTGAACATTGCATTCCTCCCCAATCCTTGTAATAGCAGTGGCACATCTTGTCAATATCTATTGTCTCTGGTGCACGGGTGTACCACCCCATTGTCAGCTTGGGTTCATTTTTTGATCTTTATTTTATATTTTTTATATTCTTACAGTATTTGCTTAATACTGCTTACAATATCTAGCCAGGGTTTGTGCATGTAACCTAACAAACCAAATATGAAATACGTCAACTCGTAAGAAAATCCGATTGGATTGGATTTTTTATTGGCTTATATTTGCTATGTAAACCTTTTGAGAAAAGTTACAAAAGCAGTCCTTCTTCTTCTAAAACAGTCTGTATGGATACAGTTATTATTATTAGCTCTTATATAATTTCCATTTAATTTCTTCTCATTAGTCTGCTGCGCTATATGCTTAATGATGTCTTATGTCAATCCTTTTTTGTTGTTGTCGTCGCTGAACCTTTTTCCAAACCTTCGAGCGCAAATAATAATAATACTGAAACGTACAGTAACTCCGCATCCGCCTTTGATGTGAAACAGTCATCTCCATCTCTTCTTAACTGAAGAGAATGCTGGCAACAATTCTCTTTGATAGACTATACCTGGGCGTTTCTTACTCAGAGTATGTGGGCACTGTGATCTAAAAAGTTTTGTTGTTGCTTCAGGGACGGAAGTCTGTTATGCTCCAGAAGTTTGTGGTGGGACGAAAATTAGTCAGCTGAGCGGTGGAGAGATTGATGTGTTTTATGTTTCGCGGAAGGGTGGTTGGACTTCGCTGCATTCAAGTGGGCTCACAATATGTCTCATATTGCACGCTGTGCGGTATGACAAGTTGTCAGGCACGGATATTGTACTTTTGATGTTGCTATACTTTAAAGAGCTTAAAGACGTATTCTGTTAGGCTAAAGTTGTACTGATAGAAAATAAATTGCTCGGTAAGAGGGCATTTTACAGGGCAATTTATGAGCACTTAATGCACTTTATGAAGTAGCTGCAGTGTTAACAAATTATACATTTTATATAGAGAAATGAAATTTGTTCAGGAATATCTGATATTTTTTAATATACCAGTTTCTCTTACAATTTTAGTGATAGCCTTAAAGGGACAGTTCACCCAAAAATATAAATTCTGTCATCATTTATTCACCCTCATGTTGTTCAAAAACTGTAAATGACTCTTTCTTATGTGGTAAAGAAGATATTTTGAGAAATGTCTCTGTGGTTTTGTGTTCATGGAAGAGAGCTGATCCAGTGTTGTTGCCCACTTTCTTCAAAATATCTTCTTTTGTGTTCTGCAGATTAAGAAAGTCATACCGGTTTGGAATAACATTAGGATTAGTAAATAATGAAAGAATTGTCATCTTTGGCCGAACTATCCCTTTAATTTTGCCTAGAATTGTTTTCCGTACTGTATAACTGTTGAGGCAGTGTACTTACTATAAAAATATATGTGTGCCCCCCACACACACTTCATGGTACTGTAAAGACCATGTTTAAATGATGTGAGAAATGTACTTGATTGCATAGTGTAAAAGCTACAGTAGCTGGTACGCTGTGTGTTTTAATGTCATCTTTAGATTGGGCGTTGATAAGACCTGACAGATCTTTATTCTAAGTTCAGGCAGGCTGATGACAGCAGACTATTCGCAGTCAAGGTACTCATCCCTCCACGCCAGCTCTCTCTATCTCTCTATTCTCCGCGTGAAAGAGGGTTTCGACGGCAGTATACCTTTTGTGTCATTCCACGGGTCGTGTTTTTTCATCAAGCGTACCTGCGAGTGACTTGTAAAGCAGCTCAGCCCCTTTACGGCTCAGTGTCTGTCATGCCTCGCGCTTCATTTTTTGCCTCGGCACAGAAGGAAGGTCTCTTTCACTTGTAAAATAGGGTAAACTTTTAAATGAGGCACTTAGACAACAAAGGGTTTTCCTTCAAGTCATACAGCAGCCCCCCACCCGTTCCCCGATCCTTTCATCACTGCAAGACTGTGTTTTTCATTTCGGTGGGATATTCATCGGAGACTCTGCAGACTGCATAAGTAACAGTAGTTAATGTTTGAGGGACATCCACGCCAATGGTCTGTAATAAGGGGACTCGCTAAGCCAAGGGTTTCCAAGGATATGAGCTCTTTAAACAAGCCCTCACTGTACTGTGAGATTACATAGTTAAATATTATCAGCAAGCCCATCCATCTTTGCACATTGTATCACTTAAACTACAGTATCTGACCTTCAGCGCCAACTTGTAATAGAACTCGCTGCAGAGTTTCCCTGGAGTTTGACTTATAGCGGGTTTGCTGGAACACATTTCAGCATTCGGCTTTCTCGCCCGTCTTCATCTTTCACAGTATTTCCTTTGTCTCTTCTCTTTTACCCTCCCATAGGAAAGAAAACTCCCAAATGAATGTCTTTAATGTCTCAATTGTTTCTCTTAGACAGCGTTTAAAGCAATTTGACCTCATCTTCCCCTAGTAATTGCAAATGTTTCTTCTTTTCAGTTCAGCCAAGATCTCGAACGTATAAATACTCAGGCAAGACCACGTTTATTTACATTTGTTCATTTAGCAGACACTTTTATTCAAAGCGACTTAGAAGGTAGAGAGCATTTAACAATTTGTCAAAGAGTTAACAATAAGTGTGATGTACCAAGCCATGTTAATAGTCCTGTACACTTACTGTATGTCAGTAATCGTCTCATTTGTCTTTTTTATTTCTCCAAAGAAACGTTGAATCATGAAACACAATTAAATGAAACATTAGTGAGAAATTTGTTTCCTTGCTAAGCTAGGTTTATACATGACGCGTCCGCACAAGCGCTTTGGTGCGCGCGGCAAAAATTACCTCATGGCCTCATTTCGAGTGGCGGTGCGCACAGCTTTTTTTGTAACTGCGCGAGCGGCAATGCATCCGAAAACGAGCGAGAGGGGATACAAGTCTAGCTGAGCAGGCACGTCTGTACATGCATCTCAATAGTCCCTTTCACACATACAGTCTTTACTGGTAAATTGCAAGAAAATTGCAGTTAACAGATCATGTGTGAACAGGACCTTTACGGTAAATCGGTACTTTTCCATTAATAGAAGTAGTAACATTACCGGCAAATTCCAGTAAGTGGCGACGTGTGAACGAAGAATGAAGATTACCGTTAAGAGCACGTACAACGCATGACGCGCTGACTGTTTTGTCCCAATCATAACACTCAAACATTTCTGCACTGAAGTTGTTCAAAACAGTGCCAAACACTTTCTCATGTATTCGCCAAACTGCTCACGTCCCTCGTGCACTTTCTGTGTATCTGTATGTATGAACATTACGGTTTCTGCTTCCAGTTTTCTTTCTTGCGTCTCTGCATTTGTCCTCATATAGTTCAGGTCAGTTTTAAAGCTTTCTATCTCCACGTTGTAAGGCAAAGTTGGGATGTGTAGAGAAAGAAGTCAAATTACCAGAGAAAAGGACTGACACGAAGCAAAAGCTGTAATACTTCCTTCGAGTTTAATAAGGCTGCTTGTGCATCGTCACAGTCATCAGCATACATACATGCTACATACGACAAAACATAAAAGGTATCCAACTTCGGTCACAGAAACAGAAGCTGGCGGAGCAGTTCTTTCATCTCACGTTAGTTCTCCCGTCACGCATGCGCAGATCTTTATTACCGTAAATACATGAAGTGACCGTACACTGTCTACCCCGCCCGCACGCGAGCAGCACGGCGCAGTGTTGGGTTAAGAGCAAGTGTATGACCCAAACATCAACAACACGTTCGTTCACAGCAAAATCGCCAGTGTTAAAAATGGTCAAATTAACTCTCACAGTGTATATATAAGATTTTGCTGTGTTCTGATATAAAGTCACACCCCCACCATATTTTCAAACATAACTCGGGATGTACTCCTTTATATTTACCAGAATGACTTTACCAGTAATTTACCAGCATTGCTGTGTGAAAAGGGCTATCGATTAATCCATGCAGAACAATGAAGACTCTTTATACAATATGTTTTAAATAACTTTAAATAACTCTTATGAAAAGTATGGTTTTACTATATTAAAAGTGTAGTAACCATGTTTTTGGCGGACTGTTATTTCTATTACTATTGTATTTCTATTACCATAGTTTTAACAAATATATCAATGACTAATGACAATAGTAAATTTGTTCTTGCTATGATTTTTACTATAAATACAAAAGTAAAACCTGCGCTGCAAAAAGTGTACAGAGGTAGATATTTTCTATGAGACCAGGTTGGTTTTTTTTAACCCCTACCAACTTTTTTCTCTCTCTGTTCCCCTGATTTCGCCTCACCTTTGCTCTTTGCCATCTCCTCTCACCTCTCGTCTCGTCTCATCTCTCCCCTTTTCTTTTTCTTCCTTTTCCTCTCCTTTCCTTTCTCTCCTCACCCCTTCCTTCTTCTTCTCTACTCTCCTCCTCTTCTTTTTTCCCTCTTTCCTCCCTGCTCTCATTTTCTCTCCTTTCCTCTTATTTCTCCTCTCTCCTCCCTTTACTACTCTCCTCTGCTCTCCATATGGCTCTGTTCCCTAACAGCATGTATTCTATTTTAAGAGTGTGCCGGGATATGATGCCTCACCATTTAAGAGTGGGCTTTATCATATTTGTGAAGTTTGCTTGAGTCTAAACAGGAGATGGTTATACTCCAGAGGCTTACAAGCACTCATTTTCTCTTTTGAGCTGACTCCAATAAATCATTTGACACTGGATCTTAAAAAAAGAGATGCGTGCATCAAATCTGAATCCACCACAACAAACACTTCCATTGCTTTTCAATGATATACAGCAGCTTTGGGTGTTAGTATGGAGGCAGGCTATGGGAATTCCTCAGGGCATGGTGTGAATGGAGGCTGGGAAAAAGATTCAGCCCTTCCCGTAGGATAATTGCTCCGCTTCCAGATGGGCTTTGCTGTACTGCTCTGTACACAGCGTCTGAAATTTCACATTTTGTTTGACTCCCGCTGTGGGTTCAGATCACCTGCTGGGTACTCAGCCGAACCTTCCATAAGAGTAACATTTGGCCCCTCGTTCTCTTGTGATGACCAGAGGCGATTTTGATATTTCAGCATTTGGGTGGGTCTTCTAAGATCAATATATGATGTGACTCTGAGATGTCATAGTAAGTTTTTATTTGTCTAGGCTAATTTTGTTTAATGCAGCATACAATACATTGTTTGTCAATAGATGTATATCAGCAGTGGTGCTTTTCAGTGTATTGTTGTAGGATTTCACTGCATCACGGATGGGGCGCATGAGCAAGAGCACGCCCCGGAGCTGTATGTGAGGGCAGCGCCCCATGCTGCTCTTAAGCATTACCATTCTCACCTATGCCTGCTCTGCCACTGACTAGAGGGAAGAATAATGCTTAATGTGAAATGTACAGTCCAAAAACTGTTAAGGAGATGGTTCAGCACAAGATATCGTCCTCAGCTGCATTTTTTAGCAAATTTAAGAAGGGATCACATTTTAACATGCTCTGTTTTGAAAACTGGTGAGCTGCCTATACAGCAGCAGCATTTCAATGCATCATGAGAATACGATTGTAGACGTCCTAACTTTGATACTGTGAAATGTATGACCTTTATGATCACATTGTCGTCTAGAAAACCGCGGTCACTTCCGTTTAACTTTAGTATGTGCCAATTTGTGCATACTCTTTCGATACTTTTCCATATCAAAGCAGTACATAGGGACAGAGCATTTGTTTATAGCCAAATTCTAATGAGAAGGCAATCCCATTCATTGCAATCAAGCTCATTGAAAAGAAATCTGAATGAAAATAGTTCGGTCTAATTTAAACCAATATTTGGATATTATCCTATAATATAATAGCTGACGCCAATTGAGAGCACTCAGATTAGTCACTTTGGAGAATTCATGGTAGTTATGATCCTATCTTAGAAGCCATCTGACTATGAAGGTGCTCGTGAGATATTAGAACACAGCTACAGATATTTAAGGGTGCTGGCTGCAACGGTAGTCAGTTGCGGGTTTTTAACATGGATGAAAGCTTTCACCTATGCTCGTGACATTGAAAAACACTTTGTTAAAACAGAAACCCAAAGCACTTTTTATATTACAGTAACACTACACTCATACATGCATGGTGCCGGCTTTAGACTGCACGTGTAATATTCATTTCCCTTCAAGCGGTAGGGCTCAACCATTATTCATTGAAGTTCTGACCTTACAAAATCTCCTTTGAGATTGGAGTGAGCATGTTACGCCGTTAAAGGAAATTCAAAATACTTTGTTGTTTCTCTCTTCTGTTTCCCAACTGACATTTAAAATGGGCTTTTTGATTGAGTGTTGTGTTTTAACTTGAAGGTTTAAGTGTTTGCTAACATATCCTGCAGCGTCAACACTAGCATCCCTGGCTTAGTCTCATTAGCATAGTGAAGCGTTGCCTAGAGAGAGAGGTGTTTCTGCCAGAGCTGTGCGGTGAATTGTATTTGCCCTCTCTTGGTAGATGGAAAGGGGGGAAACCCAATCTCAATTCCACCCATGAGTCATGAATTCAGCTGTGATGTCTGAATATGGCTTGCATTCAGGGCCTGGCTGGAACGCAATCTAATTGGATGCAATTGACTTTGAATACAGATAAAACACATGATTAACAGCAGTACAACAGGCCTCATAATTAGCACCAACTGGTTATGTCCGGCCTTCTGCGTCCCTTTAGCTAACAGAGCTGTAAACAAAGAGGACATGACATTGGGAGGCAAAACCGGCTACATTTGGGCAAAATGAATGTTGGAAGTGATTCATCTGCCCTTTAGGTATGTAGTTATTATTTTAGCACCCTTTGAAAGCCAATCACCGAGGTTTGTATGTGAAGCGCTTCCTCGTCCCATCATCCCCTTCTGGTGGTACGTTGTGTGGAGACGAAGGTAAAATTGCTTGGAAATTGTGGCTGAGGAAAACCTAATGAGGTAGACAGGGAACGTTGGGGGGCAAGTTTTTCGTTTGTGTGCCCTTTAATATGTTTCGATAGAGTTTGGAAAGTTGGGAAATGTTTTGCTCATGTAAGCGAGAGGCTTGACTTTTTATCTTTTGTGAGTTTAGCATTTAGTGGGGCTGAATTGTTGGTTGCTCTCATTAGCTCACTAGAGCATAACTGGTGCTCTTCCTAAAGCTGTACATTCTTAGAGAAAACTATTTAAAGCTGCAATCTGTAACTTTTGCCTCTATATCACCATCTTTGTTTGAAACATAATAAAGCAGGTTATGTAGTTATCTTTATGTGAGGTTGAACATCAGATGACATCGAATTAATATTTTCAGAGAAATCGTACCCGACAGCTCAACATGTATACAACTTACAGTTGCGAGTCAGTGTAAAGAAGAACCTTTTATTGTATTTCCTCGATAACTGATTATTGATTCTTTTTATTCCAAAAAAGGTGTTCAAAAAGAAAATTTACAAAGACTGATTTGCGTATTGTGTTCTTTATTTGCTTCATCGTTTGTTTTACCTAAGAACTTAAAGATCAGGTATCACACACAGTTTCTGCCAATCTCGTATTAATCTTGATTACCGATACAGTATTGCAAACGTCGTATCTTTGAAGAGTGTTTAGCGTGATCACATTTATAAAACATAGATGGCACACAATTATGCACATACTCGCCAATTGTCAACAAAACACAGACATATGACTTAGTTTCACTTACCACGTGCGGTTCATGTCCGGCATCTTTTAGCACTGGGACCATCTATCAGTTTCAAACGATCTCCAAATCCAGCTACAGTGAGGGAAATAAGTATTTGATCCCCTGCTGATTTTGTAAGTTTGCCTACTTACAAACAAATGAAGGGTCTATAATTTTTATGGTGGGTTTATTTTAACTGATAGACACAGAATATTTAAAAAAATCAGGGGAAAAAAATGTTATATAAAGGTTATAAATTGATTTGCATTTCAGTCAGTGAAATAAGTATTTGATCCCCTACCAACTAGCAAGAATTCTGGCTCCACAGATTGGTTATGTGCCTATATGGACCACAGATTAGTCCTGTCACTTTAAGAAAGTACTCCTAAATCAGCTTGTTATGTATATAAAAGATGCCTGCCAACAGAATCTGTATCTTCCAGTTCAACCTCTCCAACACCATGGTCCAGACCAAATAGGTTTTAAAGGATGTCAGCGACAAGATTGGAGACCTGCACAAACCTTGAATAGGCTACAGACAGAAGCTTGGTGAGAAGGAGACAACTGTTGGTGTGATTATTTGGAAATAGAAGATATACAAAATAACTATCAAATGCCCTTGTTCTGAAGCTCCCTGCAATATTTCCCCAATGGGGTAAAGATGATCATGAGAAATGTTAAAGATCAGCCCAGAACTACACGGAAGAAGCCTGTTAATGATTTCAAGACAGTTGGGAACACAGTTAGCAAGCAAAACATTGGTAACACATTGGTAACTCGCTATGCCACAGTAGACTGAAATCCTGAAGCACCCGCAAGGTCCTCCTGCCCAAGAAGGCCCGCCTGGCTCGTCTTAAGTTTGACAATGAACATCAAAATGATTCAGAAAAGGCTTTGGCGAAAGTGCTGGCACTGCTGTGAGACCAAAATGGACTCCTGTGTTTGGAGGGAGAGAAATGCTGACTATGAGCCCAAGAACATCATGTCTACAGAGAAGCACAGTGTTGGAAACATTCTGCTTTAGGGCTTTTTCTCTGCTACAGGTATACAGGATGACTTCACCGCATTGAGGGGCTGAGGGACGGGCCCATGTACCGTAAAATCTTGGACGAGAACCTCCTCCCCTTAACTAGGTCACTGAAGATGGGTCATGGATGAGCCTTTAACATGACAAAGACGCAAAACATATTGCCAAGACAACCAAATAGTGGCTTAAGGAGAAGCACATTAAATGTCCTAGCCAGTCTCTAGACCCTAGTCCTATAGAACCTCTGTGAAGGAGGCTAAAACTCCAATTTGCTGAGCGACAGCCAAGAAACCTTAAAGATTGACAGAGGAGTGGACTAAATGTATCCGGACACATGTGCAAACCTGGTGACCAACTATCAGAAATGTCTGACCTCTGTGCTTGCCAACAAGGGTTTCTCCACAAAGTACAAAGTTATGTTTTGCTTGGGGATCAAATACTTATTTCACTGACTGAAATGCAAATCAATTTATAACCTTTATATAACATTTTCTTCCCCTGATTTTTTTTAATATTCTGTGTCTATCAGTTAAAATAAACCCACCATAAAAATTATAGACCCTTCATTTGTTTGTAAGTAGGCAAACTTACAAAATCAGCAGGGGATCAAATACTTATTTCCCTCACTGTATATATATACCGTTTATGTTACATCCATCACTGAAATGTCGTGAACAAACAGACACACCTAAACTTCACTATCGCAAGAGTAACGAGCTGTAGCGCAGCGCAGACAATCTTGATGGTAAGCGGGTCGCTCGTTGGTTGGCGCGTGGGCGGGCTCTTTCTTTCGCCTTACCATGCTTTACCGGGAGAATTGCCAATAAAAGGAATAGGATCCCTGTTACGAAACAGGGATCCAGACTTTTAAAAAAACTTTCCGAAACAAGTTGGAGTGCTGGGGGAGTGTATCAAGCACAGAAATGCTACGTCATACGTCCAAATAGTTTTTTAACAAGTTGACCATGTTAAGCATGAGAAGCCAGCACGTTCAACAGTGTAAAGAAGTCAGAATGCATGACATAGCATGATACCTCCACTTTAAGCAGATGGTAAATCTAGGGGAAAAAATCATTTTCTAATAATCACCGTAAATTATAGGCAAGGGGTGTATCTGTGCTTTCCGTACGATTTCTGTATTTTTTTTGCCCCAGACTCCTTTCTGTAGACTTTCTAAAACAGGTACACACACCCCTCTTATTCAAATGTCTTATTGAAGTACAGTAAGAACGTTCGTCCTGCTTGGAGGACATTTTGTCGTCTCTGATAATCACCTTCTCTTGTGCTCGCCCTTTTCCCACCACGTCTTCCCATGATTCTCGGCAGCCGGCCAACACACACACTCCCAGATCATCACACACAGAGACGCTACGCTACCAGACATCTACAGCTCGCTCTGCCTCTTTACTGCGGCACTCTATTGATGTTCAGAAGTTCCTCAGAACTCTCCTTCCTGCTCTGCTCCCTGTGTTTCTGACTCCAGGGGGGATGAGGGTTGAGATGGGACGAACATGAAGGTGTGATGGGATTAAAATCTCCCCACTTCACAGACGCGACCACAACTGATACATGAGGGCTGGCACCCCTTTGATTCTGTAAAGTAACAAGAGGTAAATAACAGAAAACAACAGCAAAATAACAAGAGATTTGAAGTATCGGGGTGCGGATGTTTCACTGGATTTGCAGAGAATGCGTGCGTGACTAACTGAACGCGTGTTTTTGTTTTGTTTTCGTTTCTCAGTTTAGAGACCCGTTGCACATCTGAGATGTTGTGTTGTTGTGTAGTTAATGCTTGGAAAATGATTTTGTGATTGCTGGAACAATGGTCGAAACAAGGTTACGTTTAGGTTGTTTTTGCCTCTCATGCAAAGATCATTCTAATTTAACAATTTCACGACGTGATCGTGTTACGTTTTTGTTTTGCATATTCATATTTTATGGGTTATTAATATAGGCCACTTTCAAAGACGTTTTTGGGCGCTGAACTACATTGGTATTCAAGACTTGGTTAAACACATGGCGATATGCTATGAGGGAAGATTCTGCACTCTCTCGGCTCCCGCTTTATTCCCAGGAAATCCTCACTTCATATGCACACTGTCGATCAGAGGTGTGATCCACCGGCCACCGCAGGATTTAGGGGGCTGCAGTGGACCCTTCCCCACAGCCCACAGGACCAGAGGCAAAACCTCTTTTCTACATTGAAGGAGGGATGAAGAGAAAGCCGTTTAGGGTTACTCCTCACAAGCATGAAAGCGTAGTAGAAGTCATCGCCTTGGGCACTGTGCATGTTAATGTGCCGCTTTAGTTTTCCATGGTGAGACTTGCTCCTCTGGCCTGTAAAGTTAAAGCTGCACTCCATCATTATAGGACTTAGCCTCCCTGAATTGATATGCTTCATCTTTTTCTCTGTTGTCTAACTTTTGCCAGATTTTTTTTTGTCGCCTGAAGTTTCTCCTAATTTTAGTTTTATTCATTTGTGCAATTTTTGTGCAATCATTGACGGGCTCAAGCTATTAGGGGTTTCCAAAGCTGTGCAGCCCCTGGCCTTCAGCCCCGGCCAAACATCAGCGCACAACCAAGTCTTTAATGTTAGCCTACCAGATTCTTACTTGTTTTTAGCCAAATGGCTCTTGTCATTAAAATTTTGGTTCTGCCAGAAGATGCAACAGGGGTTGAATGGGGAGTGTGCCTGGGGACCCTGCAGTACTCTGTTTTTGCTAAATAAATCTGTGATTAAGATTCACAAGAGGCTGCCTCAGTGCAGGGCCGTGCAGAGACCTTTAAAGGGGCAGGTGCTCAAAGTATAAAAGGGGCACATGGAACAAGGCTTTAAATATGGCTGTGCTCAAAACATCAATACAGCAATACTGTATATAGCGATGCATTCCTTGCCGTGTACGTGATATCAATACGGATGCTTCTGTAATTGATAAAGCAGCAAATGCCATGATGCTGGGATTATAAACTTAAGTGAATAAAGTTGTCCAAAAACCTTAAAGGTATAGTTCACCCAAAAAATGAAAATTCTTTCATCATTTACTCAGATTATTCCAAACCTGTGTAAATGTTTTTGTTCTGTTGAACACAACAAAAGATATTTGGAAGAATGTCAGTAACCAAACAGATCTCATCCCCCATTTACTGCCATGGTATAGGGAAAATAAATACTATGGGAGTCAATGGGGGATGGATCTGTCTAGTTACTGACACTCTTCCAAATATCTTAGCTAATGTTGAGGGGGCTGCTGGGGATGTTGCTGTCTTTGCTGTTGTAGAAAATATGGTTTTGTCATATTAAAAATATAATTCTGATAATGATAATAAAAAAGCGTTGATAAGTGTAAGTCGGAGGATGAGAAAATCAGAATAAGGCCATGTTCAGACTTGACTTCTTTTTCGAAGCTGCTAGCGTCTGTTTTACATTATAATCCTATGTAATAAACCGTGTTTTCAAAAAAAGTGCTGAGCGCTTTTTTAAACGCCAGCGCCGACGTCTTTTTCTGCAGCTCAGAGCGTCTTTAGAGGTTGAAAAAAAGTTCAACTTTTCTGGAAAAAAAACGCCCTACGTCAAGCTCCCTTTTCACAGCAAACCAATGATAAGAGACCTGTCATTTCCATAACAACATGCGAGGAACGTGATTGGTCGAGAAGGCTCGAGCTCTAACAAATAAAATGGCGGCTGAAACACCCGTTGGAGGATAGTTTTGTATAAATGTAAGTTTAATTTTCACTTTCAGCAACTTCTGATTGCATTTCTAGCGAGAAATAAGTAATGTAGTTTTTAAATATGTGATTAGTTATTGCAAGACTTATTTTGTTTCTAATTTAAATAGACTTCTGTTACGCTGTCTATCTGTTTCTCTGGGCTGCCTCCGAAGTCATGGCGTTCTGCTGATATTTGTATTTTTTTACTAAAAAAGCGCCTTTGTCAACTTTTACTTGTTAAAAAAGACTTAATGTTTGAACATGGCCTAAGCCTGTTTTACCAGTGTTACAGTGATACTGTAAATAATAATAATACTTCAAAGTGTTAATAGTTTTAGTCAAACAATATAAAAAGACCTGATCCCTCGACGCCCGTGAAACTTTTCTCCCCCAAACAGCAAACATCGATTCAAGAAGTGAACAAGCACCTTTGTTTATATTGATGTGTGTAGAAGTAACATTAGCTGCAGCTAACGTCACGCCAGTTCAGAGCAGGCTACACACACAACAGCCGTGCATGCTCTCTTCGCAGCGTTCTTGTGACTTAGTTATAATAATAATAAATACACTAAGAAGTTAACAAGCACACCGCTCCCCTGAATACACCACTTACCCGGCAGCCGCGAACAGTATGTAGATCCTGGAAATGCGCTTATCTATTGAAGGCGTCTGAACGTGAGGAGTCCTCCCACATGAGGTCATCAGGTGAAAGGTCATCACGTGAGTGATTTATTTAGGGTTAAATTATTATTCATTAATTTTACTAATAGTTAGATTGAGCTGGGCTTCACAAAATGGCCTTTTATTACAAAAATTATATATTTTTTTGCCTTGACAAAAGGGCACTTTCGGCATTACGGGCCAAAGAGGCATGTGCTAAAGCACCCTCTGCCCCCCCCTGCATGTGCCTGCCTCAGTGGATGCTGGTCTCAGCACGCCATGAACAGTAAACATCATCTGATTGTTTCATGTGCCGAGTGCTTCCACCATGTTTCTCCAGTGACTAGTCACCAGAAGCCGTGGAGCTTCATCAGAGTGTGGTGCTCATCCCAGTGAGAGCCAGCAGTGGTCTGGGCATCCAGGTGCTCAGGGGGCCTCATGCACAGATGGCTGGCTCATGTACGTTTAGCTGGGCTGGCCTGAGGCTGGACAGGTGGGTGCTTTCTGGGCTGAGGCTTGGAGTCGAGGCTCGATGGTCCTGAGGCGATGAGGCTTGCCAGCTGTTTTTCTGGTGCAGACCCTTTCCTGTCAAGCTTTCCCAGTTGTCCCCACAGAACCACAAGATTGGCCTGATTGTGTCTCAGATTTAACTGCAGCAAACAGAGACTTAAAAGATAACAGACGGGCCTTTTGAATAATTCCAGCCTGTTTGACCGTGGAGTCATTTCTGGACTCAACAGAGTAAATAGCTGCTAAATGGAGTGTTTTGCAGGGAGCTGACTCACAGTTATGAATGCGAGCGTGTGTCGGATGTGGTAAGTCTGGGTCTCCGTTACTGATGAACCAACAAGCCCATCTGGTGTTTTTTGTCAGATCCGTTTTACAGGAGTTGGCAACCATATTAGAATCCATAATGTTTCTGTAATTATTATTGCTGTTTTGTGAAATTATCATTTTACACAGGTTTGAGTGGAAATTATTATGTGACAACAAAAAAATATAATAATAATAATCATGTTTGACTGTTTTATGGCCTGTGTTAAAATAATCATTTCAGGACCAAGGACAGCGGCCTTTACATAATACAGTTTACAAAGTCACGACAAGTGATTACAATTTTTTAAGGTTGTGAAATGGATTTGGTTGATTTTCGTGCTGGACAGCCTGGGGGCATGAATATGCTTTCTTGTTTAATCTCTTCCATTCATTGTCTGTTGTGCTTTTGCTGAGAAAGATTAAGATTACAGAGATTGATCTTGATTGAGTTTATTCGGGCACTGCTGGAGATGGTATTGTGGCGGTAGTCAGATGTCTTCTGAAATTATGCTGCTGGATTCATTTCGTCATTTACTTGCTTTTGGACTTCATCGGTGTTATAGATTTATCTGTGATAAAACTGCTATCTTCCAAACCCTATTCAAATTCCTATCCTGTGTAATAGAAGCGCATTATGCCTAACACCAACCAGTCTCCAGTGTGTGTTAACTTATATATATGTTAACGCAGTTGAAAAAAGTGTAGTGTTAAAATGAGCAGAGATGTGAAACATATGCATGCACCACAAATCCAGGGTTATTTATTGTGCAGGCTCGTTGTAAAAGTAGCTTCTGCCTTTTAGAAACTGACAGAAGGCATCCAGTAATTGCATAATTATTTATAGTCAGTAAAAGAAGCAGGGATTTTTAATTGATTGAGAGTGGAGTAAGAGACCATTTGGCGTTTATTTATTTATTTATTTTAACATTTTGTCTTTGTAAAGTCATATACCATTCCTTTACAAATGTTGATTCGGAAGTGTCTCCTCTTGGGTAAAGTTCAACGATTCTGCTCAAACACACTTGTGACACTCATTTTAAGATTGTAAGCATCTCTCATTTTCTCACAATCCATAAAGTTCAACTCAGCTCCAGGTTATATGAGTTTGCCCTGATCCAACTGGTCCAGCAGAGGGTTTTCATCAAGACTTTGTGTCACTTACCCCTGTCGCTTAGAGAAAAAGCAAGTGCACAAGACTTTCTATTTAACCCACAGTAAAACTGAAACCTCACGTCAAACTGCCCAAAAAGGATCCAAGGTTTTTCTGAGTTTCTTAATTTACTACATCTGAACCCCAACTTCTTTATCTTCCTCCGTACAGAGCTCGGGTGCGTTCGCCGCTTTTAAGCCGTATAAATCATTTAAGATACTGTAGACCTGAGTTTGAGGCAGGACAAAGTAAATTAATTTTTAACGGAATATCGAAGACTTTCTCTTTTTAGCGCACTTTTCAGTGCTCTCTCTTCCTCCATTTAGCATTTCATCGGGGGGTGGGGGGTGTAATAATGAAGCTACAGCCGAACATTGTGTCATTTCCATAAATGATTATATTGCAGTTTCACACTTATTTGCATGGCCCTCCACGGTTTTATTATGAAAGTCATATATTATTCCAGTGGCACTGCCCAGGCAATTGAGAAAGGGGGGAGTTAATATTGTACGTTTTGTGGCCTGGATTGTACAGCTCTCTTCAGCGTCAGAGCTCAAAACATTTCTGCTCCATATTACATGAACAGTAAACCTACACCATCTAAGCTCATTTTTCTGTATTGAGATATTTAGCGATACATGAATGCAACATAGAGTGCAAAAAAGTTTAAAACATTGTGCTCTAGGGTTACATACAGGCTTATGTTTAAACAAAATTTCTTCCATTTCAGAAAAGTATACAAAAGCAAACAAACCAAATGTTTGTCCAAAAGAATGTCAAAAAGATATTATTTTGAAGTCGTTCACAGCACAGGTACAAAAGCCAAAGTCAGAGCCAAATTGGATCAACAGTTGAATCTCTGAGGTTGCAAATCGCCTTGAATAACAAAATGTCCCTTTCTCAGTAGATGCCACCCAGATTTATCACACACATACCAGATCCTGCCAGACAATCGCGGGCCTCATCTAAACCCCGTGGAATGCGAATCAAAGTCTAAAGACAGGAAAGAAGTGATTAAGGAACGTCTGAATATTACTTTAAACAAACCCCGGCTTAAATGAGCTCTCTTATCACCTGAATTGTCTGTCATCTGCTGTCATCCAGCGTGATATTTTCTGCAAACAGAGCAGGTGAGAGATTGTCTGGCTTGTAATTAGTAAACTGAATGATTGCCAGAATGCAGTAATTTGGCTCTTTCAGTTTGAAGGGATTGTCCTTGATTTGTTGATCAGCGTGATTTTACGACAGATTGTGCTTCATTGTCACACACAAACACACACACTCTCTTCAGGTATTTTACTTAAGGCTGTTGATCTGGTACATCAAAGCTTAAATATTGCAGATGGGGGAATGTTGTTGGGTAGGGATGTTTTACATCAGTAAATGTATGGTTAAAAGTTGAATTATGCAAATGCTTGTGTTTTTCTAGCAAGGTAGATTTTAACTAAAAGGCCTACTCTTAGGACAAGGGTATTTTTCATAAATCTCTTGTTGCGGCAAGTTGTTATGTGTTTAAATGCATTTACTGTTTTTTGTTCAATTATTTGAGACAGTATTTATGAAAGGCAATGGCTTTGTATTTTTATTTGTATGTTTCATAATTGTTTGAACTATTTGAAGGGAACATTTTAGTCATTCAAAACCTGTATATGACTCTTTCTTCTGTGAAACACAAAAGCAGATCCTTTGAGAAATGATTTGGTGGTTTTGTGTCCATACAATGGAAGTCAATGGGGACGAGTGTTGTTTGGTTACCAACATTCTTCAGAATATCCTCTTTTATGTTCTACAGAAGGAAAAAGATGAGTAAATTATAAAAACTATTTCAGTTTTGGGTGAACTTTCCCTTTAATGATAGCACTCCATTGGAGCACAAAAGGTTAAAGCGTGTCCAATGAACTGTCTCTGTACCTTTTGTGCAATATAAGTATAAATGTTTAGTACCTTTTTTGTATCCAAGAATTTATGAGTCCATACAGAAATTGACTGTCAAATAAATGTAACTTTAGAATATTCTTTTTTTTTGTCGAAAAACCAGACAGCTAGTCCCAATTTAGGAAAATCTTAGGAGAATTGGACGAAATTTTGCACTGTAATCCTTTTTTTACTTTTATTTGTAAGTAATAATGATTATCATTCTTGTTTGTGTGTGTGTGTGTGTCTGTGTGTTTGGTCATTATCTGGCCTGCCACCGTGACGTAAGTCCTTGGGCCATCTACACCATGCCTTTACAGTTCATAAGTATGATTGCCTGACAGCTATGACGGAAAGAAGTGTGTGTGTGCGTGTCAGCGAGGGGGGCTTTGTCTTGCCTTTGAAGAATAGCACCGAAGGCCTGCTGAGATTAAAAGGTGGCTTTTGCATTTCCATTATTCATTTGGTACCCTGCATTTTGTTTTCAACCCCCCAAAAACATGCACTGACATCAAAGGCAAAATAAAGACAGAAGTGGAAAAGAACAAGGCATTCTGAAGAACAGATGTTGCATTTATGTATTTCATTATCAAGGCCTCGGATTTCCAATATGGCTGTTTCCTCCACTTTTGATTACTCCATTACAGCGTTTATTTTATACCGAAGCATGTCAGAAGTTCAGCTGTCGGTCCTTTGTACCCCTGCCCCGTGCGCTGTTCCTTTGAAGCAAACCCACGCTTGTCTTAGTCCCTCAAGAGTAGAATTGTGTTTGACATGTAAACTCCATCTCTGTGAATCGGGCCCTATCCAAACTCAAACAGCCAAATTAGACACGGCACAAACATGCTTGTCTAGTGGCTCA